>NC_136061.1:1704986536-1705454036 GCF_964261635.1 Lissotriton helveticus | reverse complement strand
CTGTACCATGACAGTGGTCACTATGGAAAAACAGGAGAGGCAGAGATCACTGATCGTAGTTTGTGAATTGCATTTTGGAGTACATAAAGTGGTATTGCTTTATATATTCAAAGGCAGGGATACTCAAAGTAACGCCCGGGGGCCGCATGCACCTCTCCTGACCTTTACATGTGGCCCGTGGTCAACAGCAGCACTGTAGCCAACATGTTAAAAAAGCAGGCAAATCTTTATTTAAAGGTTAATTGAAGTTAAAGAACAGGAAGTAACTCGGGTGTCCTGCACTGTTTGACTTTATGAACACCGTAGATTTTTAAAGACTTCTTGCAGCAAACATTCAAAAATACGATAAAGTCTCTTCAAAATTCAAAAAGTGCATTTCATTAACATGCCAAACTACTTCACGTTCGTATATCCGATTATATCAGTGCATTGAGAAGTACTTTTTAAAGTGATATTTTTCTAACATGAATTTAATGAATTTAGAAACAGTCATTCTTTCTCTCCATTATGACAATCGCAATAGTGAACTAAGAGGCAAATTAGTTGTTATGTGCACTCTGTGAGTGGCCTTTCCTTTTATATATGAACAACATTATAGTTTATTCAATCAAACACAGAAAAGGGGCTTGTACAGCACACAATCTGAATTCATGTAGTATGCTGCTCTAATATGTGATAATGAAGAACAAAGAGGGATAGTGGAATAAAATAACTGGCTAGGATCTCACATTTTGATAAAGTGGGGAAACCAGGATAAATCCAAGGTTAATTGGTTTCACATTTTGCAATTCAGCCACTAGATGCATATGCTTTGCTTCACCTACACCCACCTTACCACCAACCCACTCCCCCATCCAGCCCTGGATAGACACCCCACCGCTACCCTGCTGGCATCAATGCAGCCCTTATTCACATCACAGACTAAACTTTTTGGCCCCTGGGAAAATGTTTGCGAGTGCCTATGCTCTAAAGTGACGTTTGGGGGGAGGGCCCTACATGTGCTATTTTGGCAAAATTGCACATAATATGCATCGAAATATGAAGCAATTTCCTATTGCTCTTTGTTTGTACCTTCATTTAGCACTAGTATTCTATGGAAAGCCAAGTTCCGCAGTTTTACATTACTTTAAAGTTTAGTTGAGCGGACCTTGTGTGAATTTTAGGATTTTTGCACTGTTCAACCCTTGTTATGCCAATATAACTTTGATTATTAGGGTCTTAGCGCTAGTGACGTTTGCCTGTTTCAGCTCTCACTTACATCAACTTTCAGTGCAAAAGAATGCTATGCTTGAAAATTGATCAACGTTCCTGCTTGCACTGCTCTGTGTTGTACAGCACCACTTTGTGGTTGTAAGTGCCCACACTAAAGTTTAATAAATCTCAACCAAGTTTTACCCCATCTTGCTGATTTGCAGCGGTCAGTTAGCATTGGCATGTCTTATTTCAATCCTGTTTATGGCGTATTAACTGTATCTCATACACTACCATTCATGTTCTTTCTTTGAATATGATCTTAGCAGAAAGGTTATTTATAACCTTAAACAAGACATTTATAGCTCCATGCAGAAACCCACTAGAAATGAGAGGGTCAGTATTAAATCATTGTGAGAATGGTTGTAGTCCAAATGTGCTTATCCAAATTAAGGTACAGTACTGTGGTGCAAAAAAGAAGGCATACCTTGTTAAGATTATATGCGTTTACATATTAGTCAGTCAGTCAAATACACTTTATTCGATTTGTTAAAATCATAAAAGGGATACAATTTACATACATCCATAAAAACAAGCAATTCATACAAGGCCCTTGTAAACAGATACGCTGCAGTTAGTCAAGATAAAATCAGCATAGCAAATACAGTTAATTAAGATAATACATTAAGTGGCGCATTTTTTGTCTTAATTCTAATTACCGCCACTAGAAAACTGGCCACGCAATAAATGATGCGGGTGTTACTCAACAACTGGAGGTAAGTTAATGCGGGCCTGACTTGAATAAAGCTGGCCTCTCTCAAAATTGGTAACAAATATTTTTTCCTTATGCCTGAGTAAAACCCGCAAAACATGATCAAATGCATGGTATCTTGTTGAGAAAATTGATCGCAGTTACAAGGTGGGCCCCATTCTTCTAACATGAAGTGCAATCTAACTGTTGGTTTCACAAGTTCCTGCTCCTCACGAGCCAATCTAGCCCTATCTAGAAAATGATTCTTGATCCAGTGAACGTCCTCCCTCCTAATACTAGATGGTGACAGAAAGAGTTCCAGGCGTCCTAACTGTGTGAAGGCATTTCTCAGATATTCCTGCCAGGGTATTTTTTTTGCGTAATCCAGTGCCATGACGTCAGTCAGGATAGCGTGGTTCAGAGTTAATTCTAGATTGAGCCATGTTTTTGCCCAGAATGCTAGTGGGGCCAGTTTCAGCCTATCTGTAATGTAGTCCAGGCCCACCTCAGAATGGATCGAAAAGGTGGGGTGGACTTGGGAACGGACAAAAGGTATCTCAAGAACCCATTTTCCACTCTTTGGATCTTATCTTGAGATACATAGCCCCACAGAGATGAGCCATAAGTGGCAATTGGGATACATTTGGTGTTATAGACTTTTAATAGAGCCTCCATGGGCTTGGCCCCTAGCCTTTTTGAAAAACCCATAAGGGCTGACGTGGATCGAGCCACAGATATGCTCTTAGTCTCAATTTGGGGGGCCCATGACCTCCTCTCATCGAAGAGGACCCCCAAATAAGGAAAAACAGCAACCCTGGAAACCACCTCACCCTTGCAAACAAAGGTTTTAGATTTGGACTTACTTCTATGGTGGCCAACCACCATCGAATGGGCTTTTTTAGCATTTATCTGTAGATCTAGCTGATCCATAAAAGCCCCAAATAGGTCCAACAGTCTCTGAAGTCCGTTTACATATTAATATATAGCAGGGAATCATGTATCCAGTCCCTATAAAGACCTAACAATAGTTAAATCTACCATCCTGTGACACACACACATTTCACTGACATTATTTTTTAAACAAAAAGCAGCCAACATTCAGAAGCCTTGTATGAAAAAGTAAGCACAACCCTCCTGCTTCAATGTCATGTAATGCTTAGGTCAAAATATAACGTTGCCAGTCTCAGTTAAAGAAGTGTTGCAGTTTATCAGTCTGTGAAATGTTAAAAGCCATTCCCAAACAATATGAAGTTCACCATTCCAAAGTCCAAAAGATCATATATAAATGCAGAAAAACTAAAACAATTTCCAATCTATCCCTAAGTGGGTGAGTCAGACCCCATTTGAGAGTGACAGGGCAGACAGGATCTAATGTGCCTCAACTGTGGTGTTGAGGGCTTTGCCACTGGTGTCCTGGGGTCTATCCAACAATGGTATTTCCAAATGGGCAAAGAACAAACGTCTCCACCCATCACTCTCAGGGCAGTGAGGGTGAGCAGTCCTAAGCTTCACAGGGAGGTAGTGTGGGATTGAGAGATCAGTACTCAACAGTCAAGCAACAGACACAATAAAGTCAGTAATAGGACAGAGACTATCTTTTATGTAGTAGAAAGTACTTACCATCATACAACAAAACATCATACTACAGAACAAGATAAGAAAGTAATTTAGGGTTGTTATCGAAGTTGAGTTTAAAATGATGGCATTACAATCCACTGTTGCAGGTGTCTTTTCTACCGCTCAGGTCAGAATTTTATGTCTGCCGTCACCAGCATTCTACGGCGCAGCACTTATCAGTCACATGTGCAGATTGCATCAGTTCTCGAATAGGTGAAATGCAACTCAGTACCATGTCTTTTGCCCCACCACATATTTGTTTGACCTTGTTAGCTCCTTGTCCCAGTTGCAGGCTAAGCACTATGTGGCATATGTACAAGCCCCTATCGTCATGGGCATGTCACTTTTTTCGACGTTCCTCTGGCGATAGGGGCTTTGACTTATTTACAAGGCAGCATTAAGCCACTTAATGTGGCTTAACACTGCCTTGTAAATAAGGCCCCCTTTCATGATATGCTTAGCGTGAAAGGGGAGGGCAGTGGGTGTTGCTGTGGCTGTTCCACCGAACACCCATTGATTTTGGCGCTGCCCCCTATTTACAAGAGTGGCGTAAATAGGAGGCAGTGCCAAAATTAAGACCAGGGTAAACCTGGTCTTAACTTGGAGAAACGAGGAGAAATGCTTTATTTCTCCTTGTTTTTGCACATGGAAAAAGCAAAATGCCTTGGATTGTTTATGTGTAGGAAGGTGTCCCTTTCTGAACATATACAATCTTTAAAAGAAAATACATTTTGTAACTTCCATATGACCTGCATTAAGCAGCATACATAGAAGTGACAAAAGGGCATTTAAAGAGAGTTTATGTGCAGAAAAACGACACCTTCCTACACATAAGGAATATTCCCCTGAATGCAGACACCCTTGCACGATTGTGCAAGGGTGCCTGCATTAGCACTCAGCTGCTAAAGGTAGCACCAGCGCAAGGGGAAACTCAAGGCTGCACCATATTCTTGTAAATATGGTGCAGCCTTGTGTTTCTGCACGGCCAACGCCTCATTTCACCACTGTTTGTACATATGGCCCTATACTTGCCTGTTGGTTATCCATGCATCTGTACCAATAAGCCAAGTGCAGTTCACATACTGTTCTCATAGTGGGAACTCCTTTCATGTTGGGTTGTGATGGCAACTTCGCCTTGGGATGGTGGTTGCAGGATGAGATCAGAGAGGCAGTTCTGCAGAGCACCTGCATTTCCAGCAGCGCAGACCTTCCAGGCTGGTTGCAGACATGGTTCCAGGTTCAGCAGTTGTGGCCTCCACGTCAATCAGGGATTCTCATTTTGGCAGTGACATTGCTTCACACTTTGTCATGTCAGCAGTGGCAGCACCAGTCTTTCAAACCTGCAGCCTGCTCCTGTTCGTCATGGAGGTACTTGCTCTATAACTGCCATAGGGGCATATTTTTCATGCAGTGCAGCAATCCACCTTGCTGAATTTTGTAAAAAGGCAGGAATTATACATATTTAACATTATATCAATCAATCAAGACAATCAATCAAGACACTTATAAAGCGCACTACATACCCGTTAGGGTCTCAAGGTGTTGTGGGTGGGAGGGGTGCTGCTACTGATCGAAGAGCCAGGTCTTATGGAGTCTTCTGAAGGCCAGTAGGTCTTAGGTCTGCCGTAGTTTTGTGGGGAAGGTGTTCCAGGTCTTGGCGGCGAGGTGGGGAAGGATCTGCCGGCGGCGGTCGTTCTTCGGATGCAAGGGACTGTGGCGAGGGCGAGGCCAGCAGAGCATTCTTGTCCTTTCCTTGTGCTGGTGCACACTGGCTGCCTTGTGCCAACCCAGGTAGCCTTGTGCCATGGTGCAAGGGAGCCTGCATTGCAGACATGATTTTGTTTGTGCAGGAAGGGACGCCTTCCTGCACAAAAACAATCCTCTGAGGCACTTTCCATATAGAAAGGGGAAAAAGCAAGGAGAAATAAAGATATTTCTTCTAGTTACACTTCCCCTTGGGAGGTGTAGAATTTTGAAGAATTACTAGGTCTACCAGTAATGGTAAACCTGGGAATGCACCAAAATACATGGGCAGATACATGGGAACATCCACACTCCACTTACGGTACACCTCCCTGAAGCAGAGTAACGCAACACCGTGATTTGCACTGTGTTGCGTTATTCTAGATTTATCAAGCCAAGCAGGGCTATGCAAGGTGGCCTTGTGTAGCTTGAAAAATCTAACTTAATAGTTACGACACCCTTGCACCTCCTTGCATGAAGCAAGAGTGAAGCAACTCTTTGATAAATATGTCCCTAAATGTGCCTCACATGGGAACTATAGAGAGAGATGGGGGTATTCATGGCTGTATTCTCTAGAATAGTCAGCTTTCTCTGGGTGCTCCACATATGGGGAACATGCTAGACTTCTCCTCCTGTACCCCTCATGCAACCATGCTCTTTCAATCTACCATCTTCCATCTACAGATTTCTAGGCACTTCATTCAGTCCATCAGCTTCTCCAGAAGAAAGTGCAGACTTCAGGTGATGCCACATAACCTCTGGGTGGCTAGACACCAGCCCTGGTTTCATAGTACACTGTGGAAAACGTCCTTCCTTGGTCAAGAAAAACAGTGGAGTAAAGTTGTTTGGATCCCATGTTTGCACACATTTTCCAGAGAAAGGTGTGGATCCACTGTCTAAGGCTTCAGAACCAGTCTTGGCTGGTTCTCTTTCAGATACAATTTTTAGGCTACTCCCTCGATACAGCCTTTGTGTAAGGTGTTGACTCAGATAGCCAATGGGCTCTCTCCAAGAACAGAATCGAAAATTGGGCACAATTATTCTCTGCAACCGACTGTCATTGCATTTTCTAAAGTAGTAAACAGGGACAGAAAAAAGAGAAGACCTTGAGAATTGCCTTTTTATTGAATAACAGAAATTGAAGTCCCAATTTTCACCCTCACTATCTACCAAGTGGCAGCACTCATATAGAAATAATCAACAGTTCTTTGCTAGCAAGGCCCTCATAAACTATCTGAAGGTAGTCTTGTCTCCATCCTCCATCACTTCACTGTCTGGAGGATCTCCACAGTCCAGCCACAGGGATGTAGGCAATACATTTCTCTGTCAGTGGAAGCTGCCCTATTCCATTCTCTGCCATGCTAAACATAGGGGATCCACAATTCCTCCCACTGGCCTTAGTACTCAGACTCACACAACAAACAAACTCCTATTATCACTCATGCTAAACACTCACTATGCATGCACTTGAGGATTCTAAGGTTCTAAGGGGGATATCTACAAGGACTGGCGAAAACTATCGCTAACGTTACTTAGCGGCAGCGTTCTTACTGCTGCGTACCGCTGAAAATTATCGGCATGTCAGCGACGTATGTACAAGCCGTCGCAACATGGCGATAGCTACAGGGATCGACGGCGAGAACTGCCGCTAACATTAGCATTCCGGCATTAGTGGGTAAAAACCAACAAAAGGCCCATTAGCGGCAAAAAAAGGCACGTTAGTCACCCCAATGTTGACCTCCAATAGAAAATAGGCCCAAAAAAACAATGAAATGCAGGATGGAGCAGCCAGGGCCAAGTGCAGCATACATCAATAACCCACTCAAGCCACCCAACATCCAGGATGACCAAGATGAGAGCCTGGATGCCTCGCTGGACCTGCTCCTGAAGCATGGATGCCTCGCTGGACCTGCGCTCGGAGCCTGGATGCCTCACTTGATCTGCATCTGGAACCAGGATGCCTCGCTGGACCTGAGTCTGGAGCCTGGATGCCTCGCTGAACCTGCGTCTGGAGGCTGGATGTCTCGCTGAACATGCATCTGAAGCCTGGATGCCTCGCTGGACCTGAATTTGGAGCCTGGATGCCTCGTGGACCGGCATCTGAAGCCTGGAGTGGGATGCAGAGGAGCTGTGGAGTCGATCAGCCTTGACGGTAGACATTAAGGCACGACGATCGCCCGTACCTGGTGGTGAAGTCTGGCCAGTTGCATGGAGACACGTTGCTGACCTGTGTGAGAAAACCACCTTGCTCCTCTTGGAGCTGTGATTGTTAGAGGTGCTCCTGCGCACCAACTTAGGGAGGTCTGCATCGAGTACTACGATCCACTACTACACCAGGGTGCACGGAGGGGATTACCAATGGTGGGCGGCACCTCTCTGCATCACAGGCCAGATGAGGTTCCGCTGGCCGGAGGCTGCGGAGGGTGAATCCCCTGAGCTGTGCCAAACTTGTGTTGTGGGAGCGCTGCAAGGTAACGCCTAAGGGGGCGCTGCTGCATCAACTGCATCGGGAGGTTCACCAGTGGACTTGGCAGTGACAGCTGTACCCAGGCTTGTGAAATCCCACATGGCTGAGGCTCCAGCTGGCTGAGTCACTGATTTGGAGAGAGTTTAGTGGATTGAGCCACAGTGTCAATGTCCAGGTAAGTAGAAGGTGGTAAACGTAGCGGAGGAGGCCCGGGGGTCGAATCGTCATGGCCAAGCACCTGTAGAGGATGCCCCCCCCGTGTCGGCTCCCCACTATGGTGGAAGAGCGTCACCCCACTGCTTTCAAGCAGTGCAAGAAGAGGAACAATCATTACATGATGATAACTTCCTGATGCAATCGTGCCATGTTTCCATTGTGGGCGGGAGGGTGGGTAGGGTTGCTCCACTCATGGAGAGGGCAGGGGCGGAATGGCACGCCCATTCAAGTGCGCAGTGACTGTTTGGTCGGCCCGCTCAGGCCGCACAAAGCAGTCATGCGCACTGACCCGTTCACAATGCAGGCTGCATTATAATCTACATGGAGAACATGCCCACACCTCCAGCCCCTGGCTGAACGCCTTGTACCGGCACCAATGACCATTCCCAAGGCCACATTGCAGCATTGTGATTGGCTTAGGGAAGGGGACCTGGCTGCCTACTTCCTGTTCCTCAGAGCAGACTCAGGAGAGCAGGAGCAAAGAAGACAGAGGATCCGGCCTCGAGGTAAAATTTCTCTCATTTACATATTTACAACATCCTCTCACACACACTCCCCCCATGTCCGCCCCCATCCATTGTTCTTTCCAGCATTTCCCACCTCCCAGCTGTCCAGTCTCCCCCACAGCACTCCTCTATGGCGGCCGCTGTGCGGCCATGCGCTGCGGGCATCCCAATTGTGTGCCAAAGGTATATATGGAGTTACAACGCATACCATTATATTGCATTCCATTACAATGCATACCAATACTTGGAATATTGCAACAGTAGGGAAGGTGCTGGATTGCGAAAATGTAAACCTTACTATTCCCACTTCAGTGAGTGCAACCCTAAAACTAACCTTTGCACCCCAAAGCAAACCCTGAACCCTAACATTCATCTTTGAGCCCCCAAAACACACCCTAAAAATCATATTCGACCAAATTGCACACACCAGTTTTCATATTTGACCCAAATGCAAACCCCAATTTTCATGATTGACCCCAAAAGACACCCCAAATTTCATATTTTACCCTAAAATACACCCCACATTTCATCTCCGACACCCAAAACCAATACCCAACCTAAAAATTAAAAATACCCCATTACAGACCTCACAATGAGTTGTTATGGAGTGCGATGCAAAGGCACCTGCGTTATTGGATTTACGTTGTAAAGGCATTACGATCTAATGCCTGCATTGTAATGGAAGTATCCTGTGCCAAAGCAAGCCATAGGCAAGCCCGTCTGTGTCCGTCTGCCCCTGGACCACGCTCAGCACCAAGGACCCTTCCTCTTGGACTCTCTACCCCTAGGGCGCCAGCACCCTCCTCACCATCAACCCTGGATGCTACATCGCCTGCCAGGACCAACATCTGCTCCGGACCGGACATTGCCATCACCATCACTGACGGCTACTAAATCACACGCAAGGACCACCCTGACCATACCGCACGCAAAGGAAAAGCTTTCTGGCATTGAACTAGAGAATTTAGTTTTACTGAGTGCACCCGCTGCTGCGTAAACCTCTCTATTTCATACAGGAGGCATTGCCATCACATACAGAAGCACACTCTGACTTACCATGCACTCTAATTACCCAACGGTGACCATGGAACACCTCAACTTCCAGATTCAGACCAACCACGACCCCATCCTCAGCAGTAGCCTCATCTGCAGGCCCCCTGGCTGAGGAGACGTGCTTGACCATGTGTCCTGCTATGTGGCTTGCTGGGGTGACTACCTGCTTGAGTCTGATGTTGGGGAGCTACCCCGGGAGGGGGTGGTGTTCTGGTCACTGGGGTTGTCCAGGGGGAACTTGAGTTCGCCGAATAGGATGCCATTGGTGGATGGGAGAGCCTGGTGTGCAGTGAGGTCTACAATGGTATCAGAGAATGGGTGTCCATGGCCAACGGGGCCGGTAGTAGAGGGTGCCGCAGAGGATGGGAATGGGGTTGATTTGGATCTGGAAGTTGAAGTGTTCCATGGTCACCGTTGGGTCATTAGAGTGCGTGGTCAGTCGGAGTGTGCTTATGTAGGTGATGGCAATGCCTCATGGATGGTCGCGGTGGTCTTTGCGGGTTATTTGGTAGTTGTCAGTGATGGCGATGACGATGTCTGGTCCGTAGCAGATGTTGGTCTTGGCAGGTGATGTGGTGTCTAGTGTTGATGGCGAGGAGGGTGCTGGTGCTGTAGGGGTGGACTGTTCGAGAGGTAGGGTCCTTGGTGCTGAGCGTGGTCTAGGGGCAGACGGACGCAGATGGGCTTACCTATGGCTTGCCTTTGGCACAGGAGACGTCCACTACAATGCAGGCATTACATTGTATTCCTTTACACCACATTGTGAGGTCGGTAATGGGGTATCTTCAATTTCTAGGGTGGGTATGGGTTTAGGGTGTCAGAGATGAAATGTGAGGTGTATTATGGGGTAAAATGTGAAATTTGTGGTGTATTTTGGGGTCAGCCATGAAAATTGGGGTTTGCTTTTGGGTCAAATATGAAAATCGGTGTGTGCAATTGGGTCAAATATGATTTTTAGGTTGTGTTTTGGGGGCTCAAAAATGAATTTTAGGGTTCAGGGTTTGCTTTTGGGTGCAAGGGTTAGTTTTAGGGTTGCACTTACTGAAGTTGGAAGAGTAATGTTTACATCTCCGCAATCCAGCATCTTCCCTACTGTTGCAATATGCCTAGTATTAGTATGCATTGTAATGGAATGCAATATAATGGAATGCATTGTAACTCCATATATGCCTTTGGCACACCAGTGGTACACTCGCTGCGCATGGCCACACAGTGGACGCCATTGAGAAGTCCTGTGGGGGGATTGGACAGCTGGGAGGTGGGAAACTGCAGAAAGAACACAGAATGGGGCGGGGACGTGGGTGTGTGTGTGTGTGAGCTGGTGTTGTAAATATTTAAATGACAGAAATCTTACCTTGAGGCCGGGTCTCATGTCTTTGTTGCTCCTGATCTCCTGAGTTTGCTTTCAGGAACAGAAAGTAGGCAGCCAGGCTCCCCCCCAAGCCAATCCCAATGCTGCAATGCAGCATTGAGATTGGTCATTGGGCCGGGACAAGGTGTTCAGCCAGGAGCTGGAGGTGTGGGCATGTTCTCCATGCAGGCTATTATGCAGTCTGCATTGCGAATAGGGCTGGGCGTAGTTTGCGAAGTAGCGCTATGCGTAGCTACGAAAAGTGCCCTTTGCAACTGCATAGTACCCTGTTCGCACTGTGCAAGATGCCGTTTTCAATGATTGCACAGTGCGGACAAGCATCCGACACTGTGCAATCATTGAAAACAGCATCTTGCAAAGTGCGAGCTGTAATTTTCTGCCGCTCGAGTAGATTTTTACTCGAGCGGCAGCTTTCTCATCGCGGACTGGTAGTTTCTCATCGCGAGCGGTCCCGAGCGTACACGACCACTCGCAATGAGAAGCCTGACCTCCCTACGTTGAGAATCCCACCGGGAGGATTTTTCCATGCTCACGATCGGCAACTTGATGTTGGTGATCGCGAACGAGGAAAATATCTCACTGGGATGTCATTTTGCTCGCTCGCAGTCGCCAACTTGTCGTTGAGGAACGTGAGCAAGCAAAAAATTACCCCTGCACTATGCTACCCGTGTTTGCACTAAGCTACGTGCAGTTCGCGTAGTGAGAAGTAGCGCAAACTTCGCAAATCACGCGAGCGTAGCGTAGTGCCTTGCCCAGGGTTAATTGCGAACAGGATAGTGCACATGGCTGCTTTGTGCGGCCTGAGAGGGCCAACCAAACAGTTGCTGTGCACTTGAGTGAGGATGCCACTCCGCCCCTGCCCTGCTCCGTGAGTGGAGCAGCCTTACCCACCCTCCGGCCCACAAAGGAAACAAGGTACGATTACATAAGGAAGTTATCATCATGTGATGATTGTTCCTCTTCTTGCACTGCTTGAAAGCATTGGGGCGTCGCTCTTCCGTCATAGAGGATGAGCTGACACTGCACTGGGGGTGCACCATCTACAGGTGCTAGGCCTGGGCGACTCAACCCCCGGGCCTCCTCCACTATGTCCCCCACCTTTGCCTTTTCTGGACATTGACACCGTGGCGCAATCCGCTAAACTCTCTGCAAATCTTTGATTCAGCCAGCAGGACCCTCAGCCAGGTGGGATTTCATAAGCCTGGGTACAGCAGTCACCGCCAAGTCCGCTGGTGAACCTCCAATGCGGTTGACACAGCAGAGCCCCCTAAAGTGTGAATTCGCATTGCTCCCGCAACATAAGTTTGGTGCAGCTCAGGGGCCTCACCCTCTACAGCGTCCAGCCAACGCAACCTCATCCGGCCTGTGATGCAGAGAGGTGCCACCAACCGTTGGTAATCGCCTCCGTGCACCCCGGTGTAGTGGTGGATTGTATTATGCGATGCAGACCTCCCTACGTTGGTGCGCAGGAGCACCTCTATCATTCACAGCTCCAGGGGGTGCAAGGTGGTCTTCTCACACAGGTCAGCATCGTGTCTCCATGCGACTGGCCTGACTTCACCACCAGGTACAGATGATCGCTGCGCCTCAGTGACTACCACCACGGCTCATCAACTCCACACCGCCTCTGCATTCCACTCCAGGCTCCAGGCGCAGGTCCAGCGAGGCATCCAGGCTCCAGACGCAGGTCCAGCGAGGCATCCAGGCTCCAGGCGCAGGTCCAGCGAGGCATCCAGGCTCCAGGTGCAGGTCCAGCAAGGTATCCAAGCTCCAGACACAGGTCCAGCAATGCATCCAGGCTCCAAACGCAGGTCCAGTGAGGCATCCAGGCTCCAGACACAGGTCCAGCAAGGCATTCAGGCTCTAGACGCAGGGCCAGCGAGGCATCCAGGCTCCAAACGTAGGTCCAGCGTGGCATCCAGGCTCCATCGCAGGTCCAGCGAGGCATCCAGGCTCCTGATGCAGGTCCAGATAGTCATCCAGGTACCAGGCGCAGGTCCAGTGCGGAATTCAGACTCCTGACGCAGGTCCAGTGAGGCATCCAAGCTCCAGATGCAGGTCCAGTGACTTACTAATATTAGTGATAGTTTTTGTCTGTCCTTGTACATTTCCCCCATGGAGTGTGCCACTCCAAGTCACAGAATGGTTTCTGGGAATCACATTACCATTGAAAATCAGCAGGCCAGTTTCATATACACTGGGGCCCTCAGGTCTGGGGTACTTGCCTATTTACCATGTAGGGGACATTCTCGTATCAAGAGGCATCACATCACATTTACCCCAAATTCAGACTGTATGAAGTGTCTAGAGTCACAAAGAACCACAAAGCAGGATACAGGGATCTACAGCCCTCTATCAATTTGATAAACATTAGATATCATAATTTACAGCCAGAAAAAAACTGAACAAAAATACTTTTCATGAAAGGGCAGCCTAGAGAATACTATTTCTCTCAAAAAAGAACATGTCTGCATGGCTTAAGTTTAGAAAACAGAACCTAAATGATTCACCAGCCGCGGCTGGTAGTGGGAGTACCTGCGGGGCGCTGATGTGGGGAGGGGGAGGGGCAGGGTGGGGGGTATTAATGTATGGATTACGGACCTAAACAGTTAAGTAAACATATAAATTAATAAAACGAATTTCGTTATGTGCACTGCATCGCATTTGGTAATGCAGTGCACGCAACTAAATTTGTTTTATTTATTTATATGGTTACTTACCTGTTAAGGTCCGTAATCCATACATTACTACCCCCCACCCTGTCCCTCCTCCTCCCCACGTCACCGCCCGGCAGGTGCTCCCACTACCGGCCGCGGCTGTGAATCACATGACTTCTAGAACAATCCCATCAAATTTGTCCGACCTAACCTTAGATATGTAATGAGGTGTTATCCTCTCAAACATCGCAAGAGTATCTACTGTGTGGGCAACCCTAAGGCCTACGACTAAAGTCACAGGAGCTTGACTGAAATTCCCTTCCCTGCCGGCAAGTCCATTCATGTCAGTTCCTATAGGAGAACCAGCAGCGCTCCTGAACTAGTGTAAATGTTGTCTATATCGGGGAGCCAATGGAGAGTAATCCCACGTTTGAATGTAGGAGAAATTAATCTTTGGTTGCATTTCCTTCCCCATAATAAATTTGTTTAAAAGACAATCCTACAAAACAACAATCGTAAAGAACAAAGAATAACTCTATACAGAAAAAAAAAATTCTTTATTTAATTTTCCCTCATGGTCATCTGTCGAAACCGCCCCACCCGGACCCACCGCCCCACGCACTTACCTGCATGGGCCGCTGCTGACTGTGAAATGGACATATTAGTAGTTCACATCTATCCTCCCATATCTGTGAACACATGTAATTGGTTGAGAGCATATTGCATGTACGATTGTGTAGCATGCATGCAAAAACAGCACAATATTATCCGCACAAAGTGATTAGAAATGCATAGGGAAAGGGTAAGAGGCTCAATAAATAAGATTGGGAACATTGAACTCTTCTGAAATGTTCATCGAGTAACCTTAGTATTGCTGACATTTAAAGAGTTAATAATTATAGAGGAGGTAGCTGCATGATCAATGATGGCTATTAGCCTTGTGAGCTGGGAAGAAAATTGAATGTGCGAAAGAGAGGTAAAAAAAACAACTCAGCTGATGAGGACGATCCCTTTCTACATCCAGAACAAATATAGAGGCCGGAGTATGCATAATGGAAAAAGATTAATTGTTTCAACTAGGTAATGTGTGTTTTTCACCAATTTACGGATAAAGCTATTCTGTTGAGAATGGATCAAGAAAATCTGACTATGTTGTCCGTAGCTTGATCAATGCTTTATAACATAAGAGAGTGGGACTACAGATGTCTTACATGGTTTTTAAAAAGATGGTCAGTTTAAATGGTTTATATCAGGGTGGAATTATTCAAACCCATCCAGTTGCCTAATTTCAGCTTCTTGGACTTAACCTCTTAAAAAACTTCCTGCGGAAATAATTTTCCTCATTTGTCTTACCACTTGCAAAACAGCCTTAGAATCTCCTTTACTACATCTGGAAAAAGACCTAAAAACTCAGCGTTAACTCACTTATGCCCTTACATGCTTTCCTACTATCCCCTAATAGCAACATGTTGATACAGCTTTGTGTGTTATGTTTAATGGTAGTTGTCTTTCTAGTCTTTTTCTTAGCTTAAAATTCTATCATGCTACCACCCAAACTGTTTAAGTTCTTAAGTCCTGTTTTATCTGTTGCTTATTATCGATTTAGAAATTCCAACTACAGAGTAAACATGCAACTTGACATAGCATCATCACAATTTGCATTTCAATTTTGCATGTGGTGTATGAACTAGTTTACCTCATCTTCCATAAAGGCTCAAAGAGACCGGTGTGTCATTTAGAGCTTGGATGTGTTGGAGAAATGCATGAATTTGAATTTGAATTTGAATTTTGAATTCAAATTCAAATTCAAATTCAAATGCATACGTTATCAGAGGTCTCACCCCAAAGTTGTGTGCCGTATTTCTGATGATGGAGCCTCAGCTGGCTCAGCCATCAGAAACTAGACACCTTGATTCCCATATACCAAAAGGCTGCCATATCTCAATGACTTTGGGCAGGGCGACCCTTACTCATTTCCTTTGTGCATGCCCATAATGCAATGTATGTCAGGTGCTGTGGCACAGATCCCACTTACCTGGACTGACCCTTTAACCAGTCTAAGGCCCTTTCAAACCCGACCTCACTGCCTCAAGGCCCCACCTCGTTATTGTGCTCCTTCTTCTCTCTTGCTCTCTGCTCCTTCCTCTCACTTTTACTCCTGTGCCCTTCTCCTTTTCCTTTCATTCTCTCTCTGACTCTTTTGCCTTTGTTCTTGTGTCCGTTCTCCATTATGCCTCTTTGTGCCCGATTTTCACTGTCTACTCTCTCTCACTTCATGCCTCTTTTTTTGCCTGTTTTCCTAGTTTCCGCTTTTTCTCGGCTCCCATTCTCCTCTGGTTCCTCTTGCACTTTCCCGCTTCATGGCTCCTTCCTCCCACGATTTCCCACTTCGTTCCTCACCCCACTCCATACCTGCATTCTCTTTGTGTGCCTTCTCCTACCTTCTGTGCCCCTCCCTTCCCTACCCTCACCCTACGCCCAGCACTCCAGGACCTACGTAATGGAGGTTGCTGCATGACCTCAATGAGCAAGTGCCTAAATCCCATCTCCCTCTTACCTGGACTGTTCCTGCAACCAGTCTAAGGTACTTTCGGCTCTGGCCACGCTGCCTCAAGAGCCCACCTCATTCTTGCACTTCTTCTCCTCTTCCGCTCCCTGTTCCTTCCTCTAGCCCTTTACTCATGTGCCTTTGTCCTTTTCACTCTCTCTCTCACTCTTTTGCCTTTGTCCTTGTGCTCATTCTCCACTCTCCACTCTCTCTCTTTATGCCTCTTTGTGCCCTTTTTCCACTCTCTACTCTCTCTCTCACTTTGTGCCACTTTGTGCCAGCTTTCCACTCTGTACTCTCTCTCTCTTTGTTCCTCTTTTTGCCTGTTTTCCTTGTTCCCACTTTTCCTTTGC
This sequence comes from Lissotriton helveticus, assembly GCF_964261635.1. NCBI lineage: Eukaryota > Metazoa > Chordata > Amphibia > Caudata > Salamandridae > Lissotriton > Lissotriton helveticus. The sequence continues at coordinate 1,705,437,562 of NC_136061.1, read as the reverse complement.
TCCCGTTCTTCTCTGGTTCCTCTTGCACTTTCCTGGGTCCTGACTCCCTCCTACCATGCTTTCCCACTCCTGCCTCATCCTGCTCCATACCTGCATCTCCTTTTTGTGCCTTCCCCCGCCTCCTGTGCCTCTCCCATTCCTAGTCCCACCCTCCACCCCCACGCTCTCCCCCATTCCAGGACCTGCTTAATGGAGGCTGCCCTATGACCCCATTGAGAAGGTGCCTAGGCCCCAGATCCCACTTACCTGGACTGGTTCTCAGAGCAGTCCAAGTCCCTTTCGACTCCAGCCTCGCTGCCTCAGGGGACCACCCCGTTCTTGCATTACTTCTGCTCTTTCACTCTCTGCTCCTTCCTCTAGCTTTTACTTGTGTGTCCCTGTCCTTTTCACTCTCTCTCTCTCACTCTTTTGTGTTCCTCCTTGTGCCCATTCTCCACTCTCCACTGTGTCTCTTTATGCCTCTTTGTGCTTGTTTTCCACTCTGGACTCTCTCTCTCTCTCTTTGTGTCTGTTTTCCACTCTGCACTCTCTCTCTTAGCACCTCCTTTTGCATGTTTTCATTGTGGCCGCTTTTCCTTCTTACCTTTTCTTCTCTGGTTCCTTCTGCACTTTTTCACCTTCTGTCTCCCCAGTCTCCCCCGTCTCCCCGTCCTACCCTTTCTCACCTCCTCCGCTACTTACATGCATCTCCCTTGCATGCCTTCTCCCGCCTCCTGCGCCCTAGCCTTTCCTAATCCCACACTCTGTCCACTGTACTCCCCTCCCTCCCAGGACCTACTTAATGGCAGCTGCTGCTCGACCACAAATTTGGTGACCTGTTGGCACACTGAAGGCGCACCAAAGGCAAGCCCATCTGCGCCCATCCATGTCTAGACCATACCCAGCTCCTCAGACCCTGGTCTGACCAGATGCTACCACTACAGAGCCTCCCTCCTACATGCATTCAACACAGCAGCTGCTTCCTCACCTCACCTCATTCCACAGTAGGATCTTTTTCATGTACTCACTGCCATTCCACCTAAAGAAACATGCTCACCACAAAAAACACACATGCCTCGCCCTGTGTTGCCTGCATGCTCCTCAACACCAGATCTTTCAGTAAACACAGCTTCGAGATCTGGGACATCATTGGTATGCACTCCCCAGACATCCTCTTCCTGACAGAGACCTGGCTAAACACTACATCAGCACCCACCATTGTCACAGCTATTCTGCTGGGCTACAAGATCTTCCGCCAGGACAGACCAAACAAGCCAGGAGGAGGACTCACCGTCATCCACAAGGACTCCATCACCTGCACCACTTCTACTGGCCAGAACACAACCTTTATGGAACATATGAACTTCCGACTACAGACCGGCAATTACACCACCATCTAAGGTACCCTCGTTACCGACCCTTCGTACCATGCGCCACATCAGAAATCTCCTCAGGGACTAAATAGCCCCCATCAACTTGAATGATTTTGTTTTACTTGGTGACCTCAGCTTCCATATCGATGACCAAAAAGATCCCATCTCCATTGCCCTACTCAATAGCTTTGAAATCCTGGGACTCATCCAGATCATACAAGGCCCAGTACACACCCTCAAACCCTTCTTCGCAGCCAGTATCAAGGTCAGGTTCTGCCACCTCACTCTGCTCACTTGGACAGACCACTCCATCTTTCAATTTTTTATCGACGCACACCAACTCCCCCAAAGCCAAAACTGTTAACAACCTCAGGCATAGTTGGAAGAAGATAAAGGGCTCAGACTAGACCAGCAACCTCAATACCCACCAACCAAACCTCATCAGTGAGCTGCATGCCACCATCAAAGCCTTCAACAACTGGATCACTACTATCACAGACACACTAGCACCCCTGAATAACGATAGACACTAAACAACCAACAAACAAGCCAGCTGGTACATGAAGACCTTGGAAACTCCTAGCCCCACTGCAAACAGCTGGAGAGAAAATAGGACACAAGTGCAAGAAAAAGTTGCAAGTCTGCACTCAGGAAACATCACACCCAAATCAACAAGCAAGAAAAACAGCCCTAGCTCTCAGCTGGACAGCAGCCCCAACAACTGCAAAGAGCTCTTCAACATCGTCAAAGAATCCTCCAACCCCCCCCCAGCCACCATCAACTCCATCACCCCTTGACAAGACCTCTGCGCCAACCTCTCTGATTTTATTCACAAAAAATCCTTAATATCTACAGCTACTTTGACCCCCAACGCAAGATGCAAGAACTCATCAATTACCTGCCCAACACCACCATATCAGACCACTAGATCACAAAGAAGAACCCACTTACCCCAGAAGACACCTTTGAAATCATGGAAATATTCCACTCCAGTGCTCACACTGACCCTTGCCCCCACTATATCTAGAACATACAAGGAGCTATGATCAGCTCCCACCTCACCACCATCATCAACACCTCCTTCCAAAGTGGAATCTTCCCAGATAACTGAATACACGCGGGAATCACATCTCTCCTGAAACAATCCATGGCAGACCCAAAAGAGCTCTGTAACTACAGACCCATCTTGCTACTGCCCTTCTGATTCAAAGTTATGGAGAAGGCTACCAACACACAACTTTCAAAGCATCTTGAACAACACCGCCTATTAGACATCTCATAGTTGGGATTCTGCAGCAACCACAGTATGGAAACGGCTCTCCTCGCAGCAACTGATGAACTCCGGACAATCTCACCAGGCTTCGACACCATCTCCCAAAGCACCTTCATCACAACTCCAGAGTACATGGACCCGCCCTGAGATGACAGGCCTCTCTTCTCTCCAACAGTAATCCAGCAAGTCAGGCTCCCAACACTTCCAAACCCAAGAACCTCATCTGTGGAGTCCTTCAGGGACCATCGCTGAGCCCTACCCTGCCCAAAGTCTACATGACTCCACTTGCATACGTCATAAGATCTCACAGAATCAACATAGTCTCCTATGTAGACAACATCCACCTCATTCTCTCCCTCACAGACAACAACCACACCACCAAGTCCAACTTCGCCACCTGCATGTCAAAAATAGGAAACTGGATGAAAAAGAACTGCCTAAAACTCAACACGGATAAAAGAGAAGTCATGATCTTTGGAAACAAGAACTGTCCATGGGACTCCTTCTGGTGGCCAGAAGACTTGGGTCCACGCCCACCCCACTAGCCATGGCAAAAACCTAGGCATCATTTTGGATGACAGACTCAATATAGCCAAACAAGTAAACGCTGTCACCTTCTCCTGCTTCTTCATCCTCCGAATGCCCCGCAAAATATTCCAATGGCTCCCCAGTGACACAAGACGCACAGTTATGCAGGCTCTCCTCACCAGCAGACTAGATTATGGCAACACACTTTACACAGACATTACGAATCAACTCATAAAAAGACTCCAGACCACCGCTACCAGACTCATCCTCAACATCCCCTGTAAGAGGTACACTGACTTCCAATCCAGAAATTATGCCAGTTCAAACTGCTCACCCACTCTTACAAAGCCCTCCACAACTTTGGACCTGCTGACCTCAACCATTGCCTCAACTTCCACCAACCCACCAGGTAACTGCACTCAGTCACACTCCACCTCATGCAAATACCCCGCATCTGCAGGAGCAAGTCAGGAGGATGCTCCTTCTCCTACTTCACTGCCAAATCCTGGAACAACCTTCCAAACCACATCACGACCTTCTCATCCCTGTTCGAGTTCCAAAGAAACTGAAGACCTGGCTATTCAACTAGGAGCCCATTCGGCCTACTCGTCTACTTCAGTGGCTGGATACGCCTTCAGTGATAAGCAGGCTATCCAAACCCTCATAACATAACGTAAAGGTAATGAAAATGTAGTATGGCCTCAAGTGTGGAGAACACTCCCTGCATGTCAGTGCATTTTTTGTATTGAAAAACAGATTCCCCCTTTAAAAGTTTATTTTTTCAATACAAAATGTATGCCAAGCACAGACCTTTAACAAGGTGCCAGCCCGCAAGCTGTGAAGGAAGTTTGTGGAGCCCCACTTCACTGAAAAGAGATCCACACCAGGCAAATAGGATCTTTCAATAAGATGGATGGTTCTCGGCCACCCTGGTGCATTGGTGGCCTGCCTGCCTGAAGTTAAATGACCGTCTAAGGGTCTCATTTGGGTTATGGTGGAACGATAGGAATAATGAAAGAGGTGGTCCTTCTGCATTGCCAAACCTGTGGCACATCTTCCACATTTAAGGTTGATGAATCTCTGGATTGCTGTCAACAGAGCCTCAGCTGGTTCAGCCAATGTTCCATCCGTAGTGGTATAAGGCAGACTCAGGCAGAGAATATGTGTAATGGCTCGGTTGTGCTCAGAGAAACAACTCTTCATGTGGGGCCATTTGTTTTTCATTTACAGAAAACATATTCTGGTTCTACGAGATTGTTTTCTCTAAATGAAAAGTTTACCAAGCTTTAAACATGCAGTTTTATGAGGGAAGCTGCAGCAGGGGTTTCACAGCACAGAGGTCACTGCCTGGGAGGTGAGAAACAAGGGGTACGGTCCACCACCGAAGAAGCGGAGGACACGGCCCCCCACCTGAGTCTAAACGAACCCATAGGACATATTTCTTGTGAAAGGTATTGGAATAGGGCCAAATAAATGCTACTTCTATTAAACGTGATACATTCCCCGATATATTTTTTTTATTGGATACAGGTCAGTTCTGACCTGATAAGTTACTGCAATTTTTTTCTGCTGGAGGCATATTCTTGCTCGATTTGACCCTGGCAGACCACGAACGTTTACTCATATATTCACGCACTTCCTAGACTAATTAACCCTGTTGTTCCACAAATTGTGAGTTAACCACAGACTCCTGAAAAGTAAGAATTCATAAGGTTTGTAGCGTGGCTTAGTTATTGATGGCACAGATGTATTCCATTTGCTCTGAAGTTGGGATGTTACAGCTTTTTTGCAGTTTATCTAGGAGTACAAGATTAGCATAATGGCCAAAGTTCCCAAGCTGCTCAGGTCAGCTGAGAGCTATTTTTTAAGTAGGTGAGAATTTTGTTTAATGGCAAAGGTTGGGGTATGATTTAATGGATACACTCTGAGGCTTAATTGTTCTTGTAACCATTGTTCAGGTACACGAATAAACCGAAAGGGACAGGAAGATGGCAAAAAAATATATATATTTTTTATTTCGGTGGTTGTTGCTTTTCAGTCATATTCAAGGCCTCATTTTTTAAAGAAATATTTAATAACAAGCATTGCGCCAGGTCGTTGTATAGAGTTGGAGAGAATGAACATTTGCAGGGTAAAGGCTAGGTTTAATCTGGGATGTTACCTTGCCAAATATGTGCTTGGATAGTTGTTGCTATTAGCTGTCTTATCTCTTCAAACAATTTGTTTTGCAAAAAAATGGCAATATGACAGGACAAGAGATGTTCTTTGTAGCAGTTTTTAGTCACTTTTTATTTCTCACTAGAATTCTACAGACAGATCTTTGCTTTATAAAGCTGAGGTGGTGTCAGTCATTAACCATGTTAAATGTATTTTCACACGCATTTCATGTTTTCTTGCGGCTAGTGCACCAAATGCTTTGGAGAGTTGCTGCTTGATAGCGATGAATGAGATAAGTTAAGTTATGGTCACCACAACCGCTCAAAGGGGCATATTATCAAGACCTGCGATAAAATTATCGCTGCTTTAGCGCCAGGAAACTGCCGCTAAAACGGCGATTATGGGCTTGATAATATGCCCTTGTGAATTCCCATAGCAGCCCAGGTTAACACCAGAACCTGGGCTGCTATGGGAATTCACAAGGACATATTATCAAGCCCATTATCGCCGTTTTAGTGGCAGTTTCCTGGCACTAAAGCAGCGATAATTTTATCGCAGGTCTTGATAATATGCCCCAAAATGTTTACTAACCAAGGGTGCCTCTTGGACATGTCTAAGCACTCTTGGGCAGATTTATGAAGGCCTTGCGCCGCCGGTGCGTCACTTTTTCCCATGTTAAAAATGACGCACCGGCGGCGCAAGGCCTTCATAAATCTGCCCCTCTGTATTCAATCTCTCAGCAAAATGGCAACCAAGGAGCTCAGGAGAAGAAAGCGGTCTACTTAACCCCAACTAAGGGGCAGGTGAGGTGGTTAATATTTAAAAAAGAAAAACCGGAGTAGGAAGAAAATACATGAACTGCTTCAACAACAATCCTAAGAAGTTCAACCAGATACCACCCGAAGTACTTGAAAGCCTATCTACCATTGGAGAGAAGAGGTCTGGAAGGCCATCTTCTGGGAGCAGATGGATGAAGGAAGAGGCAAAAGTTGCTGGCCGCTGTGTCCATCAAAGTTCATAGAAATAGACTCAAATGTGACACCAAGAGATGGTATGAACGATGGGGTGCTCTTTGACAATCCCAGCTGGGGAGAGGCGAACATTTCCGATGTGTCTGAGCCGCCTTCTAATATTAGAAATGACTGAGATGCACTGGGAGAACAGCTCTGGAGATACAGCATGCACAGGATGTCAGAACGGTGGACTTGATGGCTGCATACTGCATGGCACACAACACCAGCACTGGCTTAGAAACAGAGTGGTAAAGAGAAAACTAGGCAGGGCCATGCAAGAAAGGCGCGCAAAAGGATGGCTGATAGTTGTAGCAGCTGATGGTAAGATGAAATTGATGCTTTCAACATTAGAGGATCCAGGCAGCTTCAGTGATACTGGCGCAGGTGCTAGCTCTAGCAAAGTCATGCTAGAGAGGAAGTTCATGGATGTTCATGGAGGACTGAAGACCACAGTCTCTTCCTACATAGAGAAAACTGGAGAGGATTGCCAGAGAGAGGGCCCCAGTACAAATATTGGGGGGTCCATTGGCAACCGAGAGAGTGAGGCCTTTCAGAGACAATAATAAAATCATTGAGTAAAGCCATCTATGTATACGTATGTGCTTTTTAGGTAAAAGGCGGTATCAGATAAATCAATTAAATTGTAAAAAAAGAGGAAGTTTATTAATAGAACAGAGGACATTAGTATCATTGGTCTCTTGTCTTCAGCATCATTAGAAAACGTTATGAGGGCCTTAGAGGCCTAGGCAGACCCGACACCATTAGGGACAATAGGAAAAGATTCCAGATACCAACTCCTAAACCTCACATTGAGGTTTTATAAGGAGTATCCTTGCAAAATGGTGCTAGGATTATCACAAGGGCAAGAGGAGGCCAGTAAAATAAAATTCCCAAGGCACACTCTGAGAGATGCTGGTAAATAATCTTGAAGATCATCTGAACAGTGATCATTTTTGCAAGTATCTTCCTGTGATCACACATCTTGAAGGCAAGAAAAAGGTGGACTCACCAGTGGATAAACTGAGAAGGACTAGGATTCTAGGTCCCACATGAAGTGAATTAAGAGAAACTCCAGACATTAACATTCTGCCATACTTAATCCAAGATATTAATTGTTGGGCTTTCCTCACTTCTTCTGCAGTTTGGTTGTCTATTTTTACCTGATGATTTTATTTGTTCAGCCTTTCAAATTGCTACGTTGAATCTGCATTAGTAGAAGCAGATGGGCACGTCTTAATTTCACTTTAGGATGAATTGTTAGGGCTTCATTTCATACACTATATAAAATTGATAATACAAAGGAATAGATCTATTCAGAAATGGAAGGATAAATGTGGGAATTGTATCACACCAACAGTAGGTAAGGGGCACAACCATATTTTAATGGAGAGTTATTATGGACTAATTATAAAGGACCTCTGGAGGAGTTCCTCTTGGAATTGCCTTACTACAACTCTGTGTTTATAATGGTATGAGATATTGAGGTTTCCTTGCCGGAAGAAGACACAGTCTCTTCCTTCCCAAGAGGGGCTGTTAGATGATAGAAATGTATACTACAAACAGTTAAGTGAGTGTAACATAGCTTAAATATCATTACTCTCTAGAGGAAATTACACTCAAATTCTGCTGGCTTCACATATTTCAAAAAGAAATGTTCGAACCAGGTGCATCTAGATTTATTTAGTATCCAGGATATCAAAATGCTCAAAGGCAAGCTCAGAATGAAGATCCCAAAAAGTGAGCCTAGCAGACAAAATCTGCAGGTGAAAATAAGAATGTGCTGTGATAATTGATCATCAATCAATCAATCAATCAATCAGTAGATTTGCAGAGCACTTCTTATCACCTGCGAGGGTGCTGGCAGAGTCCACTTGATTAGCTGAATAGCCAGGTCTTCAGGGACTTTCAGAACCCTGAAAGTAACACGGAAGTCCATAGATGAAAGGGTAGCTTGTTCCATGTCTTTGCTGATAGGTAGGAGAGGGAGAAGGAGCGACCTCTGCATATGCTACATTTAATGCGGGGGTGAGGGTTAGAGAAAGGGATTTGGAGCAGAGGTGTCCGTTGGGCTGATGGAAGTTCAGGTTTAAGAAGGTGGGTCTGCATTTTGTGTACGGCCTTGTATGCATGGGTCAGGAATTTGAACAGGCATCCTTTCTGTACAGTGAGCCAGTGGAGTTCCCTGAGGTAGGGGGTATTGTCAGGGTTGTCTAGGAAGATCCAGGATGAGTCTGGCTGCGGCATTCTGTATGGTGTGCAGTCATCTGAGGAGGTGAGCTGTGCTTCCTATATAGAGAGTGTTGCCATAGTCCAGTTGGCTGTATATGAGGGACTGGGTGATGTTGCTTCTCGAGCTTTGGTGTAGTAATTTGAATATCTTAGAAAGCATGCCAATGATAAAGAAGCAGGAAGAGGAGACAGAGCTGACCTGTGTCACCATGATTAGCTTCTTGGCCAGAATTATGCCTATGTTCCTAGCGTTGTCAGTGGGGGTAGGAGTAGGTCTGCGGGCCACCAGGATGCAGTCTATAGGGAGCTTTTATTTCTGAAAATCAGTACCTCAGCCTTGTCTGAGTTGAGGTTCAGACACAGTTGTTCTTCATCCAGTTGGTGGTGTCCGTAATGCAGTTGTAGAAGCTGGTCTTGGTTTTGGTGGCTTCTTCTGAGAGGGAGAAGATGAGTTGTGTGTCATCGGCATAGGCTAAGATGTGGAGTCCATGGGTTTTGGCGATGACGGCCAGAGGTAGCATATAAGTATGGAAGAGGGTGGGGCTGAGCGAGGATACTTTGGGTACTTGCAGATGCTTTCCTTGGGTTTGGGGGTGAAGAAGGAAAGGCAGAGTTTTTGCGTTCTCCCAGTGTAGAAAGAGCCAATCCATCTGAGACTGACTCCTATGATGCCTATGTTGTGCAGCTTTGAGATGAGTGTGTGGTGGCAAAACATATCGAAGGCTGCTGAGAGGTTTAAGAGGATCAGAGCCATAGTCTCTCTTCGGTTGAGTAGGACTTGGATGTCGTTGGTAGCCGCAATGAGGGCTGTCTCTGTGCTGTACTTGCTGCGGAATACGGAATGGGAGGAGTCTAGTAGGAGGTTCCATTTCAGATGCAAGGAGAGTTGTTGGCTTTTTCTAATACTTTGGGGAGCAGGGAGATTGGTCAGTAATTGTTGAGTTTTCTAGGGTCTGACAGTGGTTTCTTTAGTAGTGCGTTGACTTCTACATGTTTCCATTCCTTGGGGAAGGTGGAAATGGTAATTGAGGTGTTAAACGAGGTGGTGAGTATGTGGCTGATCCTGGCTTCACCTAGGTTGAAGATGTGGTGAGGGCATGGGTCAGTTGGGGCCCCCGAGTGGACCGAGTTCATGATGGAGGCGGTGTCTTGTGGGGCGAGTTGGTTCAATTTGGTTAGTCGGATGTCTGTGGTGGTAGCAGGATCATTGTAATACTTGAAGAAGTTGTTGGCCTTAAGATGCGGTTTGAAGTTTGTGTAGATGTTGGAAATTCTTGTTGTGGAAGAAGTTTACAAGATTGTCAAAGAGTTCCTGTGAGGGGGTAATGTTGTTTTTGCAGCTGAGTGGTTGGAGAATTCTGTGACAATGTTGAAAAGTTATTTGCTATTATTGGAGCTTGATTCGATGTGTGGAGGATAAGGCCTTTTTCTTCGATTTTCTCAACTGTTTGTGGTAGAGTTTGAGGGATGTCTTGAAGGAGGTCTTGTCAGTCGTGTCCTTGCTGATGTGTGATCTCCTTTCCAGTTGTTTACATCATTTAGTGGTTCTGAGGTCTTCAGCGTACCAACTAGCCTGCTTGGTAGACCTTCTGTGGGCGTTGTTGCAGATGGGAGTTGCACTGTCGGTGCAGCTGGTGATCCCTTTGTGGAAGTTTCTGACTTTGTGGTCTAGGTTGTTGGGAAGAGATGGGGTGGGTGGTGTTGAGGGCATTGATCCATGTGTCCTGTGAGATTTTGCTCCAGTTGTGGTTGTGGTATTGAGGAGACTGGGGGCAGAGGTCATTGAACTGGTCATTTTGAAGTGGAGAATGGAGTGGACATCGAGGTGAGTTCCGTAGTGTGGCTGTACCTGATGTGGTTGCTGGAGGTGAAACGTGTGGCCTGCGGTGTGTGTGGGGTTGTGGATGAGTAGGGTAAGTCATGCTGCTTTATGACTTTTCCACCTAACATGGAGACATTCTTTTTCTGCTTATTGTCATTTATCTGTGTAACATTTAAAACTTGTATGCATTGAGTTTTTTCTGAACACATGCTTTGGGGGGTGTGAAACAAGAGCTGGTCCAAAGTAGCTGGTACCTCTGTAAGGGTGGAACATTTGATACAGAAATAGTGAGACATGCCAGATTGATATGCGACAACGTGTTCCAGCTATACTACTTTTTCTTACAGATCAGTCAGTCACTGACCAAAAAACTAAATTATGTGAAACACTTCTGAGCTCTTTGCTTTGTTTTAATTATATTGCATAGCCTTACAATTGTGCCAAAAGGCAGCATCAGCATTTAGCACATTAACATGAACATTCTACTAAGGCTGTTCAGTGAGTTAATCATCAACAAATGATCAATGTGTGTAAGTCACATGTCTTGGATTAGAATCTCAGAAGAGCAAGTCAACAGTTCTGCCTTCCGAGGTAAATAATATCACTAGGAATGACTTTGGCAAATTGAAGCTATTGAAATTACCAGCCATAAGAAATTCAAAACTGCAATAGCCCGCTCTATATAAAACACATTCATATTTTATTTAGGAAGCAAGCGCACATCTCAACGGGGCACATAAAAACATGCAGATGGTAACATAAAGCAGCGGGAGTTCTACTAAATGTCTGATGACCATTGATGTATTATACTTATATAGGGATTTCGCTTTATCAAAATTTAAGATTATAGAATACAGTGTGTCCTTTTGTTTGTTTAGAGCTACTATCATTGCCCACATTTTCACCACAGTGGCTAATAAAATTTAAAAACTCCAGCGCAAACAGACTGTCCATGACTTCCTTCTCCTCTATTTTGCAAACAGTGATAAAAGTGGACATAACATATCTTTTTCGCCAAACTGATGCTATCCTCTTTAGGTGAAAGAAAGCAAAGAAGAACTGCTGCCATTGTGTGCTTACACCTGCTCTTGTAGACTTGACAGATACCCACAACCAAAACCCCAGAATGGATTTTCCATTTCAATCTTCAGTAAAAATTCTCATCTTAAGACATGCTTTTTGCCACCTTGGTGATGTATTACAGAAAGTGCCCCAGGGGGCGCAATAGGTTTTGTGCCCACTTTGCATGATCCCAGGGCACTTTGGTATTACAGAAGGGTTGCAGAAGCTTGAGCAGCCCCTTCTGTAATACAGATAGTGCTGGTGAACTTGTAGCACCAGCGCCATCAACAGAGGGTGTTCCCTCATTTGCATGGGGGTGTGGCCCCATACAAATGAGGAAATCTCACTCCCTCTGCACACACGTCATATTATGGATATGGGGCGCAAAGGCAAAGAAGCTGTCAGGAGGTGCACTGTAAGTGTGCCACAAAAAGGTGGTGCACTGTTACAGCACCCCCTGAGGTTAGCCCTCTCAAGGGATGAAAGGGAGTCTACTTTGATATACCCCTACAGGTGGATGTAGTCACTCTCTGCACCCACCTGCAAGGGGTTCCCTAATCCTTTTTGAAAGTACAGGTGGGTTGCCGTCTGCACAGAAAAAAATGGAGCAGCTTTTAAACAGCTGCTCTGTATTTTTCTTGAATGCGCTGCTCTGGGGAAGCGTGAGTTTGCACCTGCCCTGAAAGGGGGGGGGGGCATTTTTCATAATAGCATGCACTTTCCCTGTTTGATCCCGCCACACCTGTTTAAAGGTGGGCCATGGCGCAAACAGGGAAAGTGCACCCTTTCAGTAATATGGGTTTCAGTGTCTGATAGGGTTGAGTGTACAGCATGGATGATATTTTTCGTTAAGGTCTCTGCTGTCTGTCTCAGCATCCCTTCACTATGTGGTCTTCACTAACTGCAATAGCTGATGTAGATGTAAGTCTTAGGCTTCTGGCTGACACACTGCAGCATCCCAGGTCATCGGCACAAACACCTAGCCATGCTTTAGCATCTGTCACCTGAGATGGTTCAGTAGTGCCTCCACGAAGTGGTGGTATACCAGATAGTTCTGCTAAAGGATAGAGAGAGCTCTAGCAGTTTGACCTCAGATGTCCTGCCATACCACACACCCAGTAGTTTACAACATGGAATTTGTTCTAACTGTGAGATTCTTGCATTGCTACTATGATGTACTGCTTGAGTGTGCCAGTGAGGGAAAATTTCATTGCTACAGTATAGCCTATTCCTGCACATCTTGTGCTCGCTCTTTACCAAACGGCTTTTGACTACTGCTGTACTTGTCATAGCTTTTCTGTGTATATATGGAAGCTTGCACTACTTTTTCTCATACTTTCTCTGTTCTATGTGGTTAGGTGTGTGTGTGTGTGTTCAACGAATTTCGTTGCGCGCACTGCATCGCCAAATATGATGGAGCACGCGCAAAGAAATTTGTTTTATTTATTTATATGTTTACTTACCTTTCAACGGCCATCATCCGTAGTCTACTACCTCCCACCCTGGGCCGCTCCTGTTAGTGCCACAGGAGTGGCCCAGAAGCGCTGTTCTGAACCTCTTGGGAGTGGCAACCTAACATTGTGTACGTGGTTGACAGAGTGTATGATTTTGTGTGATTTAAGTGGAAGAATTACCCGTAATGCTTTATACCAGAATGGTGGCACACTTGGGTTGCTGTGGATTTGGTGCTGTACATAGGTATAATGGTGATGCCCAGAAATGTGAGAATGATTGATCTTTTGTGGCGATATTACATCAGGTGGGCTGTATATTTGTACTCTGACCCATCTAGGAAGCATTATGCATGGTGCATGAAGGTAAGGGGCAAGCTCCAATCATGCCACGGTGGTCTTGTCAGAGATGTAGAAGTGTAAACAGTGGGCACACTCCAATAAGTCTGTACATACCTATTCCAATTCGGACGCAGGAGGGATCATTGGGTGGGTTCAATATTAAAAAGAGAAAAAATAAATACAGCATTTTTTAATGTATTTTTATAAAGTCATTAGAGATAATATCAGGTCATGTAACCTTAGTCTCTTTCTTAGGCAAGTTAATTTGTCTAGTTTAAGCACTCATTGGTTTATTACAGGTTTTGTGACACAAAGAACAGAATCTTGTACACCCAAACAAGATCTCAAAAGGGTTATATTTCACTCCATGAGATTTTCAAATATCTACTGCAAGAGTATACTTATTACCCCGGGCTTAATTTATAAGGTGCCACTTTTTTAAACGGTCTTCCCAGAACTAATAAATATTGTAATTTCCCACCAAGGGCATTGACATTTACAATCATGGTAACTATCGTCACCCCAGGTCCTGAAGAAAGCCCATTTGACCCACAGAGGCCTCATAAGGGCTGAAACATGTCGACCTTTTTATAGGACATTTAAAGTGCGGGAGATCCATAACCACATCTCACTACGCACTATATCTACTTTTTAATATCTCGAATCCAGACCCATTAAACTAATCCCTGGCTGTATGAGTATTTTTAAAGTCACTTTCACTTCAACTTATGACCCCGGTATCACTGATCACTACTGCACTAACCAGGGGTACACCCCCGGGTGGATGAAGCATGAGAACTAACCCCATGATGATGCTGTCACGTGACTAAGAGAAGGGCGGAGAAACAAGATATACTGCCAGTTACATCATCTCCACATGAATGAGGGTTTTTTATTGGGACACTGAACAAAACATTGCTAACCCAGGTTATGCAGTACTAGTGATCCATTCCCCACTTGATTATTTGATATAAACTAAGGAAGCTGAATGGATCGCAGCTTCTTCTTTCTCCCCCCTTTTTGATTATTTGCAATGATGGCTGCACAATATTCTCACAGGTAGGTTACCACTAGCACTATAATTACTACAATCACAATATTGCTCCTGTCCTTGAAATAATTTTCAGAGCCACAAGAGAAAATTAGAGTTTGGCATTTGGTCCCTCTCATCTTCACTTAGGCCATCCATATGAGTGATTCCTGGGATTGAAATGTATCAGGTCCGATAAATAACTCTCTTAGCATGTAGAATTTGCAGTATGCACCAAAATCCTCATGTTACAGCAATTATTGGGGGAAAACTGCAGGAATTAGTTCTAGCAGCCAAACTTTAAATTAAGTTAAGAAGAATTACCACACATAACGCAGTTAACCAGGCCCCTTGTAATGAAGGGCATAACAGCAAGATATTTTTAGTTTGTTTATTGCCATCTGAGGCCAGCTTGTGGTCTATTGGGGAAACGGCCACTACAACGCGGCCGTTTCCACGAAAGCCTTTACCACGCATGCATTAGAACGCATGCGTGGTTACCACAAAAGCCTTTACCACGCATACCTTTACTACGAGATGCGTAGTAAAGGCATGTGTGGTAAAGGCAAAAAAAGGGGCCTTGGAGGTTCTCCCCCCCCAAAAAAAGTGAGAATAAAAAAGGGGGTGGTGGGTCTCCCCCCCCCCCAAAAAAAAAGAAAATGAAGTGACGAAGCAAAGTGGAGGCAATCGGCGTCGTTAGAGAGGAAACGGAAAGAAACTTCCGCTTCCTCTTTACGACGTACGACGTCATCAAGAAAGATGAAGGAGAAGAGACGACAACGTGAAGAGGTAAGGGGAATTTTAATTAAAAAAAAAAAAGATTGAGGGTTAAGGGCAGGGGTAATTAGTCGAAGGTTTGGGGGTTAGGGGGACACGTAAGGGCACAGGGGAGGGGTATAACCTTTCCCAAGATTATGTCCTTACCATGCATAAATTTACAACGAAAATTATAGTAAATCTATGCGTGGCAAAGGAATATTCGTGGAAAAGGTTATGCGTGAAAAAAGCATTCCGTTGTAACGTATGCATGGTAAAGGCATGCACTGCAATGGAATGCGTTGTAACGACATACAACCGTCTATTGTGGTAGTGGCATAAGGCTGATGAATATGATGGCCTTAACCTACCACCAGCCTGGTTAGCAGCACTAATTCTTGGAGGTCTCAGCCCCCAATAGTGTACTCATAGATAAACACCTACCTTGAAATTGTGTTGTGGTACAACGTACTTCATCTGCGGTCATCAGGGGCTTGTTATAAGTCTGTAGTGTCACACAGCTACAGGGTTCTAAATTAGCTCATAGGTACTAGTATGGACATAGAAGTTAACATAGGCAAGTGGGCATATATTTGAAAACACCACCAAACACTTTTTGCAATGCATTTTGGTTATCCAAACTGAACTTCGATGTAATCTACTTTTAAGAATCTTTTATTTATTTTTCCTTTCGAAAAATGTATTCATGCCGTAAATATTTTCTTTTCTAATACAAAGAAGTCATTCTTATTTAAATTCGTAATTTTTACCTAAGATACTTTCTGCATGCTGCGAACATGTAAACATTTTGTCGACGTTAGAGCTGTTCATTTCTGTATTTGTTTTCTGGAATTTACTCTTGTTTCTTGGACACCTCATGTCCTTTAGGACAAACTAAAGTGCATTTCTATTTCAGATTCCACGGGAAACGCATTGACGTTTTGCTCTGCACAGCAAGAGGAGTTATTAGAAACAGATGTGACCAAGGAGAAATATTTTCCGTAAAATTATTAATGTCGTTACTTACCTGTAAGTTATAAGCATGGCTTAACCCCAAGTTCGCGTTGCCAGACGATACTGCCAGTAAACTGCCAAAGTCAGATTGCTGGCAAACGGCTTGCAATGGGTAGAGTAAACTTGTACTGAGCATAACTCGGCCCTTTCAAACGAAAACCTCCCACAATCCCTTTGAAGACAGATTCTGTGGCATTAGTGATGTGTGGCACACGATTTTGATGCATCATATATTCCACATAATCATAAAAATAGAGATACCTATTAAGTATAGCATGGATTATAATGATATATGACAAATAATGTTTTCAGTGGTCACTTTATATAAAAAAAAGGTCATTTTTTAATGTTATTCATGCATATAAACTGATCTCGATTAATAGGACTCTAAACAAGCCTCTTCAAGGACACATTCTGAACACGATAAATTAGCAGACATCTGTCGTTGTTCCCCTTCTTAAAATGAGATATCTTTTGTTCTTCTTTTCAGCAGTTTATACATCATGCAAACCTGTGTTTTTCTTCCAAATATTTCAAGGATGGCAAGACATAATGGAGGCAACGGGGAAACATAATATTTCGATAATGCTCTTTGGTGCGGTTTGGAAGGTTTTAGCAAACATTTGGAAGTATTTTTCTATAAAGTCGTTTAACTATTGAAGTGTTTTGTTAGCATATCCTTCTGCATCAAACATTTTCCTAAAAGAGTCTCGCTAAAGGGATGGCTTTGGTCAAATATCTTGATTAGAGGAATGGCTAAAAAAAAGAGTAAATTATATGCTATGGTATCCTGGTTTTCCTTTCATAAAAAACAGGCTCAAAAAAACAAAACCTAGGTAAATTAAGGTGTTGTATCATTTTCCAGTGAATCCTGCTAACATTACTCATTTATTTCCATTCCTTTTTAAGCGCATTAAAGTATATTTACTGTTGTAAGCAAAGCTAGATTTTTTATTAAAATGTTGTTTTGTTCCTTTAGTTCACATTTGCAAATGACAGCAATCCACACTTTTCTTCTAAATTAGTTTTTTACATGTTTTAATATATCCTGTGTTTGTTGATCCTACACTTACAAAAGTGAGCATGTTCGTGTTTTGAAGATGTCCTGTTCCTTAGCACTTATACCGGTCTAATGGAGCTTCAAACACTGGCAACTTTTTATCATAGAGGATGTGGGTAGAGAGAAGCTGGATGGTTAATTGTGAGAGAATAATGGGCTCCTACATTCATTGGTTGCATTCCATGCAAAATCTGGTTATGAACACCAGAGAATAAATGTGGACCCGATGTGGAAAGCATTTTGCCATCGCATTTTAGAGTTCGTAACTGCAAAAATACTTTTTATAATGCACACATCCAGTTTTAGGAGACTGTAAACTCCCCCACCCCCGACTCCTAAAATGGGAACTGTTTGAAAGGGGCATGTTGCAGGCATCCATTTCAAATACTGACATGGTAGGTAATGTATCAATGTTTTGCAACCATAATCCAGTCACAAAACATCCAAATGTTGCTGATTCGCGAGCTAGAGTGGTAAGCCATTTGCAAATGGGAAGGGACCCCCTTGAGACATCTTCCTAATTATAATTATAAAAAATGTTTATTGGAGAATTGGCAGTATCAAAGGTGTCTGTGTTACGCTAGGCTGCCTGGAGTGCGCCTGCGCCATAAGAGAGCATAAGTCTGCTATATCTTAGTAGATATGAGTATCTCCGCTCTCTCCCTTTTTACGCAGTGCAGTACAGTGCAGTGCCGCATGTTGTCTTGCTGCATTGGGTTCCATCAAAGGTTAGTAAATCTGGACCTGTGTGTATTGCAGGTACTTCAAACTACCAGTATCTCTCTCTTTAAATGTACACCTTCCTTGTCACATCTGTATGAATCCTGGGACCTCTGCAATGGGCGCAACTGGACATACCAAGAGATGCCAAATTCTTGCTTAATGTTATGCCCTTTTTTCAAATGGTGGCAAAGCTGTTCACAAATGAACATCATTTGCCCTGCCTCCTTTAACCATGTACCCATTCATGGGTCTACAAGAAACTCAAAATATCAGAAGTCAATTATCCCTCTTCAGTGCAAATCAACTGCTGGAAATGCCCTGAGCACAAGGTCTGATGTGCAAAGGATGTGTCCAGCAAGTCCTAGCACCAGAGGCTGGGAATCCTTGGGAATCCCTCTGGGTCTCTCACCAGAGGGATTTCCTTTGTTTTTTCTCCTCAGGCAGAAAGGGAAAGAACATACATTCAGCCTAAGACTTTTTTTAATAATAATTAGTGTGCACTGACATTATGAAGCTGAAGCAGCTAAAGCCTTCGAGTTTCGGGTCCTTTCACTTCCACCAGTGCTCAGGGGCATATCTCAGCTCTTGAACTGTGATTACAATGGCATGTGCATTGCTGGAAAATGAGGAATCCCCCCTTTCCTTTTCCTCTCCTCAACAGCTTTTATTTTACCAGGAAATTTCACCTTTGACTACCCAGTTTATGGACTTTTTCAAATTTAGGGGTGGGTGAAAATCCTGCTGTACTGGCACAGTTCGTGGAGTGGTGCCCACTTCACGTTCTGCTTGGAAAGTGGAGTTTCGGAAAAACTGCTCCAACCACCATGTGACAGACTTTTTTCTCATGCATGGCTCACCAATATGAAAGTGGTAACCGTGAGTGAGAATTTGCATGCCCTAACACCAGCCGTAAACATAAAAATCAATAAAACAAATTTTGTTGCGCGCACTGCATCACCAAATGCGATGCAGTGCGCGCAACGAAATTCTTTTTATTTATTTTTATGTTTACTTACCTGTTAAGGTCCGGATTCCATACATTACTACTCCCCACCCTGCCCCTCCCCCTCCCCACATCACCGCCCGGCCTGTACTCCCACTACCGGCCGCGGCTGCCTAGCACCATTCTCAGGCGCAATAACTCTTCCTGGCAAGGTTTTCCAACACAAGTGTCAGGTCACGACTGTTCGCATTGAGAAAGCTGCCACTTGAGTAGGAAAATCTACTCAAGTGGCAGAAAGAATCAGCTCCCTCTGGCATTCCATGTGGTCCTATTCATGCTAATTTCACAGTGCGTAACAAGCTCCTGGCACTAAAAATGAGTGCGAGCAGCGCAACAAGCCAAATTCCTCCCGCTCGTGGAACTCTGTGGAATCTCATGGAGTGAAACTCTGCATGTTCTGCCCACCCCTACCTGAATTGGCATCAGGCCAAACTCCTGCACCCGTGGGCCATACAGACTTTGTACCCCCCATTTTGATGTAGATTGGGGAAGTCTTTCAGCTTAGCTGGGAGACAGATTAGGGGAGTGAGCCCCAATACTGCCCACACAGGGACAGACTGCACCAGTAGACACCAAATTAATAAAGTATGGATGGGGAAGATCTGTATTGGCATTGGGCTACACTCCTCCATCCTAGGGTCTACATACAGTCTTTCTGTCTCCATGGAGTGGGCAGATGGGGGTTACCCACCACAGGAATATAGAAAGTACCATTAGGCACCAGGGAGTATTTTTATATGTCAGTAAAGAGATGGGGCTACCTGAAATGGAAGTGGGCTGCAGCCCTCCATTCCAGGGCACAGAGTCTTTCAGCACCTCCTCCCCCCGAAGACAGATTGGGAGAGTTTACCCCAATATATCCATCCAGGGGGCATAAAGCATGACTAGACACCAGGGATATTTTGTATTTGTTATAATGTATGGCATGGGGAAAGCCCGTATTGTTATTGGCAGGTACCCCTTCACCCAGTGGCCCATTCAGTCATTCCTACTCAATGGGAGAGAGGCTGGGCTGATTAAGCCCCATCAGCCCACCCAGTGGGGGGCAGAAACTAGAGAAATGTGTGTAACGGCATAGGGGGTCACACAAATTGGCATCTGGTGGCACCCATATAACACCTTGCCATACAGTCATTCTGCCTCCCTGAGAGGCAGTCCACTCTGCCCACCCAGGTGGCAGAGAACACCCATAGACACCAGGCATATATATTGTTTCAAAACTGCACATGATGGGGGGGGGTCTAGCCTATATTGGGCCATATTCTCCCACTCCAAGGGGTTATACAGTTTTCTACCCCCTCAGGGAGGCAGATTTGGGATTTTCTCTAAATCAGTGTACCCCAGTTGGGTCTGAAAACCCACTAGTAACAGGTGGAAGACTGGCCTGCCATTTATTGGGCTACCTTAGACACAAATGGAAAGTCCAGATTTTCAGGAAACAATCAAACCTCTGAAATGGTTCATAAGAATTTGTAAATCCTCTGAACATTCTTGTTAATAGTCACAGTTGGATCAGGTATGACCATGATTGGCAGTTCCGGTTCAGGGTACTTTGAATCCTAAAAGTTTAATAAAAATGGAAACAATGAAATGTAACACTACATCTGTCTCTTTTCAGTTCAACTTAGAAATCCCATGTTTTCAAAAACATACTGCAATTTGTTTTCATACCAAATGCATTTGTTAATTAAATTATGGGGTTCACAGAACTCGCCTAGGACTTTCAGAGCTCAGAAAAGAAGTCCTGGCTTTGCAATCTTTTGAATGTTGCAACCCAGGAAAATTACTTGAGGTTCCAAAGTATTGTGTCCATTGGTCGATTTGAAAATCCTTGAACACCCAAAAATTAAAGGAGGCATCTAAATTGGCTGCACACAAACCCGAGTTTGCAGAGATTCGCCACATACTGCAACAAATGTAAAAAAATCATTTGCGCCAAAGAAATTAAATGAACCAGAACTTAAAGAAATACTACAGAACCTTGGGCCAGAAGTATGAAGCATTTTACTAGTCCGCGATGGGTAAAATGCATTTTGCCATGTACATAAAGCAAAATGTGACTCAGTAACTTGTAACTGAATCACATTTTGCTTTTGCGAATCAGTATTAGGAAGGGCCATGTTTAGGGGGTCCCTTCCTAATTCCAAATAGTAATGTATGTATGAATGTTTTGCGACTGGAATGCGGTCGCAAAACATTCATAATTTACTGACTCCGTAGAGGAGGCGGTAACCCATTCACAAACAGGAAGCATTCTGCAAGGGACCCCTTCCCCTTTGTTAATCTGGGTGATTTTTTTTTTTAGAATAGGCAGTGGTCTCAAGGTCCACTGCCAACTCTTAAAAAATGAAAGGAAAACTTTTCATTTTTATTTTAGAAATGCATCCTATTTTCCTTTTAGGAAAATAGGTTGCATTACAACAACAGCAAAATAGTCCTTTATTTAAAAAGCAATCACAGACATGGTGGTCTGCCGACCTCAGCAGGCCACCATCCCTGTGATTAAATCCATTCCCAAAGGGTCACAAATTGCAACCTGCCTAATGAATATTGACGAGGCAGGTCCATTTGCGACCCATTGGGCATCGCAAACAGTGTCTGAGACACTGTTGTACATAGCTGTTGGCGATTTCCTAATTGTGAATCATAAAAATGTGTAGTTGGGCAGTCACAAACTGACTTTATTGTGCCCCTGGCCCTTTATTCACAAATTTGAAGAAGATACAAATGCCAAAAAAAATCCTAACTGTAAAAGTTTGAATAAAATCTAAAAGAAGTACATACATCTAAAAAAAAGTTTTCCATAAGAATGAAAAATGTCCCAAATTGTTCTACTCTATGAACTTTCTAAAACAAAAAACCCACAAAACAAACACAGTGGAGCTTGGTCGCCTGTGGTGGGTCTGGAATGGCCACAGGACAGGTCCTGCTCGAAATCCCTGCTGGACATGCCCAACAGCCTTATGGAGTGGTGGATGGCAGCTTGCAGCTTAGTGGGGGCAGGGTCCCACCGGACATCAGCACTCGCAGCGCAGGACCAAGTGGGGATAGTAAGTTTAGAAGTAACACACACACACTGTGAAGATAGTGTAGTAATATTACTCTTTACTTCTAGTTAGGATGTTTATTGTTTATGAGTTTTTTTCCACAAATGTTCACAACTCTCAAAGTTGTCATAAGCCAAGTTTGTGCAAATCCCTTGAGCTTAGGGAGAGAAGGGTGTCAACATTTTGTACTTTTCCATATTAATTACCATACAAAAGGCTGCTCTCTGCTACAGCAAAAAGCACCTGACTGAATTACACAAAACGTTATGCAACTTTGGGTCTTTACTCCATGGTGTACCTTTGCTTGTTTTGGTTTAAAACTGGTCAGTAGCTTTTTAGAAATTTGTATTTGAAATGGGTTTCTGTCAAGCTGCAAAGGGAAAACAGATTCTTTTTTTATATCTTATCTGTTAATTCACAGATCCTTCACTAACCCAGATCTTCTGTTTATAATGAATTAATGCATTTGAATCAAAATGTAATCCCATTGGAAAAGGGAGTGTGTTTTCACTATTCAATGCAGGATTTTTGGATCCTCAGATGATTTGAGGATATACGCATTATGAATGAATGATAGCAACAGTAAATGTTTGTTGCAACGCTCATTACTGGATGGCAGGCACTAAGCCCTGCATCCTGAACAAACTGAGAACAGAGGTATAGGGGCCTAGGATATAATCTCCTGACGACAGGTATAGTGGTATGAGGGTCCCAGTGTGTCAGATATAGCCCTCAAAAGTAAGATAACTCTCATGTTTTTATGGCATCCACTGATCAAAATTTTACTTTGTGGATCCACAAATTTGAGTGTAGATCTGCAAATGTCTTTAAAAATTCAGCGTCTATATTTTATGCAAATCACACAAAAAAGACAAAAAAAGGTATTACTGCAGATTTCCACAGGGTTGACTGTGCAAAGTGAGCACTGTGGACAGTGGCCAAAAGCTGTGCACAAAGGCAATTCAGTTGATTAAGGCATGAAGAATTTAGTGCTTCTGTGATCCACCTCTTTGAGCACAGTTGAAGGCCATGCTAACTGAGGGTTTTTGCACATGGAATGTTAGGCTCAGGGCATGGAATAGACTATGTTAGTGGCAAACCACACTGTGCACTGTACTTAGCTTTAGACAAGTTCCTATAGTCAATAACCTTTATGCATTGCTGAAGGCAAAGCATAGTGTATGTAGGTGGCCCACAGTGGGATGGGTTCAAAGCTTGATAACCGCAGCTACTCAAAGTGGGAGTTGTTCTCCCTCATAATGTTGGGATCAAGACCTAGTCATAGGCCAGGCACTGTGGCCAAATACTTCTATGCCATGTTGATGGCCATTTGAAGTGGTTGCTGGCTACAGGCAGGGCGTATAGGAAATATCTTTGCACAGGGCCGGCTTTAGCGCTGGTGGCGCCCAGTGTGACAATGTTTTTTGGCACCTCCTCAATGCCCACCTCCGCCAAGGATTCCCTCCCTACCACCCTTTAACAGTCTCCATAACCCCTCTCTCTCAAATGCATTTAATTAATTTTATAGCATCACTCATAAAAGTGAAGGGTGTCAGAGCACTTTAGATAACACACAAATTACATAGAGACGATCAATCACAGGTGTGTAAATCAGTGTATAGGAAATGTTACATAAGACAGAGGACTACAAGGGGTGGATTCACAAATCCCATTCAGGTAGGCAATATAGCTGAAGAGTACTTGGTCTGAGAAGCACAAACTCTGAATTTAAAATGTAACACAATGGATTGAGGCTCTCTTAAATAACAAGAACTGATTTGTACCCAAATGAACCCTTTTAGGAACATCAGAATAATGAAAGTCTGAGGAAAAAAAAGGTATACGCTCTAATCTATAGCTTGAAGTCTGCATGCAGTTCTTTGATGACAGCAGCTCACTGTAAACTGCAACTAACAAAAGGAAGTCTCTGACAAAAGCAGTAACCCACTGACCTGTTTAGGTTACATTTCTTTTGTGATCTGCATGGTACATGTTCTTCACAGCAGGCATATTAACCCTCTGAGTTACCTGACCATGAATCAAAACTTCCACAAGTCAAAACTTCTACTAGACAAAACTCCGATCTCGCCTGGAAGAACATTAATCACAGGAGTTCTTTTGACATAATAATTGTTGCCTGTTGCTGGAGGCCAGGAACGCGTCAGCAGGTGCATAACTAGCAAACAGGTGCCCCCATGCGAAGTCAGCACCCAGTGCGGTGGCACCAGTCGCACCGCCCTAGAGCCGGCCCTGACTTTGCTCATATGAACTGAACTTCACATAGTTCATTAAGGGCAAACATCTGCCAGTTTGCAAACATTTGCTAGCGAAAGAAATTACAAACTTCTTCATATCATTTAACCCCTTGGCTGCGGGGTGCTTTCCCCCCGCTGTGCGGGTGGGAGGGGGCCGCGCGCGGTGCCGCTGTACTGTTGACGAGCTCGGCTCGTCATGAGGCACAGCGGAGCTGCCCTCGTGACGAGCTGAGCTCGTCACACCATACCCGTTTTTCAAACGTTCAGCACATCGGGGTAATTATCCCCGTGTGCGAACGTTCCAATGGCTTTGACGAGCTCAGCTCGTCATGAGGGCAGCTCAACCATCCCTCATGACGAGCTGAGCTCGTCAACAGCACACAAGGGGTTAAGTAGAGAATAGGAAACAAATTATCGATATTGGGCCTGATTCACAAAGATTTTGCAGGGATTACAGGGTTCCCTTAAGGACAATAAATGTTTACCCCTGTGCTGGTAGTCTTTCCCTTTAACCTTTGATTGTACTGTTATGTGATTTTGTAAAGTCTAACCTGAAGACATAAATGGCACAATGCATTATGAGAATAACCAAGTGGTCGTCAAACTTCTTAATGCTGAGAACCCGTGTAAAAATCAAACCATCATCGGGCCCCTATTCAATTTTTCATAAATATTCATTTAAATTTGCTTTGGTTAAATGTGTCTCAACATACTTAATCATTGTAGTTAGGTTTTCTTACCCTTTTTACACATACTCCCAGGCAGGATATAAATGACAGTTAGTGATGGCTCATTACAAAGTCGCTTACTGCCGCTCATTTTTTATCACTTAAAACAAAGCATGTTGCTTCTCATGCCTCCCTGGGATTACTTAAGGCCCCCCAAAAGGGGGCCCTCTCCCCAGTTTGAAGACCTCTTGCCTAACCATGTGGTGGAGACTACATTCCACATACTGAAGGGCTCCCAGACTACTGGTCCTGGGTAGCTCACACAGCCACCTGTCAAAGTCGCCCAGAAAGTCAGTCCGGGTGTCGGGGCAGAGGAGAGGGGGGACTTCTATGTACTTTGTAGGCCAGCCTTCTGATTGGCTCAGCCCCTGTACCCCCGGAAATGATATTCACTCATATAGTAATGAATGATATTTAAATAAGTGGCCAGTACAATTGTTTTTCATCACTGGAGAACTATGTGAGTAAACGCATTATTCAATAAACATCTAAACACTGAGAATAAAATTAAATAAATAAATAAATGTAAAAATCGTACA
Source organism: Lissotriton helveticus (assembly GCF_964261635.1). NCBI lineage: Eukaryota > Metazoa > Chordata > Amphibia > Caudata > Salamandridae > Lissotriton > Lissotriton helveticus. Next base: position 1,705,412,178 of record NC_136061.1, on the reverse strand, counting down.
TTTGCTTGAGTAACTATGATTTATATTTTGATATGCATGCTAAGGATGAGCTTTAAATAAGATTACACTTTTTTCTGCAAATACGAGCAAGAATATTCGATGCCCCTGTTGTAAGTAATTCATTTAGGGCAGCGCCTATAGTGCACAATTAGTCTTCGCCAATTCCAAATGAACCCTGTTTAATCTACCTTGGAAACAAGAAAATCGGATGACTTGACCTTTCGGAGGTTTGACCCTTCAAAGTTCAGGTGATACAGACGACTCGAACTCACGCCTGAGGCAGCTGAAGCAATTCTCCAGTTCATAAATTTTCTGCTGCGTCGCGCGACCCAGTCTTTCTTACTTAGCAAATACGTGATGGATGGTGTAGTTACAAGAGCGAACTTGAAGACTGCTTGATTTTTTAGTGGCAGATACAATCCCCTAAGGCATTTAAGTGTAATGAAGTCAACGAAAAATCCGAATGCAGATGAAAACCTCAACTAGATTCTGCCTCAAAAACGCGGTTAACGTTGCGCTTCAGACCGTTCAGTCTAACCGAGCCCTGCATAGTCGCCCACCTGGATTGGTCTTTTATTTATAGAGGGTTTTGGCTCCATTTTATGTTCTTTTGCATATTCAAACCTTATGACCAGACACCAGCCCTATACTATGCGCTCATCTTCATATGCATGCATAACAGCACAAAGAACCAGCTATGATGAACAGGCTGCAAGACAGAATGGGGCCGATTCACAAAGCTTTTATGGGTACAAGAGCAGGGTGCTACTGGAGTACTCTTTTACATACTCCTGCATGCCCTTTTAACTTGGCTCCCAAATACCCAACTCCCTATTGCTAAATGTGCAGATGGCACTGTAATTTCTATTTCCACTTTTTGTATATGAATATTCCCTGAATATTCCTGTTGTTCCAATTTTAGATGTTAGCAGGTCAATTTATTAACCCATTTTAGAGTACTACAGCTACAACTTTACATACCACAGAATGCCTTTTTGAAATGACCACATCCTCTCATTGGAGACAGACTGATGTTAGTTGTTCCTCATTGAAATAAGCAGGGATTTCTAGCTCCCACTTTGCTGGTCATATGCGCTATAATTCTTTTAAGTGGCCGCTCTAAGACTGACAAAGGTGAGTGATTGCTGAACGCTATGCTGCGAAAACGACCCTGTAACAAAAAAAGTCCCCCAAGGGCCCCAAACCGGCCCCCACCCGTGCGGCCACTGGGGTATTTCCCGGTGCCCGCTGCAGCCAGTCCGGCCCTGGCGTCCTCCCTGGTCCAGCACAGATTGTTTCGGTTGTCTGGAGGGAGGCGCCACAGACCGGAAGCGAGACTTGACCACTTCCCTCCCTATACTGATGGGAGGTTAGCAGTCTAGCTACCATAGTATAAAAAGCACATGCCTGGACAGACGCGCAGCGGACGCACCGCTGGCGTGTCGAAGGTGCGCCTATGTCAAGCCCGTCTGCGCCCGTCCGCGCCTGGATTTCATCAGGAGCAGGAATCCCTGCCAGTTTTGCCCATACTCAGTTCAAGAAGGTTAGGTCTCCTCATACTTATACTAGTAGATAGTTGGTTGAGGTCAAGAATGGCAATACAAACATAGTGACATCTAATAAGGCCTGCCCCACTCCTACTGAAGTAATGGGACCCTTTTCCTGCTGCAACTGTCAATACCAAAGCACACTAGCCCACTCCCAGAAAACCAATACAGAAACGATGCAGAGCATTGGATCTGATCATGACTGCACAGAAAGTATGTATTCTGCCAGATCAGATAGCAGCAAAGACTGGAACTGCTTTCTGGCCAATGTCTCTGCCTAAACATGCAGCCAACATATGGGTCCTGCTATCTTCCACTAACCCCCATATAGGGTTCCTAACAGAAACCTGGGCAAAACCACACTCCGACCCAGACATAGCAGTAGCACTCCCTGATGGCTACAACATACACAATCTAGATAGACCACACAGGACTGGTGGAGGAATAGCCATAATCTACAAAACCCCAGTCACTTTTTCCATTCTAGACCAAGTAAGAAATGACCAGTTGGAAATACTGGTTTTTAGCATGAACTTACATCGTAACCTTAGCTGGAAAGGAGCTGTAGTATATCGCCCACCAGGACCACACACCAACACCACTACACAGCTCATGGAACTCATAGCTCCACACGTTATATCTTCGAGGAATTTATACTTCTTGGAGATTTCAATATACACAGTGAAATCCAAGACAACCCAGAGGCTTTATTCCTTTTGACTGAACTGGCTGCACTCAATCTTACCATAATAAATAAAGCCCCAACCCACCAAGCTGGACATACTTTGGACATTATATTAACAAACTCTCCTGATATATCCTATGTAGCTACGCTTCCCCTGACATGGCTGGACCATTGTATGATTGAGTTCCGCATTAACAGCTCCAAAGCACAGCCTGCTCCCAAATGCTAACAAAATATTAGCTACAGACACTGGCATACAATTACACCAGCACACTTTGAACTCGAATTTTGCCCACCTCAACACTCGAAATCGGAAAATGTTGAAAAACGCCTAGCCTCCTTTAATGCCAGCCTACTTGCAACCCTAGACAGCTTAGCTCCTCTGAAACAATGCCCTACGAACACAAAACGACACCAAGCACCATGCTACTTGGCCTCCTTGCAGCTAGAAAAAGATTTATGCAAAAAACTCGAACGCCTATGGCAGCGCTCACATGAACTAACAGATAAGGAAAAATTGAAGGAGTCTTTAACTCACTACCACCACAATTTAAAAAACGCAAGGAAAACTGACATCACAACCACTCTTGAACAAGCAGGGAGCTCTCAGAAAAGCCTCTATCAAATCCTAAAAACATTTACAAATCATAAGGCCTCCGACATGACTTTAGCCCCATCCCAAACGTTGGTGAAAACAGTGCTAGCCATTTAACTCAGAAAATGGACACGATCTATAATAAAATCACCTCCACGATAATATCCTCAAACTAATCTTGAATTTGAACTCCGGCCCTTCCCACCAATCTCTCGTTCACTAGAGAACTTCCCGTTACTCACAATAGAAGGTACAGAAGCCCTTTTAAAGTGCGCAAAATCAGGTTCCCCACTTGACCTCATACCTGCAAAAATAGCTGCCACTCTGTCCAAACAACTAGCCAGCCCCATTTGCGATATTCTAAATAGCTCCCTGAGGGAAGGAGCCCTCCCTCTAGACTGGAAAGCCGTGCAGATACTTCCGATTACAAAGAATCCCAAAATTTCAATGGAAGACGTAACCAATTATCGACCCATCTCTCTACTTCCCCTCCACACTAAAATTTTTGAAACACACACCAATAAACACCTCTACAACTTCATCGAATCAACTAACTGCCTAGACTCCTCACAATCCGGATTCCGTCCCAGATACAGCACAGAATCCACTCTGGTGGCAGTCACGGACAACATCAGGATGCTGCTGGATAAGGGTCAAGCAGTGCTTCTGGTGCTGCTTGACCTTTCCGCAGCATTCAATAACATCTCCCACTAAATTTTACTCAGAAGATTGGGTTAGGCATCACAGGATATGCGCTGAAATGGCTGTCCAACTTTTTGTCTGACAGAACACAGACCGTTAACCTAGGTCCATATCATTCAATGACCACCAAGGTGACCAAGGGAGTACCCCAGGGCTCATGCTTGAGACCAACCCTGTTCAACATTTACGTTACTCCCCTGGCGCGACTGTTGAGGAAATTGATATTCATCCCCATATTGTACGCAGATGACACCCAATTACTCATCTCACTTGACAAATCCAACCCCAATATTCAAAACACCTTCGGCGAAGGAATGAAGACTATAGCGGAATGGATGAAAATTAATTTTCTCCAACTCAATGCTGCTCAGTCAGAGATTATGTTATTTGGCGATGCCACTGTGAAATGGTCTCCTAGCTGGTGGCCAGAGGAATTGGGTCCCACCCCAAGTCCAAAACAGGTGGTAAAAAACCTTGGAATTTGATTGGACCATAAACCTACGCTGGGAGACCATGTCTCTTCTACCATCGGAGCTTGCTTCCATAGCATCAGCATGCTCAGAAGAGTCTTCCCTTTCCTGCCACTATCTTCCAGGAAAACCTTGATCCAGGCACTAATCTTAAGCCGCTTGGATTACTGTAACACGCCGTTGATCTCACCCAACGAAAGTGCCATAAACAGACTCCAGGTAGTCCAGAATACTGCGGCCCGACTGGTAACCAATGCCCCCCCAAGAACTGCCTCCCTCCCTTTGCTTCATAAATTACATTGGTTACCCATATGGAAAAGGATTACATTTAAAATATGCTGTATGGCACAGAAAGCCGTAAACAGATCGGGCCCCAGCTACCTAAATGATAAATTTGTTAACTATGTGCCCTCCAGACCCCTCGGCTCCAGAGCCAAAGCCCTGATACTAGACCTGCGCTTTAACAAAACCCACCAAGGTGGTAAGGCATTCTACCATCTTGCCCCACGCTGCAGGAACAAACTCCCCTTACACCTGCGTCAATGCACGGATTACCTGGCTTTCAGGAAACTGTTGAAAACTTTGCTGTTCTAATCATCTTTCTTCAGCACTCCTAGGTGGTCCTAGCGCAGAGATACACTTATGGGAAGTTTAACGCGCTCTATAAGAACATATAATAATAATAATAATAATAATAATAATAATAATAAAGTGCTGTTGACATTTTGTTTTTTCTATGGAGGTTTTTCTCTGTCAGCTAAGAGGGCTTTCCCCGTGTACCAAGGTTGACTCTTCTCCCAGTCAAATCTACAGTTTTCAGTAGTTTAGAGGAGTATGCATTTGTTTGACACAAGCATGTGAAATTGAACAGTTTTGAGCATTCAGTACATCTATTTGATGAAAACTGTATTTCAACAGGTTTACCTTTAGGAATGTTGTCTGTGTTCACGAGGCCACAGCGCGTGCTGGACCACATGACTAGCCAGATTCTAAGCCATGTGGCCAGACCCTACTGTGAACAGCCAAAAGGTGTGCAATGGTTGTGGTAACAAAATAATGAGATTTAAATATTGGCCCATACATATACCGATTCCAAAGTGCAAACTTCCAAAATTAAATCAAGGTAAGCAGAAGCAGAATTAAAACAGTTTTTTAAAAATTACTTCTACATGTTTACCCTGATGATTTACCGTAATCAAAATGTTGAAGCCAATATGTGTGAAGGCTGAAATTTCTGCAATCGATACTTTGATGTCAACTGTGCCAAGTGGGTTCTGTGTGCACATGATCTGAACAATAGGGCAGGACCAGAAGAAAAACTCCCAGACCTCAACTCCCTGCCTAATCCTGGAGTCAAAGCATATCATAAAAAAGCATTAACAACATAAACTTACTAACTAGTTCAAAAAAGCATTTGTGAGTACAGAAAGTAGTACTATGGGGTACTCTTTTACACTCTTTTATAAGACTTTTGGAAACTTAGTAAAACTGCAAAAAGAGCACAGTCCTTTCTACTTGCCCTAATTGTATTTGAATATGAACTGAATATTTCCCATTTTATATGTTTTGGGGCTAATTTGAAAACGCGTGTAATAGAATGTACAAGAGTAATACAGCTGTACTCTTTTAAATACTCTTACATGCCTTTTAATCCGCCCGATTGTTAACAACACATTACGTTTACAGTAGCGGCCACTAGTATTGCTAAGTGGTGGGGTGGGGGAAAGGGGAAACACACATATGAATGAATGAATGTTGGACTTGTAGAGCGTGAACTTAGCCCAAGGGCGTCAAGGCGCTGTAGGCGGAGCATAAGGGTGCAGACAGAAAAAACATGCTTATACCGAGGGCTGTGAAAAAAGCCAGGTCTTTAAGGCTTTACAGAAAAAAGAAAGGGACGCCTGACTTGAGTGTCAGAAAAACTTCACTGATCTGCTCCACCAGCCGCCTTCTTCCCGATTCTCATGTCCTAGTCAGGAAGAGGCTACACAATGCTCAGGCTCCCAGCACCCAATCTCAGCACTGCTCACATGTTGATATTCCAGTATGTGAGCAGCGCTGGGATTGGTCTGAGCGCCGCACTGCGGCGCTTAGTCATTGAGTGGGGGCCTGTGATGGCTTCTCTATCCACTTCGCTAGGTGGAGAAAGAGTAAGTGTGCATGATGGTTTGGCCGATCATGTGCACTTGGCAGTGCCCACAAATGCCCCCTCCTTCCTGGTGCTGCAGTGCAGTATGGGATGCCACACCCCTCCCTCAGCTCGTAGCCTGCAGGGCTAAAAATAAAATGATAATAAAAATGTTTAATTATCATTTTAGTTTTGGCCTTTGCCTCTGCTGGCTTTCAAGTAACAAAGAAAACGCCAGTACTGCTAAAAACTTCAAGACCTATTTGCAGTGCATTGAAGAAAACAATGTCACACCAACCTCTTTTTCTGTTGGATTTAATCCCAAAGAATTTCTTTCAAAGTCTACATTGGCAATTGGTCAAAAACACAATATAATACAAACATTTTATAGCTCTAATTTTTGAAACAGTAATATCCAACCTCTCATTCTCCCTCACATGCACACATTCAACTGTTTTACTAACATACTGGTTTCACTTATGTGCATTCTCAACACTCCATTCGCTCTATCAGATTCACCACCTAAGTCATTCTGTCATACCACACTTCTTACTACACACTAACACTCCTATCAAACACAAGCCTAGAGAACTTTACAATGTATTTACAAGACACATACTTGATATGAAACAAAATAAGGCACAGGCCATCAATATCATGAATGTAGCCAAATTCAAGACATGTAAAACATTAGTTTTAGATTGGCCTAAACGCCGTGGTCTACGCGTTTCGAAGCTCTCTCCAAGTGAGGGGATTCTCATCAGGACCAGAGTGGCTGAAAAACATAAAAAGATATCCTTATCTTAATGATTACCCTTAAGGACCCTTATCTTTAAGCGCCTTCTCTGCGTGTGAGCCCTTACCTTAATCAAAGCTTCGCAATCAGTCCTTCCTTTTCACAATGCTACCGCACCTGTAACAACAATTATCATTCTGTCATGGTCCTGTTGTCAGAACACAAACTTTGTGGTCATAATGTAAGTGAGGTTGAAAGGCCTTACTTGAAACATGCTGGGGGCGGCGTGCAGCCGATTCTCGGTGTTGATATGGGTTTTACATCTCTGTGAAACAGAGTTTTTTGTCGTTAGTCATAAGTGTGTTTTGTACAATAAGTCCACAATCAAGGGGGGGTGGGGCGGCAAGGCGGGGGTGCGTGCAGACTAAAGGTACCTGAATAAATGTCTGTCTTCTTAAATGCTTCTTAGTTTGAAAGCCGGAAAGAATCACTCTGCACTAGTCTGGGGAGAGAAACATGACCTGACTTTGTTAAAGTGGTTACATATCCGCGTTTTATCTTTCAAGGCAGGGGGCTTTTGTTTGAGCTGCCCTCTCGCTCTCTTATGCTGGCTGCATGACTGGAGAAACATCGCTTACCTTTAGCAATTGTGCCCGAGATTTACATGGGAGAGTCTCACAGTTACTGCTCCGGAAAGTTTATTTACCGTTGGTGCATTCGGCATCTACTAAACGCGTCATAGGGGAGACGTACCGATCTCTTGGAATTCTGGGAGATGAAGTCAACGAGCTTCCTGAACAAAGGTAGTTGTGGCAGTGGTGTTCAGATTTATAGTATTCTCTCAAATGGAGAACATGCAAATCGCCTTTAATCTCCAGGATGGATCTATGTTTTACATTCTTATTTATATTATAGATTTTTGAATTTGACTCATTTTTTATGTTATCCAGAGTGGAACTCTGTCCTTGGTCTATTAAAATTCAAATTGTGGCTCCTCCTTTGGGCAAGGCATTCTTCCATATGTCTCTGCAAACACTACCTGAGATTTCAAACTTATCCTGTCCTCTTTCCAAGGGATTCTAGGGGTTGTTGTTAAAAGTTGGCAAAATCCATTTCGCACAAGTCTGTATTATTTAGAGCGGCTGTTCGACTTACAATCAACAGTGTTAATTCATACATCTATGAAGGGAACCTTTATTGCTAAATAGCATCGTTGCATTTTGTCCAGTGATCGTGAACTACAGTGAAGGACAACTCAGAGTTTGTAAATCTTTGAGAGTTCATTTAGCCCATTTCTAGATCTCCACCTCGACAATTCTGTTCCACTTTTAAAATAACTGTCCATTTCAGGTCTTTTTCTGTATGTGTATTGGCATGCCATTGGTTCACTAAGGGTGCTGTTTGCACATTCTTTCGACTTCTTGATTTGTGCTGTGAAATCCTATGGCGAACTTCTTGGTTAGTCTTGCCTATGTATAATTTCTTACACAGGCATACAATACCATATTCGCAACATTGGGACACTGTGTAGTGCCCCCCAACCATCGCACAATTGCACATCATTATTAAACTCTGCTCTGACGCATTGAATTTAACTGTGTCCTCTTACTGTGCCACTGGTTTATAACATCACATTTGTCGCTGAATTCATGTCGACTGAATGTCATTCAACAAGACATTTACAACATCACCATACATGCCTAATCTGTTCTAACGGTTATCAACCCTCTTCGAGGTGCGACTAAGATCCATATGCTGAGTACCTTCACTCGTCTAAATGAAACGCTTTACCGTGGCCTGCTTTATTTAACATGCTAACTAACCGTCTACCCTCCCCAAGCAGTTCCTAATACTATCGTGCTTCGTTGGTGTTTACTTAACCTAACATCCGCTTTGCAAATTACAAAAATTGCATGTTAAATTCAATGCGTCAGAGCAGAGTTTAATAATGATGTTTGTAGACCAGTTAACAATGGATAATATGTAAACAGCATATATCTGGTGGAAAAATGGATAGTAACACCTATTTTTAATACATTTTCTAGTTACCCCTGACGAAGGGCCCATGGAGGCCCAAAATGCATTGGGTTTGCAAATAAACTGCTTTTTTAATGAAATCTGCTTCAGTGCATATTCCTGAAAGAAGAGGTTCGGATGGCCCATCAGGAATACTTGAAATCTTGAATATTGGCACTATCTACATGTGGATTGTGAACGGTTAATGAACATAATGAATGGAAAAAGTAAAAGCACGGATTGAAAAGGTTTAAAAATTACGAATTTTGGTTTATAAATTGCACATGCAGTAGCAATTGTGCGATGGTTGGGGGGCACTACACAGTGTCCCAATGTTGCGAATCATTGTTTTACGTGCCGCAGGGGCTGGGCACGTGACCAGCCAGCACGCTTCGTATATTTAAGGACGATCAAGATAAAATGAAAAACGTGAAAAAAACAGGAGTGCATCCCATCTTCGAATGATATACAATACCATATACCATGTACTTTGGAATTGCAATTGGTAAAGGTCTCATGTTTCCAATGGTTTGCATTATGTGTGAAGAGGTCTCTCTCTATTGTTGATTCACAACAAATGCAAGTTCCGCATTTGTGCTGGACCTTTATTGAAGCGATACAAAAGGGGATGATGGACGGAGCATTTGAACAAATCAAACACTCACCCCCAGTCAACTGATCTGGGTTTAATCCATCACCATTCTTTAGTTCACTCAGCCACCCCAGTTCAGACATGGCTATATGCAAATAAGTCTGACCCTGTGCCTTATGGGAACAGTCCAGCCCGAACTGCCAAGCCATGTCTTCCCTGGACCGGAAACAAGCATCCTGGGACCGGTTTCGGATTCATAATCCTCATCAGCCAGGCTGTCTTGAATCCAGTGGCCAAGTGAACAAGGGACTCACATCTGAGTATACCCTGCCACACTTAGGGCGAACAAAGCGATACAAAAGGGGATGATGGACGGAGCGTTTGAACAAATCAAACACTCACCCCCAGTCAACTGATCTGGGTTTAATCCATCACCATTCTTTAGTTCACTCAGCCACCCCAGTTCAGACATGGCTATATGCAAATCAGTCTGACCCTGTGCCTTATGGGAACAGTCCCCTTTTGTATCGCTTTGTTCGCCCTAAGTTGGCAGGGTATGCTCAGACGTGAGTCCCTTGTTCACTTGGCCACTGGATTCAAGATAGCCTGGCTGATGAGGATTATGAATCCGAAACCGGTCCCAGGATGCTTGTTTCCGGTCCAGGGAAGACATGGCTTGGCAGTTCGGGCTGGACTGTTCCCATGAGGCTCAGGGTCAGACTGATTTGCATATAGCCATGTCTGAACTGGGGTGGCTGAGTGAACTAAAGAATGGTGATGGATTAAACCCAGATCAGTTGACTGGGGGTGAGTGTTTGATTTGCTCAAACGCTCCGTCCATCATCCCCTTTTGTATCGCTTTGTTCGCCCTAAGTTGGCAGGGTATGCTCAGACGTGAGTCCCTTGTTCACTTGGCCACTGGATTCAAGATAGCCTGGCTGATGAGGATTATGAATCCGAAACCGGTCCCAGGATGCTTGTTTCCAGTCCAGGGAAGACATGGCTTGGCAGTTCGGGCTGGACTGTTCCCATGAGGCTCAGGGTCAGACTGATTTGCATATAGCCATGTCTGAACTGGGGTGGCTGAGTGAACTAAAGAATGGTGATGGATTAAACCCAGATCAGTTGACTGGGGGTGAGTGTTTGATTTGCTCAAACGCTCCGTCCATCATCCCCTTTTGGACCTTTATTGAAGGCAGTCCCACGTAATCCCTAAGGGTCGACCCTTTGGTTTTGGTAATGCTGCTCACACATTCTGGTTTGCAATGCTTGTATCTTTCTTAAATGCAAACAGTGGAGCTTCATTCAGTGTCGTATCTAGATTTTTTACCAAATGCCAATTTTGATGAATTACCTTCTTTAACCAATTTGACATGGGACAGAAAGTTGACACTCAAACAATCTTTTCCGTTGTTAATTTTACATTTCTCTCTAGTAGGCTTTCACGTGGAGTCCACCACGCTCTCTTCATTACTTTTTTAAAAAGCTTTTTCGGGTATCCGCCGTTAAGAAGTTTATCCTTTAGGTTGTTAGCTTGGAGTAAATATATTCGTCTATGAATGAACAATTTCGTCTTATCCCTAGAAATTTCCCCTAATGCAGATTCTCTTTTAGACTTCGTGGATGGTTACTTGTAAAATGGAGAGCTTTGCTTCTATCAGTTTTTTTCTTGAATAGTGTTGTTGAAAGACTTCCATCTGTTACATACACTTCTACATCCAAGAATGCCATTTTATGGTTTGACTGGCTCATGCTAAACTTAATATCAGATGTTCTGTTATTTAGCCAATCATGGAAGAAGTATAGTTTTTCTTCATCTCCTGTCCTTACCATAAAAATGTTGTGATGTACCGAACCCAACTTCCAATCCACTGTGCGAAAGAGTTGTTATTATACACAAATTTGTCTTCATATTTTGACATGAAAAGAACCGCTAGCTCTGGGGCGAATGGACACCCCATCGCCACTCCCTTTATCTGATAGAAAAATTAATCTTTAAAGTTGAAATAGTTCTTTTTCAAGGCAAAACTTGCCAACTCCATTATGAATTCCATGGGAATTTTTACTGGTTTTGGTCTACTTTCTAGGAATGAGGCTAGTCAGACCCTCCTCCTGGGGTATTTGGGTATATAACCATACCACATCCAAAGTCACTAAAAAGTGTTTGTTTTCTTCAAAGTCCATTATCTCAAGTTTGTTAATAAAATCCGTGGTATACTGTAGGAATGATTTAACTTCAACCATAAAAGGTTTTAGGAAAAAATCCACAAATTATACAATGGGTTCTGTTAAAGACTCGCTGCTCAAGACTTTTGGTCTCCCTGGCGGACAATTTTCATCCTTATGCACTTTTGGGAGTACATAAAAATTTGGTATTCGCTGATGTTTATTCTGTAAGTACTCGTATTCCTTTTTGCCTAGGAGGCCTTGGTCATAACCTGCCTGTAAAATCTTAAAAAGTTGACCTTTTAGTTCTCATGTGGGATCTTTTGATATTTTCTTGTAGCATTCCCTGTCTCCAAGTTGTCTATTCACTTCTGCTACGTACCGTTCCGTCCCCCAAACCACGATTGAACCGCCTTTGTCGGCCTGTTTGATTGTTATAGATAAATCATTTTTCAAATTTGCAAGGCGTCTTTTAGTGCTTTCATGATGTTCGGTTTCACGAAACTTTTTTTCTTTTTCTCAGTTTCAGCAATTGCTGATAACACAGTTTTTTCAAACACGATCACTTCTTTTAGGATTTTGCCCGACGATGGACAAAATGTAGATTTTCTCCTAAGACCTGTTGTTTCCGAATTGCCTAATGATGCATTCTCTGCAAAGAAAAATTTGTAACAAATTTTTCTGCAAAATTCAATGAATTCTGCCTTCATTTGTGCAAAATTTTTGTCTCTTCTAGGGACAATGGTTAATCCTTTTTACCGAATACATAGTTGAACACTAGTCAGAATTTTATCTGATAGATTGTAAATAGGTGATTTATTCAATTCTTGTAATTCTGTGACCTTGTCTACATCTCCTATGGCTGGTCGTTGAATCTGGTCCTGAAACGTGTCTTTTGTTCCCTCTCCCTAAAAAAGAGGGCTGCTGTTGTTGTTGAAAATCGGTTGGAAATGTTCCCGTCGGTTGAAGCGCGGGCAGCTATTGCTATTTTCTGTTTCAGTTCTGCCCGATGAGGAGGATGTTTCAGAAAATGAAATGAAAACATTTTTCGATCTCTCTGTCGAGTTTCTATGACACTGTATCCTTTTTTGTACAGGGGAACTTCTGTGAATATAACTGGTATGTTTCGTATTTGTATGCCACCCGGTATTGTTCCTGCTCTCAGGTGTTCAACTAAGAAATGGTAGTGTAGATCTGTTCTGATCTGTTTCTTTTTCAGTCTTATAAGTCTTTCTGATTCATTGTTAGTTTTTGCAGTTGAGCTCAACGCCACTGAGGCAAATAGAGGGGGGTCACTTATTAGTTTCTGAATATGTCCTTTGCTATATGCGAAGGTGTCTCGTTCAGTCATAGTCCTGGAGAAATACACACAACACTTTATGTCTTACCACTACACACGTCAAACAACTACCACATACTCACACCACTTTCTAATACCCTAATACCTCAAGGGTTTTTGGACGGGGTTCTGTCACTTTCGAGCCTCCTCCAAAGCTAAATATACAATACAAAGCAGCAAATTCTGCCTCCACATACCTCGGGGGCATGCACCCGCTAAATAACCAAAGACCAACACAGGGTTTGGCTCTTAAGCAGCAAGGCCAAGCCTGATAACATCAAGTAACAAAGAAAACAGCAGTATTGCTACAAACGTCAAAACCTATTTGCAGTGCATTGAAGAAAACAATGTCACACCAACCTCTTTTTCAGTTGGATTTAATGCCAAATAATTACTTTCAAAGTCTACATTGGCAATGGAGGAACTGCCATTGTATGTTTACAATTCAAAGCCTAAAAATAACTGAAATTCAACAGTTATGGAGCGCTAAGCAGCTATAACTCCCTCTTTGCATTGCTCTTGGCTTAACATGTCACTGATGACATCACTACTAGCATCATATTTCAAATCAGAATTAACAAGGGAATTGGCTATGCCTCAGTGTTTCCCTCAGAGTCGGCTGTGACATCTGCAAGTCATGACCCACAGACTTTGGGTAAGAGGATCTGAACATCCTATGTATAGGTTCAATCAAATGAGGCTGGATTCCTGGGTATGTTTCCTGACTATGTGCCTTCACAGAAGGCTAGAGCATGCATCCTGTGCCCCTTGAGCGTGTCTGAAGGGTACATGAGTGTACACTGCGAGTGGAGGTGCAGAGTCCTTGGCGAAAGCGCTGGGCTTGTCCCTGCTGTCAGAGTTCACTCGTCATATCCATATACGTTCTCAGAGGGATATTGGGTAGGGACATTGACAATAGGTCCAGGCTTTCTACCTGACCCTGGTTCTAGAGTTCACTTGGAATGAACAAAGTAGGCTTTATCCTTTAAACCGTTCCATCCTAGCACAGGACCAGACTGAAGGACTTGTACTGCAGCCGGTACTCACTAGGTGCAGGCAAAATGACGATCTCTTTGCTAGGGAGTTCTAAAAGATATATTTTCAAGAAAGCAAACAATGCTGTGAAACCACTATCGGCAGACAGGAGAATGACCACAGGCTATGACTGAAGTCAACACCCTGTATCCAGTGTCTTCTGTGCTCCATCCAAAGGCTGAGCCATGCAGTTGTTCGATTGGCAGGACTGAGTACAATAGATACCAAAGAGCCTGCTAGAGGCTCTAATCATAGGAATTTAGCATGGCTAAAATCATCAACCTGGGTCAGTGCCCAAATGATACTGGGAGTGCTGTATTGGGTGCATTGCATGACTATAGGCAATCATTTCTTTCCACAGCCTACTGGGAAAAGCCTAATTATGTTCCCTCAGGATCTGGGGGTGCTGGGCACAGAGTGCCACCAAAGGTAACTGCCTTGCAGACACTGGTGGAGGATAGGCTTGCTATAAAGTTTGGCCAAAGGTGCACTCTGGTTTGCGAACAGAATGTCCCCTCATGACTCAAAGGAAGATGTGACAAAGCACGTTTCTGAAGCTTTTTGTACATTTTGGCTCAGTACCGAAAAGAATCATGCCTGCACACTAAGGGCTTGTGACAAAGCCTTGAGATCCAGAGCAGGACTTTGTGGCTGATGTGGCACACCAAGTGCCACCCTCTTTTAAGTTTGGGTTGACTACTGTCTTCTCACAGGAGCTGGACATACTGGCAGGGATGGCAGTAGGTCATCATAGTAGTAGGGAGCCCTTCTGTTCTTTCATGTGTGTAATCAATGGGGCATGAATGGTTGCCTCGTAGATGTGTGGTTGAGTGAGCGTGCCATGTGTGGATGTGGATGTGAGTGTATGTGCGGCTGTAGGAACACAAGAATCTGTGTTTGACCTCCTGTGTTGTCGTGTTTTCCTCTGGGGGCGTCAGGCAGCACATCAGACTCTGGACACAGGTTGGTTACACAACGCTTCCTTTATTTATTTTCTTGGAACTGATTACATGCACGTCCTGCCCCGATGCCCGTCCTGGTCAATCTGCCGTCCTTCCTGCCCTAACCGGATGTGGTGTCCGGTGACCTGGTCACCTCCCTCATGACCCACAGGGTCCTAGTGTCCTCGAGTCCTGTCATCCTATCTGTCGGGTCACGACATCTCCCCCTTTGTTGCAAACAAAAGTTCATGGTACAGTTCTTCTGATCATTTTCGCCCCCTCAGCCCTGACAGTATTTACTGACTGTTATGGTGAGAAAAGAGAGAGAGAGAGAGAGAGAGAGAGAGAGAGAGAGAGAGAGAGAGAGAGGAGAGAGAGAGAGAGAGAGAGAGAGAGAGTCCATGTGTCTGGTCGACCCGTCTCTCCAGTTTCTGACTCCTACGTTTTATCACTTAGTCTCTTTGTCCCCTTGCATTCCCCTTTTGGTCGCCGTTCTCTGCCATCTGCTTTTGCTTCTGTTTGTCGGTTGTCTTCCTTCTGCTCTCCGCTTGTCAGCCTTTCTTCGTCTGCTTCTAGCTCCTTGCCGTGTGCCCAATGTCGTGGGCCAGCTGGCACTATCTCCGTTGGCTCCTCTCTTTCTACGGCCGCCCTTTATTTTATTTGTTCTCTCAGTGATTCTTTTTCATTCTCTTCCTCTTTCTCTGGTCCCTGCGTCTTCTCTTTGATTGCTCTCAGTGCGTCTTTCACCTTTTTCCTTGCAATATGTCATAGTTATTAGTCCCATTGTTTGGGCGGTGCTGTTGCTCAGCAGGCATGGTCCTGGGACATCGCCTTTCAGCACATGGATGTCCTCTTTGTTCTTTTGGTCTTTATATCTCAGTTCCTCTGTCAATTTTCCCAGGTTTGTTACCTGTTTCTTTGACCCCCAGGTGAAAATCTTCACTTTGGACGCTCTCAGTGTCGGCTTGGCTTCCATCTTCTCGTACTCTGATGCACACATGACATTGCATGTTGCACCACTGTCCAGAACAAATTCTGCTTCATGTGCTCCTACTCCTATCTTTGCCAAGTCTGTTTTTTCCTGGGTGCTTCTGCCTGTCCGGTGTGTTGTTTCTCCTATTTCGTCTCCCCCACTCAATTCTGTGTGGACCTCCGACATGTGGTATAGTCTTTCCACTTTCTCTTCTTCCTCTTCTTCGCCTGACCCTCGTGATGAACTTCTCCTTTCTCTGTCGACATACCTGACGTGTCTTCTTGTCGACTCTTGTTGTCTTCCTGTTCTTCCTCTGTCATCTCTGAATCGTACGCCTTGGCACATACTGGCGTAGTGATTTCTTCCATTACATCTTTTGCACGTCTGGCCAAACGCTGGGCACGGGCCTCTGTATGGAAATTCCATTCCGCACCTGTAGCATGTTCCTTCAGGTTGGCTCCTCTCTTTTTGTTCCCTCCAGTCATTCTTCCACCGGCCTGTGCGATATTTGTTTGTCATGAGGTGTGCGTTTTCGATTTCGTCATTTTTTCCCATTTCCATTTCCTTGGCATGCTCCGTTGCTCTCACCTCTGCTCTCGCTAGTGACAGGATGTTCTCCAATGATGTCGGTTCTTTTAGTATTCTTGCCCTGAATCCTGTGTCACGACAGCCCTCTATGATCCGTAGCCTTATTGCTTGTTCGTTATCGAATTTGTCGAACTCACAATGTGTCACCAGTTTTCTTAGCCTTGTTGCGAAGTCATCTAGCGTTTCGTCGACTTGTTGACACGCAATAGTAAATGTATATCGTTCGAAGTCAACATTCCGTTGTGGGTCAAATTTGGCCGTTAGGCATTTCTTTAGTTTCTCATATGTCTTTGTTTCTTCGGTAGGCAGTGTCACCAGAAGTTCTTCGACGTCATCCCCTGCTAAATTCAGTAGTAATCCTAATCTCTTCCCGTCTGTTACATCTGTCGCTTTCATATATCTTTCAAACCGTCTGATCCACTTTTCCCACCTGATTCCTCTTTGTGACTCCGATACATTGAACGGCATAGGCCTCCTGTATTGTGCGCTGGGCTTTGGGTCTGCCATTCTTGCCTTCTTGCGTTTCTATGCTCTTTTCTCTCTTTCTATGTTTCCTTTTGTTTTCTTTCTTTTTATATTATTCTCTTCCTTCACTTTTGCCTTTGTGTGGTCTTTCTCTTCTTTGATTGTCTCTTTTTCTGTTAGTTCGATCCTTTCTTTCTTTTCACTTCTCTTTGCCTTTTATCTTCTTTCCTCTTTTGTGATCTTTTGTCCCTTTTATTTCTTCTTTGTATTCCTTTGTTTTTACTTTGTTTAGCCTCTTCTGGGCTTTCTTTGTCTTTTCCTTCTTTATTCTTTTTACTGTGTCTTTCTGTGACAGCACGTGTCCTTGGTGCTGTTTCTGTTACTTTCTGATATTTTTTTCTCTTTGTTTGGTGTCTTATCTTGTTTCTTTTTACTTTCTTTGCATTCTTGCCTTTTTGTTTCTCTTTTGGTGCCCTTTATTCTGTATGTGCTTTGTTTCGTCCTTTTTGTGTTGCTTTGCCAGTGTTTTTTCACTTTTCACCTTTATTTCCCTTATTTCGCCGATCTTCGCGCTGTGCCTGACTCTTTAAAATGGCCGCCGACGTTTCCTGTGATTTGATTGGCTCCTGCGCCTGTTCTTAAAATGGCCGCCGGTGCTCTCGCGGGACTTCGCGTCCAATCAAAGCGATGCCTGACTCCAAAATGGCCGCCACTCTCATTCGCTGTTCCTATTGGCTCTCGCGCCTGACCCCAATATGGCCGCCGAGACTCTCGCGAGAGCTCGCCTTGCTTCCTTTGGTCTTTCAGCTTTCGCGCTTTTGTTTGTGCGCTTACCGGGAAGGTCGCTTTTCTTCGTGGCTCTTTGAGCAGCGATCGGGGTGGGCTCCCACGTCGCTGCTGGCCTCCTGATGATGCCACACCTCTTCTTCTATTTACGACGCGATCCAGGGTGGGCTCCTGGTTTAAAATCGCAATTTCTCCGCGCTGGACACCGCATCCCACTTTTCGTCGCCAGTTGTTGTGTTTTCCTCTCGGGGCGTCAGGCAGCACATCAGACTCTGGACACAGGTTGGTTACACAACGCTTCCTTTATTTGTTTTCTTGGAACTGATTACATGCACGTCCTGCCCCGATGCCCGTCCTGGTCAATCTGCCGTCCTTCCTGCCCTAACCGGATGTGGTGTCCGGTGACCTGGTCACCTCCCTCATGACCCACAGAGTCCTAGTGTACTCCAGTCCTGTCATCCTATCTGTCGGGTCACGACATGTGTGAGAATGTATCACAGAATGGAGGATGGGGAGAGCCGGCCCACCAGACGAACTAGATTAGAGATAGCCCCTTGAAAATTCCTGAAGTCTTTAAAGTGGACCAGGCACCTGTGGAAGGATAGGGAGAGAGAAACTAATTTGAAATACAAGAATAGCTTCTGTCCTCTTCCTGCTCTATTTCACCCCAGATATATGTGCAGATAGACTTTTTGTATCATCCAGGTGAGGGAAGCCAATGCAACATTTATATGGTATTTTGTGCTATTTAGCCAGCAAGTGCTTATGTGGGAACACCCAGTGGCACACTTGTGCCTGTATCATTTACAGAATGATGGGATTTGGGTGAGTAGCTGGGAGTAAGTTGAAACCCAATCCTCTGAAACCAAACAACTTACAACAAATTAGGACACAAACCTAGAATAAATATAGGATGGCATGCCCAGAACATTGTTCTCACTGACCGTCGCCAGGTACTTCACAGCAGTGTACTCGAGAACATTTCTGAGCTTCAGAGGGGGAGCTTTTAGGTAGCCATCTCAATTCTGACGTCAAGAGCACAACCTGAAGTTCCACTACAGTCTTACTAAGAGTACGGCTGGAAGCAGGATTGCAGGAAGGGACCATCACTGAGGAGAAGGTGTTACTGCAGGTATCCCCACCTCTAAGCACCAGTTGCAACAGCAGTCCCAGGTCAGCAGCCTGGAGAACGAAGGGTAGCATTAAGTGAGGTGTGTGAAAGAGTCATTTGACGTAGAGCAGTGCTAAACGTTGCTGGCCACCTTGTTGGTGCACTGCTCATCTTGTACTCCGAAGGTCTGAAGCTGATCTTTGGGAACAGACACAGCATAATATAATTCAGTTAGCCTACAGTTCAACTAGTCAGCGGAGAGATGATCAAAAGGAAATGAGCAGGGGAGAATAGTAAGGAGTGGAGTAAATCTTTATAGCAGAGCTAAGATCAGTCTTGGATATGGCAACTAAGAGTTTGCAGCTTGAACAGTGGCTCTTTAAACCTCTGTATAGAAGATGGTGGTGTGTTGAGTCCTTAGTTCTGTTTGAAGGAAGTTTCAGGTGACTATTGCTGCACCAGTAACTGAGGGCTTCATAGTCTGTGATCTGAATTTGATTTGAGCTATAGTGTGGATGTGCTTCTTGAAGCTTGTATGCTCCCAGATAAAGCGTGTAGGTTTGTCAGGGAACTGGTTTTATTTAGGTGAATAGGTCAGTATGTCAGGTAGCCAATTTGGAATTTAATCCTTCCATATAATAGAAGCCAATGAAGCCTGCACAAAATCATGATGTGATGTGTTCATATTTTGCTTCTTTACCTTCCTGTGGAGTGTAGATGTGCCTTGAAAGAGGCTAGGGACCAGTCACAGCGGGCATGGTTCGCAGGTGGGGGGCGCGCAGGAAGTGAGGGTTGCAAAAACAAATTAAACTTACCTTTCCGCAGGTCGGGTCCCGAGTCTTCTCTGCTCCTGCTCTCCTGCCTCTGGCAGGAACAGGAAGCAGGCAGGCAGGCTCCCTCTCCTAAGCCAATCACAATGCTGCAAGCAGTGTTGTGCTTGGTTGGGACGGCTCCCAGCCAGGGGCTTATGGGGATGGAGAAGGGCCGAGTGGCATGACTGGTTTGGGCTGCCCCAGATGGCCAACCAAACAGTCTTTGCGCACTAAGGAGTGGGCACACCACTCCTCCCTTGCCCTGCCTGCTCGCAGAGCAGCGCCGCCAACCTGCCCGCCCGCAACCAAACAAAAAATGGTAATAACTGAAACTTATTACCATTTTATGTTTCTTCTTCTTGCACTGCGACAAAGCAGCGGGACAATGCTCCCCCACCCTAGTGGAGGAGCCATCTCTTCCAAGGACGATAGAGGAAGACCAGTTAAGATATAATTTCTGCGATCAATTCTAGATTGAAAACATGGTCAATTGTTTTAGTTGATGTTGATTTTTAGGTGTTTTATATTCTTTGGAGAACATTCACTGATTGCAACACTATTTAGGGATCATGAGGCCATTTTTCTAGATAAAAGCAAAGTCATTTAAAAACATGAGATAAGGATAGAGAAAAGCATTCCAATTTAAGATCTTGGATCCATTGTGAGGTAAATTTGCTTTTGAATTTGATCTTAGGAGGAATTTATGTTTTTTGTGGGTTCAACAACATAGCTGCATGTGGAAAGTTATTTTTAAATTATACTGTAGGATGTGCCCTGGTACTCCATAGACACTGATAAACAGGATGTGCTGACAAGTGTCATTAAAATTACGTTCATCTAGGGCTTCAACATTCTATGTTCCATTTTCAGTGCACTTATGTAACATGTGGGGGAACGGCCAGAGGGATCTGACACAAACCATATTTTGTATGCCCCATACCCTAATGTCTGGCATTGATGATGTAATTTGTTAAAATTAGTGTGTTGCCAAAAATGAAAACAAAAAGTGAGGATTCAGCACTAACAGCTGTAAGAAACATTACATAATTGAGTAACCTGCATGTATTGTGGTGCCAGTACAACCATTAATATCTTCAAGAACAATGTGGCAGATGTACCATCATACTGGCCATAAAAATCGTTCTGCACAACATTTTGCATCCAGTATTTTATTTTGCGACGTGACCTGTGTACTATATGCAAATTCAACAATCACTAGGGTATGCAGAACCAATTGGCCCAAAAGACACTTCTAAGGCTGGTCAGAATTTCAAAACTGGAAAACTTTCTTTTTTCAGAGGATCCTCTGCTCCTTAAAGGAATCAGTGATGGTTCAAAAATGCCTTAAAAGCTTTTCTTTTGGGAAAATATCAGGGAGAGCAGGCAGTGGTCTCCTTCCCCTTTTGGAATCAGTTAGTACCTCCTGTGAGGTGTCAGTAGCTGTACACTGGTTTGTGTCCAGAAATGTGGTCCCAAACCATATTACATTGCATACTGAATCGCATTTTTCAAAGAATACCTCTTCAAAAATGCGATTAGGGTGTTTAGCAAAAACCATTTTACAAGTCGGAAAAACTTTTTCAATTCGCAATATGGGTGTTGTACATAAGAAAGAGACAACCCCTGTGAGCTTACGAATCACACAGTGTAGGATCACAAAACTGCTTTGTATATCTGCCCATTTTTTTCTTAGAAGACAGACAAATTATGTAATTACATAAAAAGCTGATAATTTTCCAGCAAACAATATACATTTTTAATTAAAATATGCTTTGTTTCTGAAAACCCCTACTATGAAGTGTGATTAAGCAGGATTGACTGATGGTGACCTACATAATACAAGGGCTGATTAGGATGGCGGGTGGACCCTATCATAAACGGGACCGCCCGACAGGCTGTTGGCAGTCCTGACAGAGGCAAATGCCTATATTTGGCATTACAGAGGATGCCGCTGGCTGCAGCACATGCCGCATTGCAAAAATGGGATACTTTACATATCCCTGCACAACGTGGCATGCACCATGCAGTGCCTGCCACATGGTGTAGGTGTATGTAGGGGGGACTATAGGTGCCCCCACAACCCACAGCTTGGCGCAAAGTCCCTTTCCGCCTCCCTTTTCATGGCGGCTTACCAACTATGAGAAGGCGGCCAGAAAGGAACATTGTAATCCCTATGGCAGTGCCTGGCAGGCATCGCCGCCATTGTAGGGAATACAACTCCCTCCAAAGCACCAGTGGGCTCAAGGATCCAGTTGGATGCGTGGCTTCGGTTTTCCTGACTGCCAAGAAACCTCCTGCCATTGTACTATGACAGGCAGGAAACTTGTTTACGATGGAGGTGAGACTGCCACCGATGGGCTGTTGGTGGAATTCTCACCACGCTTGTAATCGGCCCCATAGTTTCCAGTTATTTCTCCAATAGTGTTGTGTTGCACAAATGAACAATAGTGAAAACTGATTCAGCTCCTTAAAATAGAATGATCTTGAAACATAAATATTTTAGAGGAAGCAGGTATCAGGAGTTCTGACATTAAAATTCAAATGTTCCTTTTTTTTAAAGAAAATGTATATATACCACAAGGCCTTGTGTCATGAATGCATGTCACTCACTCTAATCAAGTGGTATTTTGTTAGCTAGCAGAATGTTGTATACTAAAGCCCTGATTTAGAGTTTGGCGGATGGGGTTCCTCTGTCACAAACATATCGGATATCCGGTTGGCCATATTACAAGTGCCATTGGAAGTAGTGCACTTGAAATTTGTTTCCAGAGTACATCATTTGCCGAATCAAAATCAGGCCCGAAAATGAAAGATTCTAACAAATGCAACTAAAATTATGCAAAATACTGTCATTTATAAAGTTGGGATTGGAAAATGGGGACCTCAAAGCTGGAAACTAGTTGGCAACCATGCACTGAACATCAGGTATGTCCAGCGTAGGTACAGGAGGACCAGATCAATATCAGATTTTCCGAATTTCCACTAAATGCATTTTCATACATTGAATCTAAATGGAACTCACTTACATAGTTCAAAGTTATTCACAAAACCTGCCATTGATTAGACACAAACACACAACATACACCCTGCAAATATTCACACACAGAATAGTGCACAATAACACGCATCTTGTTTTGGTTAGCTGGCATTAGTGACTAAACAGCTACAATAAGGGACTGAGATACATGGCAAAAACATGATAACTGCTACAGTTTAAACTAAGATGATAGCAACCAATTAAAGAGAATGCATTTATCTTTATAATTACAACCATATTAAAATGTATTTTGAAAAATGAAAATAACAGAGACATTAACAAACATGAATAGACACACAAATTTACAAACACAACGGAAAATAAATATATTTTGTGGTCACCAAACCTATGATTCACAAAATCATTAAGTTTGCAAATGCAAAATAATGTTTTTTACTATTTATAAACACTCTTTTATGAGTCAGAGAAGTCTTTCTGAATTGGGAAAAGGGTCTTGCAATCCTGTCCGAATCGCAAATCACAGTTAACATACTAACAGGCACATGAATCACCCAAAAAGTAGCGATTCCTTATTTGCTAGAAATAAGGAATCACAAATAATGAATTGCAAAAAGCAATGCAAGAAAAAATCTGCGAATCATTAGCGATTCGCAGATAATGGCAAACGCAATTTGTGATATTGTATTTAGCTATATCGCAAAAAGCAAAGCCGCTATTAGCGATCTCGCAAATAGCGAAATCGCTAATAGCGAAATCGCAAATGACGAGGTCGCACAGTTGATGCCCATTGATGACATCACAACCAGGAAGTCAGCAGCTCATGCACCTTTCAGTGCACAGTCATAGGGAAAGGAGGGAGCTGACTGCAGGAGCTGAACAGGATTGAAACCAAAACTTTGATTAACACCTGTCCCGTGCCCAAAATGGATGAAACACCAGCAGGAGACAGCCAAACAGGAAGGAAAATGAAGTTCTCAGAAAAGGAAATTGAGACACTGATAGAGGATGTGGCAACCAGCCATGATAAGCTGTTTGGGAAATTGTCTTGGAAAGTTCCTGAGCAGGAGAAACAGAAAATATGGATATGGATTCAACGCAAAAAAATGCTGTTGGGGTTACACACCGCACCATTGACGATTTGAAAAAAAGATGGTACGACCTGCGCATCCGTGCTAAAGAACGTATCGCCGAGAGGTTGAAGGACGACAGGAGGGGGAACATAGACAAAGACCGGGAACACACTCATGGAGGACATGGTGGAGTCAACCCTTCAGCCTGAAGCAGTTTTTGTACAAAACTTTCTGGTAGCAATGTAAAGGAGACGCACCTCACATACAAGTAATAACAGATGGGTTCAAGCAAATAAGATGTATCGTGGTTTCAATGGGACTAAAATTAACCATTTGGGATTGGTGCCACTTAGGAAAATATGCACCCTACTACCTAGATGCTAGAGTTCATAGTAAGTGACGCGCAATTACTATGAAACACAAATTTTAAGTACGGATACCCCGGCACTCTAAAGTGATGTATGTTTTGTGCCTTTAGTACAACGGAAAAGTTCTGTATATTGACCCAAATACTACTGGCAACAAACACGTTTTGGTTCTCAAAATCAAATGAGTTTTTAATTCATAAATATTTCTAAGTCATGATGATTCTCAAAACACACAAAGAATGCAGTTTCAAAAAAGAATTCAAATACATAGACCAAAAGAGGGCAAATGTCCCCTAATTTAGAGAGCTAGTCGAGAGACTGAGAATAGTGGTTATGTCTTCTTCATCCTGGTCCACAATGAGTAACAGCCGATACGTGTTTCGTCACGTCAAATGACTTTCTCAAGGCTGCAAAGGTAATAATGTTCTTATCATTGATTTGTGTGTACATATATTTAAACTTTTTTTACAATTCTTACAAAGATATACTTAAAATCTTTGTCACCAACATTATATACTTAAAAAAGAAAATCCCAAGAGAGTATACCATATAAAGTGAAGGATTGGAAGCGGAAGATGATGAGGGAAGTAGAGATTCCAAGAGTAAGATCCCTACTGACTTAACTACATGAGTTATGACTGTATTCTAATAGGAAAATAAAAAAATTATGACACCCACATCCACACCATGCAAAAAAAGCAAGTTTACCACGTGAATTAAGTGAGTTAGAAACCCACTGGATTAGTGTTGGTTAAAAAACTACTGACCTTTATCCCAAATTCCAAGGGATATTGGATACGATGGTACAATACGGTTTCAAAAGCGATTCAAGCGGTTGAGACAGTGAACAATAATCTATAGTAAAGAGCACACAAAAGAAGATAATAATTAATCCAACAAGGTCTACCGATGGAAAAAATGATTTCCTGAGTTGTGATCAAAGGGACAACTCAATTTGTGATAGTATTTCAAGATCCTACCAATTTTCAAAAACCGCCTGTAGTACATGATCCGATGCGTTTCACACCAGAAAGTTCTGTTAAGATTATAGAAAAAGAGGGTACTATTAGGGTTTGTGCACAGCAAAGAGCATGTCCCCTCTCATTGCACTCGTGGTCCCTGTAATAGCTCTCTTTTAAACATACTATTGAAAGCCTTTCTTGTTATCTCAGCCCCCCCCTTATGCTTCTGTGTATGTTGCTCAATGTACTCACAAGTTTGGACATTGCTGTCTTGTTTACACTTTGGCCTTGCTTTTACCAAGGCTTCTTTAGAGCACCCCTCCCTAGGCCATGTGTTAATTCAACTCATTTGCATAATAACTGAAGCTCTGCACACCTTTCAAGTACATGTGCAGCATGTGGGAACCACACCCAGCTCTTCGAACCACACCCAGCTCTTCGAACCACACCCAGCTCTTCGAACCACACCCAGCTCTTCAAACCACACCCAGCCCTGTCTATAAAAGGCAGCCCCCGAGCCTCACCCAGTGCTTGTGCTTGTCTACCTCCCACTTACCTGAGAACAGATCCTTCGGCGCTGGCACTCCTGCTCTCTACAGACCTTCATCGGCTTCAGCGGGCGCGGCTGCTGGCTCTTCCTTCTTCCGGTTTCCGGCTCCTCCTTGCCTCAGCCCCTCTCCTGTCCAATACAATCGACCTGCAAAAGAGAAAGAGGACAAGGTTAGACTGATCAGTATCCCTTTCCAGCAACAAGTAAGTGCAAAACTTTTTATTACCTGAAAGAACTTTGACAGCGATTTCTGGATTCGTGTATAGACAATTTGGAATAAGATACCTCCCACGAACATTGTGATTCAAACTCTTTGTTACAAGAATACTTTGTGGAACTTCGTGAAATAAACATTGTTTTACATGGAACTTTTAAGAATCGAACAGTGGAAACCATTGACAGCAAGGCAAACAGTAAATCAAGGACTTGCACAAATTACCTGCTGTATTTTGATGTAAAAGTACAGTATTCGTTTTATAAAAATTCTGGAAATGTGTGAAAAGTGAGCTTGCTATTAAGAATTTAGGCTTTAGTTATATTAAGGTGAATGTTTGATATTGGTAATTCTGATAATGGTATTCGTTTAATTTTATAGAAGCTTTACAGTAATAGAAAGCACATCCCAGAACAGTAACACATTCCAAACCTGGAAGCTAGAGACCAGGATCCAAGAGGTACTTTTAGAAGAGAATTTCTAATAGATAAAGGGATAGTCAGGAACACATTTAGGAATAGGTTGCACTTACCTGTTCTTTGTTTATGTTTCATTAGGCACCAGTTTCTACAGAAGTCAGAGAGGGCCGCAGATTTTAGCAGCACTTTAACAGTGAAAACGCAAGAAAGGTGTTCTCTCTCTTTTTTTATTTTATCCACTTCCCCCCTTACCTTGAGCTTCTGGTTCTTAGTGCACTGTCTAACACTAGTGTGCTGGAACAAGCAGTTTCAGGGTGGGGTCGGACTGTCTTCAACCTCCATCAGAACTGAACAGAAACTCAGGTGAGCTGGGCTTTGACAGAAGCACAAGCCTTAAAATATTCAGTTCTGTTGGACGATGAATGCCGGGGAAGAAATAGAGGGCATTGACGCCACGGATATGGTGCAAGCCCTAAATGAGGACTTGGCCCATAATGAATCAGTGTCTGGCATCTTGCAACATATGCAAGAGGAATTAGAGAAATTAAAGATGGAGAACACCTCTTTAAAACAGGATTTAAGCAGCTATAAACCTAGGGGATCTCAGTGGAACACAGCTTTTTTTCGCCTTTGTTTAAAACCTCCTCAGAGACAGGGGCGCGATCAAAACATACAACTTTGCCTCCCCCAGTTGAGGTTACTGTTAATGTTCCTAATGCTGTGCCTTTAGCAGCACCTGAACGTTTTCATGGAGATAGTAACAAATTCCATGTTTTTATCAATCAATGTCAATTACACTTCGTTTGTAAGCCACAACAGTTCCCTACTGATGCTACGAAAGTGGCATTCGTCTTGTCTTATTTGGGTGGCACAGCAGCCAATTGGTCAATTCCTTTTGTGGATAGAGATGATCCCATCCTCCATAATTGGAATCAATTTAAACGTACTATGACCAGCCTTTTTGCAAAACACACTTTCATGCAGGCAAGTGATAATGAGCTTTTAAATCTTAAACAAGGTAACAAGGATTTATTGACATATCTCACTAGTTTTAATCGTTTACTCACCGAGACACAGTGGCCAGAAGAAAAGCGTGTCTCCCTTTTTTATAAAGGTTTGAGAGACGAGTTAAAAGATGCGCTGGCTCATATCATTGATTTGCCAGAAGACTATTCTGACTTTGTAGATTTAGTCGTGAAATTGGAACACAGACTAGGAGAAAGAAAGGGAGATAAATCCAAACTGGAATCACGGTTAACTTTTATTAGACACGAGAAGAAAGACACAGATAATAAACTCCCTGAACCTGAGCCTATGCAAATAGGGACACTCAGAGGTCCACTCACATCAGAGGAAAAAGAAAGAAGGAAAAAACTTCAATTATGTTTACATTGTGGCAAGGCAGGACACTTTGCTAGAGAATGTCCAGTAAAACCTAAAACGTCACGAAAGGGTGCTGTTTCCTCAACCTCCTCAACTGAATCGGGAAACGATTAAGCTCGACAAGGGGGGAGGTTAAACATCTTAATCAAACCTCTAATTCTGCAGCCTTCATGGTACCGCACATACCTAGACATTTCATAATGCAGATCTTTTTAATTCTTACTGTCCAAGTTAGACATTCTCTCTCTCCCTGTCCTACTGGACTCAGGAGCGACAGGAAATTTTGTGGATAATAAGTTAGCTGAAAGATTAGGTCTTCCTATGTGCCTAAAGCCTTGTCCATAAGCAGTATGTGCAGTGGATGGGTCAGAATCGACCTCTGGATTAATCACAAAACAAACAAGTCCACTTGTTATGGTCTGTCAAAACGGGCACACAGAGGTGATTAGCTTTGATCTGATAGATACCCCTAATTTTGGCTTGATTCTCGGGGTACCCTGGTTAACAACTCATAACCCAAAAATTGATTGGGTGAATAGAACAGTTACTTTGGATTCCTCTTTCTGTAGAACCAATTGCTATGAAGAAGCAGGTACAGAACAGAGCACAGTAATACACTGTGCTAGTGTTACACAAGACGAACCAAGTCTCCCTCCTGAATATTCTGACTTTAAAGACGTCTTTGATCCAGTGAAGGCTAGTGTGCTGCCCCCACATCGGTCTTATGACTGCCGTATAGATCTTATCCCAGGGGCCCCTTTACCTAATAACAGAGTATATGCTTCGACTGACGAAGAGACCAAATATTTAAGAACCTACCTAGACGACCTACTACAGTCTGGGTTCATCCAACATTCCACATCTCAGGTGTCATCTCCACTCTTTTTTATCCCAAAGCCGGATAAATCCCTGCATGCGTGTATCGACAATAGAGGACTAAATAAGGCTACAATAAAAAATAAATATCCTCTTCCTCTAATACCTGTGTTGTTGGATCAATTAAGACATTCTACTGTATACACTAAACTAGATGTGCGGTGAGCTTACCACCTGGTCCGCATAAAAGAGGGGGATGAGTGGAAGACAGCTTTCAAGACAAAGTTTGGTCTATTTGAGTACACAGTAAGGCCCTTTGGGTTGTGTAATGCCCCTGCGGCCTTTCAATTCTTTATAAATGAGGTCCTACACGAATTCCTGGACGTTTGTGTCATAGTATACATAGACGACATCCTCATTTACTCTAAGAACCCGGAAGAACATACCCAACATGTTCGTGCAGTATTATCAAAGTTAAAAGAAAATCATCTTTTTGCTAAATTAGAAAAGTGTACTTTTAATATCAGCAAGGTGGACTTTTTAGGATACTGCCTGTCACCTCAAGGAATAACTATGGATGTAAAGAAAATCAGTGCTATTACTGATTGGCCAGAACCATCATCTGTAATAGATGTTCAGAAATTTCTGGGGTTCGCCAATTTTTATAGGAGGTTTATTTCTCATTTTGCAGACATTGCGGCCCCAATAACCACCTTGTTGCGGAAAGGGCAACGATTTCTTTGGACTGATGAGGCGGCACAGGCCTTTCAACTCCTGAAACAAAAGTTCACTTCAGCCCCAATTCTGAAACATCCTGATCCTGACTTGCCATTTTTTGTTGAAGCAAGTACTTCACAAGTAGCTTTAGGAGGAGTTCTCTCTCAACGAGATGCAGTAGATGGCCAATTACATCCTATAGCCTTCTATTCCAAAAAGTTATTACCAGCTGAACAAAATTACACTGTGGCTGAAAGAGAACTATTAGCTATCAAAGTAGCCTTTTCTGAATGGAGGCACCAATTAATGGGAGCCAAGTACCCTGTTACAATCTTTTCTGACCATAAGAACCTACAGTTTTTTGGATCACTTAAAGCACTAACACCACGTCAGATGCGCTGGTTAATTTATTTTAGTACATTTGACTTTGTTATAACCTATAGACCAGGTGCACAACAAATTCAATGTGATGTGTTATCTAGATACGGACATACCTCAGACATGAAACAAGACAAAATAGGAGAACCCATTATTCCTCCCCAAAAACTTTTGGCACCAGTACAACAGAAGGATTTCATCACAGATCTATATAATGCACACATGCAAATAGCACCTCAAGATTGGTTAAAGGATTCCCATAACACAATACAACGAGGTTTATTGTATCACGACTACATGCTGTTAGTGCCCACCACAAAATTACAAACACAGGTGATAATTTGGCATCACGCCTCACCGTTGGCAGGTCATCCTGGCTGGGTAAAAACCCTGGAAAATGTGCAAAAACACTTTTGGCGGGACAATATGAGTAGGGAAATTAAGCAATTTGTCACTACCTGTCCAATTTGTGCAAGACATAAATCTTCTCATAAGGCCCCTGACGGCTTGTTAATACCAATGCCATCACCCAAACAACCTTGGCACACTGTGAGTGTAGACTTTATTGTAGGTTTACCACCAGTAAAATCCTTCACAACAGTGTTAGTGATAGTGGATTTTTTTTCTAAAATGGCACATTTTGTACCATTACGGAAATTGCCAACTGCGGCAGAATTTGCCGATATTTTTATAAGAGAAATTTTGCGTTTACATGGTTTGCCAAGCAAAGTGGTGTCAGACCGAGGTAGCCAGTTCAACTCTAGATTTTGGAAAAATGTATGTGAAAAACTGAAAATAGATGTGGCATTATCCACTGCTTTCCATCCAGAAACAGATGGACAAACTGAACGACTGAACCAAACCTTACTTCAAACGCTACGTTGTTTATTGGCTGATTATTCTAGTGAATGGTTGGAAGCTCTCCCTGTAGCGGAGTTTGTTTATAATAATACTGAGCATGCAGCTCTACTTTGCTCACCATTCTATTTCATGCAGGGGTATCATCCAAGAGCTATACCCATTTTGTTAGAAGATTCCCTGTTGCCTACAGTAACGGATAGACTAACGAGATTAGGTGACATACAAGACAAGGCCAGGAAACATTAATTAAAGTACAAAGAAAGCATGAAAAGACAAGCAGACAAACACAGATCTGAGGCCCCAATGTATAAAATCGGTGACAAGGTAGGGCTCTCCACAAAGAACCTAAATATAGAGGGATCCCGAAAGCTGCAGCCACGTTTCATTGGACCCATTAGTATAACTGCCATAGTAAACCCGGTAACAGTAAAATTGGACTTACCAAAAGAATACCCAGTACATACTACATTCCATGTGTCCTTGCTTAAGCCATACAAACCAAAAACCCGACCCGAACCACCACCTCCACCCATACCAATTAAGGGAAATCTAGAATATGAAGTGAAAAGCATAAAAGACGCAAAAAGAATTCATGGACGTCTGTTTTATTTAGTAGAATGGAAAGGATATGACGAAACTGAGAATTCATGGGAACCAGCGTCCTATGTATATGCCCCACGGTTGATTAGATGGTTTTATCTAAAAAATCCAGGGAAACCCCGTCCAGTAGGAGGGCCTTTGAGGGGGGCGACTGTTATGGTTTGTGCACAGCAAAGAGCATGTCCCCTCTCATTGCACTAGTGGTCTCTGTAATAGCTCTCTTTTAAACATACTATTGAAAGCCTTTCTTGTTATCTCAGCCCCCCCCCCTTAGGCTTCTGTGTATGTTGCTCAATGTACTCACAAGTTTGGACAATGCTGTCTTGTTTACACATTGGACCTTGCTTTTACCAAGGCTTCTTTAGAGCGTCCCTCCCTAGGCCATGTGTTAATTCAACTCATTTGCATAATAACTGAAGCTCTGCACACCTTTCAAGAACATGTGCAGCATGTGAGAACCACACCCAGCTCTTCGAACCACACCCAGCTCTTCGAACCACACCTAGCTCTTCAAACCACACCCAGCCCTGTCTATAAAAGGCAGCCCCGAGCCTCACCCAGTGCTTGTGCTTGTCTACCTCCCACTTACCTGAGAACAGATCCTTCGGCGCTGGCACTCCTGCTCTCTACAGACCTTCATCGGCTTCAACGGGCGCGGCTGCTGGGTCTTCCTTCTTCCAGTTTCCGGCTCCTCCTTGCCTCAGCCCCTCTCCTGTCCAATACAATCGACCTGCAAAAGAGAAAGAGGACAAGGTTAGACTGATCAGTATCCCTTTCCAGCAACAAGTAAGTGCAAAACTTTTTATTACCTGAAAGAACTTTGACAGCGATTTCTGGATTCGTGTATAGACAATTTGGAACAAGATACCTCCCACGAACATTGTGATTCAAACTCTTTGTTACAAGAATACTTTGTGGAACTTCGTGAAATAAACATTGTTTTACATGGAACTTTTAAGAATCGAACAGTGGAAACCATTGACAGCAAGGCAAACAGTAAATCAAGGACTTGCACAAATTAACTGCTGTATTTTGATGTAAAAGTACAGTATTCGTTTTATAAAAATTCTGTAAATGTGTGAAAAGTGAGTTTGCTATTAAGAATTTAGGCTTTAGTTATATTAAGGTGAATGTTTGATATTGGTAATTCTGATAATGGTATTCGTTTAATTTTATAGAAGCTTTACAGTAATAGACAGCACATCCCAGAACAGTAACACATTCCAAACCTGGAAGCTAGAGACCAGGATACAAGAGGTACTTTTAGAAGAGGGATAGTCAGGAACACATTTAGGAATAGGTTGCACTTGCCTGTTCTTTGTTTATGTTTCATTAGGCACCAGTTTCTACAGAAGTCAGAGAGGGCTGCAGATTTTAGCAGCACTTCAACAGTGGAAACGCAAGACCGGTGTTGTCTCTTTTTTTTATTTTATCCACTTCCCCCCTTCCCTTGAGCTTCTGGTTTTTAGTGCACTGTCTAAAACTAGTGTGCTGGAACAAGCAGTTTCAGGGTGGGGTCGGACTGTCTTCAACCTCCATCAGAACTGAACAGACACTCAGGTGAGCTGGGCTTTGACAGGTACACCATTAGTAAGTATACCCTACATACAGATTCAACCAATCCATGGTTAGACTGATAGGCCCTACCTGTAGGTATACACATTGGTCACAAAAGTGGGAAGAACGTAGTAGACCCAAAGTATAAAAAAATAATTCAGTATATCGCTGTAAGTCCTATTTTGAGCTAGTAAATCCAAAGGATGTTGAGAAAATGACTGAAATATAAAGAACAATTGTTTATATAAAAGTAATAGATGACATCTAAATATCAAATCTTGCTTGGGGTGTGCATATGAATGAGATCTTACTTCTTTTAATAAAACATTTTCTTGTGTGTGAGGTGACAAAAGAGGCTATGATATGCCTATGAAAAAGAGAGAGCATATGAGGCGGTGAAAATAGCAGACACAGCTATCGTGGGACGCGGACTGTGGATTCCACGCTGTTCTTCATGCTGAATACAATTGCATGGTAAAATACCGATTCAGGTGTACATGCACATCTGTGCATGTACACCTGTGCCACGTGGCACACATACATGCCCTTAGGGCATGTATGTGTGCCACATGGCACACAAGCCTAAAACAGGGGTGCCAGAGGGTGTCAAAGTGACACCCCCTGCACCCTTGCAAAATTCGGTATTTACCGATTTGGTAAATACCAAATCGGTATTTGATATTGAATCCTATGGTCTTCAAGGCCCATAGGATTCAATATCAAATACCGATTCGGTATTTACCGAATCGGTAAATACCGATTTTTAGCGATTCGGTAAAATTTACCGAATTGGTACCTACATTAGAAATACCTACTCTTAATTACCGAATCGGTAAAATTCGGTGATTAAGAGTCGGTATTTCTGATTTTGCTACATCTGGCCCCAGGTCACAAAATACACGGCAGGAGTAACAACCAACTGATGTCTGGGGTGGTCTGGAGGGCCAGATGCTCTGGGTGCAGCGCCAGTAGGCGAAAAACATGCACGTAGTTCAGGCTCAAATAGGAAAGATGTATGGCAATACAATATTGCAGCCCTGACAGATTGCGTGCAGCAACTGACCTGGGTGATAAGGGAGGGACATGTGTCACAGAGAAGACACCATCACCAGCTGATGCAGCACATGCTCATGTATGCAAAATTGAATAACAGGCTGGCCACCACGACTGCACTGCTGGCATGTATGTCTGTGACAATGCAGACTGAGCTATCCCATTGGAGTGGAGATGTGGCAAAGGCACTGGGCCAGGTGACGACTGCAGTGGAACTAATGCAGGCTGCCACAGTTGGGTCTAATCTAGCCACACTGAAAGAAGGAAGTGAGGAGGCCTCAAACCTCAGCAGCCTATCTATGCCCGTCACCACCGCAAGTAGGCGCAACACACGCAACAGTACACCCTCCGCTACCAACATGAGGGATGAGGATGCACCATACGAAAGACGTCTGGGTCTGCTTGGGAGGAAGAAATAGAATGGCATGGCCACAGGCATTGCGTCATGGTGAGGTAACCATTGGCGGTGACTACTGTTGTGACTGACTTTTGTTTCATGGTATCATTAACATTTATGTCTATCCGTTAATGCTATTTCTGTGCCACTGGGCACATGATATGTGTGCATCAACACAAAAGTACATATAATTTGAATTAAACAAAGTTGGATAGCAATAGCCGTGTGTTGTCTCATCATTACTCACCTTAGAAAAAGTTTTGTGTGATTTCCGTGCGTCTCCTGCGCCCTTCAGCTGCGCTTGCCCCATGTATTGCACGTTGGGGTGGCCCTTGCTGGTCGTCATCCTCTGTGTCACTGTCAGAGACCTCTATAGGTATGCCTTTCCTTGTGGCAATGTTATGCAATATGGCACATGCAGCCACTATCCTGCAGCATTGTTCTGGTTTGCATTTTAATGCTCCACCTGTTTTGTGTAGGCATGTGAAGCGGCTCCTCAAAAGCCCAAACGTGCACTCAATTTTGTTCCTGGTGGAGAAATGTGCAGCATTGTACCTCTGCTCATTGGGGGTTGTAGGTTTTAGGTATGGCGTCATGATGTAATTCCGCAAGGAGTATGCGCTGTCACCTACATGGAAGTAAGCAAAGGGTCAGTGGCGTTAGTGCATTGGCATACGTGCAATGTTGGGTAGAATTAATAACACATGTTTACCAAGCAGATGTCCCTCACCAAATTCATCTCTGGACAGACAAGTGTGTTTGCCGCTCTAGCGGAATATGTAGGAATCATGGGCGCTTCCTGGGTATTGAGCCACTATGTCAGTTATTATGTTTTTGGCATTGCATACTACCTGTATGTTTAGGGAAAGATAACATTTCCTATTCCATATATGTATTGGTTACTTGCAGGGGGACATATTGCTACATGTGTGCAATCAATGCAACCTAAGACGCGTGGGAAGCGGGCTATCTGATAAAATTCCTGTAAGATCTTGGTCAGGTCATGTGTGGTTGTGGGGACGCTGATGTGCGAGTTGATCGGGGTCATCATGGCATCAAGGAATGCTTTAAAGATACATGAAAGTGTTCTTTGAGACGCACCTCCAGCTACTGCTATGACCCCCTGAAAACTGCCTGACGCCAGTAGGTGCAGTCAACATAGGACCTGCACATGTGTGGGTATTGCATCGGTCCTACGTGTCTGACGCTGCAAATTGGGATTCAATTCAGTTATTAATTCAATGATCATTGCAGCATTGAGCCTATACTTGTCGTATATCTCAGTTTGTCCTAGCAATGTAATGCGAACTCTGAATATGCGCTTCTGTACTCTCCTACTTCTGTGTGCTGCAGCCTAGAGCCTCATCCTCCTCGCCTTCAGGTAAAACGCTGCCATTGTGAAATGTTCAGGGGCATTCTGGATGTGTTTAAGTAAGTTTCTGTTGGATTTTAGCTGTGTGTGATTTGCACTCATGATTACCACCTGCTTGTGATCCTTCTTATTTTGCACCTGCTAAATTGCGATTTTCAAGAAAATCGCAATTTGCTTTTTTTATGCATGGATTTGCGATACTTTAATTGCGAATCGCTATTTGGGAGACGCAATTACAGAATCGCAATCGTATTCTGCATTTTTTTGCGATTCCTTATTTTAGAGAAAACGTGTTTTCGCAGTATTTTTGTTCATGCATTGCTGGCGGGTACTTTGCATTCGCAAATGGCCTGTTTTCGAGAGTTGCACATTTTGAGAACTTTATAAAGGTTCATGAATGTGCCTGTAAGGGCTTTCCCCTCATATCCACAATTTGGAGGAAAACATATTAATGATTTGTTACGGAATTGTTTTTTGAAACCGTTGATCAGATACCAACAGCTCAGAAATGATGATATCAGATTTATGAATCATGACAGTGACCTAGGGAGAAGGACCCAGTGCCTAAAGGACCACTGCCTGCTCTCCCTTACGTCATCCCAAACTGAAAATATGTTTTAAAAACCATCACCAGTCACTTTAATAGATAGAGGCTAAAATATTTCCTGTTTGTTAAATGAAGATGCAGGGACGGCTGTCTGCTGTCACTTTCAGGCATCCAAACAGCATCCTGCCTACGTAATATTAATTAGGCCAGTCATTTTGCATCCCAATCTGAAATACAATTTGTTATTTGACTTTTTAGCACATACATCATATCGCAAATTGTATTCCCATTCACAAGCCAATTTGGGGTATATTTATAAGCCCCTTGCGCTGCTGTTGCATCATGTTTTGTGATGCAGTGGCGGCAAAAAACACCAAGTCATATTTATGAGGCCACATAAAGCCACTTTGAATGACCTCATAGAAATGGAGTAACGCAGGGTAGCGCAATTCACTGCATTGCCTTACTATGTGCTAGGGAGGAATTCCATGGGTGCTGCAGTGGGTGTTCCCATGCAAGGCCCATGGATTTTGACACATCCCCAGATTTACAAGACCATGTAAGCCAGGGCATGCACCAAAACCGTACGCTTCCGCAAGGGAGGAGCAACGAGAAAAAATAAATGTATTTCTCCTTGTTTTTCCTCTTTCTCTGTGTGTTGCATTCTGCAGCACACAGTGAAAGAGGAAAAATCCTCCCAGGATTGTTTTGTGCAGAAAGTTACACCTTACTGCACAAAAACAATTGTGCATGCAAGCAGGCACCCTTGCACCATGGTGTAACAGTTCCTACGTTGATGCTAGCCTGCCAAAACGGCACCAGCATGGGGGAAAGGATAGGAATGCGCCATAGATATGGTGCATTCCTGCCCTTTCACTTTGAAGCAGGGCAGCATAAAAAGGTTACTTGCTGCATTGCCATGCGCCAAATTCCAATAAATATGCCCCTTTGTAGTCAAATTGCACACCTGGTTTTCGAAAAGGCATAGTGCAACATGAATAGAGGAGCTCATTCATGAGAGGATTGTGTCACGTTTGCACGAGGCAACATGGCACATGAATGACACACACATCTAAGTCAGATTTTTTAATTCATGCAGAGCCACTTTGTGTGGAGTATTGCAAAGCAGTGCAAATCGCTGCATGATGTTACTTTACCCCAGGTAGGCGTTCCATGGAAGTGGCATGGGTGTTCCCACGCAACTCCCTTGG
This sequence comes from Lissotriton helveticus, assembly GCF_964261635.1. Taxonomy (NCBI): domain Eukaryota; kingdom Metazoa; phylum Chordata; class Amphibia; order Caudata; family Salamandridae; genus Lissotriton; species Lissotriton helveticus. The sequence continues at coordinate 1,705,375,018 of NC_136061.1, read as the reverse complement.
ATTTGGATGCATCGCCAGATTTACAATAATGAATTATCCTGGAGATGTGCAATAATGTACACCTTCCCTGTGGAGGAATAGCGAGGAGAAATATCTGTATTTCTCCTTGTTTCTTCCTCTTTCTAAGTTTGCTGCATTTTGCAGCACACATAGAAAGAGGAATATGCCTCCCAGGATTGGTTTTGTGCAGGAGTGCCAGCTGCTCAAAAACAATCCTGCAGTATACACGGGGCAAGGGTGCCTACATTGGTGCTTGGCTGCCAAAAGGACACCAGAGCAAGGGGAAGGACCGGAATGTGCCATGTTGGCTTAAATGCTGTGCATTCCTGCCATGTCCCTGTCATGCAGTGCAGCACAGCAAAGTAATTTACTGTGCTGCACAGTGTCACTTTCTCATAAATTACACCCATAGTTTACAACACTTTGCAGCATTAACAACACAAGCCCAAATTGTGACATCAGTATACATCTCAGAAGCTTTAAGAGCAAATTAGCTGAAACATTTCAAAACAATATATGTGAAATGGTCGCAGAAGTGGCTCACATTGTTGCCTAACTGAGCAGTCTCACCAAGACAGAAAATGGATAATTGTGTGTCCTCATATAATAAATTAAAAAGCAAATTTATTTGGCAAATTCACCTGGAGATGCAGAAAACTACAAAGATCCCTGACAATGTCAAATACATTTTATATTCCATTTAACCAATGCCAAGCATTTCTAAACAATACACTGGAAAGACCAATTTTCAGTAACCAAACACAGCAACACCAGATCACCTTAACACTGATCGATGAGAGTCCTTGAAGAGTAGGAACATTTTGTCACCTGTGGAACCATACATATGGTGGGAGTTTTGATAAAATAACATAAGATTTAGGTCCAAATTATGAGTCTGGCAGTCCTCGGACCGCCAAACTCATGGTGGGGCGGTGGGGCGGCGGGGCGGTATTCCGACCACCACATTACGATCATGGTGTTTATGCTGCCTTGGGACTGCCAATTCTACAGCAGTCAAGAGGCATCAATATGGTTTGTCCCACCAAGCTTATTACAACTTTTTTCACCGCCACTGATGTAATGGAGGTCTTTCCTCCATTAAAACAATGGTGGTGAAGAAAGAAAGGGGGTCCTACAGGGCACCCTTGTGCCTCAGTCCTCGTGGATGCACACAAGGGGGCAGAATATGTCCCTCCCTGTGAATGGGAAATCCTTAATTAAAGACTTGGTATGCATACTTCTTAACTTAGAATTTAAAGAAATGCACATGATGGGATATGAAAAGCATTTGAATGGGAAGAAAATGAATAAATTAATGAATTTAGATTTTGTTTTCAAACTCAAATTCAAGGTTGCACAAGATATTCTGTTCACTTGAGTCTTGATTTGAAAAGATTGTCATGAAATAAAATGACAGATTTATTAAGGAGTTAGATAACGCAGTACTACAACTAAACTTGCAGCGCTGCATGCATGAAAGGAAAAGAGAACAAGCATTTGCAATGCAATAGGTCTCACATTAGGAAAGTTTGAGCTATTGGTATTGTAAATTACAATTTTTTTATTTAGGTTTTGTTTTTGAAAATAGCGAAATTAATAGCTTTGTCATTTACAATGCCATAGTTATAACTTTCGCAAATGTGACACCTATAGCATTTGTAATGCAATATGCGTTGTATTTACGTGACTTACATGTATTGATATTACAAATAACAATGGCTTTTATTATTTTTTTATATAATTAATACTTAATAAAAGTTATTGTAATTTATAATGGCAATAGCTTAAACTTTTGTATATAACTTTTGTGAATATTATGTTCAGTGTATTTTATTGTGACGAAAATCCAAGAACAGAAGTGAAATATCAACATCTTTTTGTTACATTTGTAAAAAATCTTGAAACATTGAGAGAACATATTTGAACCACAAAGACTAAAACCTCAGGCCCTCTTCCTCTTTTTCTCAGCTCTTTCCCTTGACCCTCCCACACTAATCGGCAGGGCACCCACTTCAGGACACCGCGCTTCATGTTTAGACAGCATTTGCATTTTTCCAACACTATGTATACAAGCCTTGCCTTTTGTTTTATAAGCGGGTGTCCGTGGACGCCGCGCCTCATGCTTCATTTTGAGGGATCTTTTCCGGGTTTACTTATGGGCAGGGCAGGAGTCCGCGGCCACAGAAATGCTGCAGCTTTACTTTTAGCTACAGGAATGCTTACGAGTTTGTTGATTTACCGCGGTTGGGCAGTGACTGCCTCTGTTGTGCACTCCCATAAATGCACCTCCATCTAAAAGGTTTTAATGTCAGTAACATCTGAATCTTCAACCCTTGGCACTACAATCACGGGTCTCCTCGAGCATGCTGTATACACTAACACAGAGATGCCCGCTTGGCGTCCGGTTATTCAAGGTCACCTCAGAAACTAGCAGAAGTGTAACCGGCACTGTATTTACCTGCCCTGTTGTCCACCCCTTGTTTTGACTGCAGTTAGAGAGAAAGCGCTATATTGTGACTGGTTTTAGACGCCCTCTCTCTCTCAGAACAAGCACCAAGTGCTCCTAACTATTTTGTTGTTTTAGAACTCAATTTTGCTTGTTTTATAAACGTCGGAAACATGACGAAGGTTCGAGCTGACTCGCTGGGTTCGAACCTGCGACCAAATGTTAAACTCTGGCACTTGCAGAGGACTTAATAGGAAACTGCGCCACCAATGCTTAATTTATGGGACTTTCCCACTATGGAAAAAACAATGCGTTATTCTGCATTAAAGTAGTAAAGGCGTCACCGTGGCTAACACACAATAAAATAAATAATAACAAATAATTTGCAATGGCAGAGAAAGTGAAAAAGACTTCGTAACAAAGCAAGTAAACCAACAAGGATGGTACAAGTAGCGTCTGGGGTAGTAAGCGCTATATTAATACCACACAAGTAGGGGACAGTTCGAAGTTCTCATCTATGAGCGTGGCTACAGAAGAAACACAAGAAGCCAGGCGGGACTGTCCGGGACTGACTGGTTGAGGGCGGGGCCACCAGCACAGACAGGAAGCGGACGGGAGTCTACCCCGCGCTCCTGTGAAGGGAAGGGAGCAAGCCGCCTACGAATCCCGTGCAGCCGCCACTACCGCGGGACAGGACGAGAGGAGTATAGCAGACCCGGTGAGGGAGGGCGTCGGGGCACATTGACGGTGCCCGCCTCCCCAGTGATGGAAGCCCTGCGTGTGCCCGGTGAGTGGGGTTGGGAGGGTGTGTGTGTGTGCGCGTTTGTGTGTGTATGTAAGCCCTGCGTGTGGGGGGGTGAGTGTGTGCGCGCGCGAGTGTGTGCGCGTGAGAATGTGTGTGCGCGTGGGAATGTGTGTGCGCATGCGTGAGTGTGGCTGTGTGAGTGTGTTTGCGCATGGGAATATGAGGCACGAGAGGGGCACGGCGCCGTGCGCGCCCACGAGATGAAATCTGCGCTCGTGCCCCTCTCGTGTCTACATTCCCAAATACGGGCAACAATAGGTCTCAAGCAGACTACTCTGCTCGACCTAAAAACAGTGTCATGTCTACTAAAATGTGATGCTTCTCTACTTTTCCCGTGCTGGCTCACTTTTTGCTGCCTTGCACCAACGCAAACACCCTTGCGCCATAATGCAAGGCTGTCTGCATTCCAAAAAGCACTTGTTTGGTACTGGGGAAAGTCAATTGCAGTCCAAAAACAAAGGCTTTTCCAACTTTGCATATGTGCTGTACAATGCGGCACACTTGCAAAGTAGCATGGTTTTCGGTTTGCACATTATCATGGAAAGGCTACCCACCAATGGGCAAGGCCACATTATTTGTGAGTGCATAGCTAATTCACAGGAAAATGTGGTCAGAAATATGTTCCCTTCTAATGCCCCAATGCCTGATTTGATAAGGTGCTGGTCAAGTGTACGTAAAAACAAACGGCAGACAAAATTTCACATCTGACGTCTGCCTGTGAGAGCCCTGCCTGCCTCATACCCACCTGCTCACTCACCAATACGCCAGCATGCCAACTCAAATCTGCCTGCTTATCTCAAATATAACATGCTTGCAGATATACATATTTGATTCAGCTGAAAAATACATTAAGGCCTTGTCTTTAATATGCCTTATGTATCATCACACAAAGAGAGCAAGAGAAATTCCTAGTTGCATTCACCTACACGAGGTATCTCACACACAAAAGGGCAACTAGGCGGGGAGGGAGTGAAAATATAGGGGGAGAAAAACCACTCACAGCTTCAAATCAGACTTAAAAAGAGAATTGGAGTAAATAGTTGCATGCTTCTTCTAGGCACGTATCCACACCCTGGTAGGATGATACCATAAGGACAGACTCTGATATTCTTTGAAAGTAGACACATGAGTGGAGTGTGAAGAGCCACATAGGTAGTAGGAGAAAATGATGACCTATCAGGAGCACACATAATATTTGGTTATTGATGGAGTATATGTGGGAGCAGCATTTCTTCTCACCCTGTGGCTCTCCCATGATGGGGTTCTCACACAGCAAGCACATCCTCGCTTTGAATTATGGGGATCTACTTGGTGGGTGGGCCTGTTGCACGCCCATGCTGCACAAGCCTTACACCTCAGCCTTAGGACATGGCCTTTGTAAATCAGTCCCTGGGCTTCTAAGAAACATCCAGCTGGCAAACAGAAACACCTTGGCTAAAGGAACATTAGAGGAGTTCATTTCAGTTTCCATTCATTTCAACGTTGCCAAACAATAAAATCCGTAAGTTCCTGTACAAACAGAAAACCACATTTTAGAAACTAATCTCTGCTTTTGTTTGCAACCTTTATGGGTAATGATAATGTTTCTAATGATCTACTTGTAAAGCAAGAGCATAATGAAATGTAGATGTTTGTTATTCACATGTCTTCTCCATCACAAAACTGGATGTTAAGTGATTTATTTAATCCTACTAAACATTTTTATCTTTGATATTTTGTTTTATATTTCAAAAAATGTAGGATAAGAAGGAACTGTTCAGCTACATGGAGTACTGCGTTGATTAACACATTTTATTCCCAGGCAACCTATGCTTCCTTACATGCTATCACACTGGCTTTGTCTGCTTGAGGAAAGCAGCTATATCACATAATGTTTTACCCCTAATTCAAACTAACTTAAAACAGTACTCCAGGCCCTGCTCCCAATGTGGTTTCTATTCATCCCACAATGACATCAGATTTGTTCCATTCTTTTTTCCTAATAAAATAGTGTGCAGATAACTCTCGGTACCAATAAAGTAGACTAGATCCCACGATAAAGCGTTCATTTGGCTGGGTGAGGTGCTCTGCGTAAACAAGTATTGCATGAAAAGATGTCGAGGAATGGTAAGCGGATGTACCCTATGTACAGATATGTGAAAGAAATTCTATAGAACTCATCATTATAGTTGTCAGCAGTTTACCTTTGGTATACTCTGACAGGCCATTTTAAGGGTGGAGGAAACAAACAGGGCGGTGGGGTCACCTTGACACGTAGGGTCCACTGAATAAAGCTTTTGTCCTGGTGTGTGCCAGCAAAGATCGTGAATAAAGCACATTGTGCACATGCACAAATTGTGCTTTGCCTTGTGCCTTTGCACATATTTGCACTTTCTGAGCATGTCAGGTGGGATATCAGTTACAGTCTTGAAATCTTTGCAGATTCACAGAAGAAAGCCCTAAAATCGGTGCTTGGCACACATCCTACTCACCTGAGGCATTTCTGAACTGGAGGAGACAGTGGTCTATGGAGAAGACGCAAGGTCAACAGGGATAGAATCGTCCTCACTTTGAATCATAGACTCCTTACACCGGGAAACATCCTTTACAACGCAACTTTTACCACGCAGTGCCTTTACGACGCAACTTTTACAACGCAAACCATTCCAACGCATTGCGCTGGGGGGCGCTCTAGGATAGGGAATACGTTTAATTTACTATCCAACACCTTCCCTAGTGTCCACGGGGACTGGAGTTGGAATAGTAAATTAAATTATTCACTATCCAGCACCCCAAAGCGCTATGCGTGGTAAAGGGTTGCGTTGTAAAAACCGCATTGTAAAGGCATGCGATGTAAAAGTATGCGTTGTAATGTCATACATCCCCTTACTCCATCACCTGATAAAAGTAGGAATGGTAGAGTACAGATTTAGGACCCTAATGTAGGGATTGCCATTGATATTTACTCACCCTTTCAGTCTTGAGCATGTGAATGCATGACAGTTAGTATCATGAACGCAGGAGTGGGAGCATCCAGACTTCAGTAGGCCTCACCACTGTACCCACTCAGCTCCCGGGAGCCAATTGTGTGAGTGCCAACGTCTTTGTTATATGTGGAGCTGTGGCTCTGAAACTGCCCACCCAACAACTGTGCTCAGGACTTGGACCCTGCCTCTTCAGGTACAAGCTTTAAATTGTAATTCAGAACCCATAACCAAATACAATGGAGCCAAGCATTAGTGAGGTCTTCTTCCCCTTGAAAAACTGGTGATAGTTTATCTGTGAATTAAACCCTTTAAACATAGTTGAGGATGCACTATTTACCGAACAAAGGAAAAGACATGTCTGGCAAGAACTATTATTGTGAAGGCACCAATGTCATAATTTCAGTCTAAAGTCTCAAAGATGTCAAAGGTATCTAGGCTAATGAAGTTAAATTCTTGCTGAAAAGAAAATGACTATGCCTACAAAAGTATGCTACCTCCCACAGCCCCTTATATGGAGGCCGCTTAGCGACAGCGCAGCGGACGCGCGCAGTGGGAGCCCCGCTGGTGCACCAAAGGCACGCCTAAGGCAAGCCCGTCTGCGCCCATCCACGTCTGGACCGCGGCCAGGGCCAGAACCCCTGGCCCCCGCCGCACCCAAAGCACCCGACTGAGATACGACTCTGCCGCCCTCAACGCACTCAACACCGGACGAACAACCGCCTGCTACTGAGCCACCCCGAAGCGAACCCACGGACCCTTCACCTGTCAAGCCTGCAAATACACCTGCCTCAGAACCTGCAGACCACCCACCGGACCTCGCAACAACAACAACCACCTCAAGTGCATCCTCCTCAACACACGCTCCGTCCACAAGCACGGCGTCGAACTGTGGGACCTCCTGGACACAACAGCACCAGACGTCGCCTTTCTCACGGAAACCTGGATGAACGCCTCCTCGGCCCCGACATCGCCATAGCCATCCCGGACGGCTACAAGATCACCCGGAAGGACCGCGTCAACCAAACCTGAGGAGGAATCACCATCATCTACAGGAACACCATCAACATCACGACCATCTCCGAAAACACACTTTCCGCCGCCGAACACCTACACTTCCAGATTCACACTGACCCCAAGACCACCCTTAGAGGAACGCTCATCTACAGACCCCCGGGCCCACGCACACAATTCAGTGAAACCATCGCCGACTTCATCAGCCCGCATGCCCTAGCCTCACCAGAATACATCCTCCTCGGGGACCTGAACTTCCACCTGGAGAAAAACTGCGACAACAACACCACCACCCTGCTCGACAACCTCGCCAACCTCGAACTCAAGCAACTGGTGAAATCCCCCACCCACATCGCTGGCCACACACTCGACCCCATCTTCTCCGCCAGCAACCACGTCTCCTTCAGCCACTCCTCCAGACTACACTGGACCGACCACAGATGCATCCACTTCACCTTCAAAAAGAATACTTCCCACCATCGCACGCAACAAATCCCCCGCAGATGCTGAAGCAAAGTCACCACAGACCAGCTCCTCTCATCACTGAGCCGGAACCCACCAGCCTACACCACTGACACCAACGACGCAGCCCACAACCTCGCACAGTGGATCACCAACTGCGCCCACAACCTCGCACCACTGAAGAACCCACCAGGCGTGACCAGCAACAGGAAAACTTCATGGTTCACAGACGCCCTGAAAGAATCAAAGAAACCCTCGAAAAAACCTGGCGCCACGAACGAACTACAGAAAACATGACAGCCCTCAAGATCGCCGCCCGCAAACACCACCAGCTGATCAGCACCACCAAAAGGACATCATTCTAAGAGTGACTAGACAACAACACCCACAACAGCAAGGAACTCATCAACATCGTCAAAGAGCTCTCCAACCCCAGCGCCAGCAACAACGACATCACACCGTCACAAGAACTCTACAACTCCCTCACCACGTTCTTCCACCGAAAGATCGCAGATATACACAACAGCTTCGAACCCCAGACTCTGCCTTCAGTCACGAACCAGCGACCCCACCACCACCCTCAGCGCCTGGACCCCCATAGGCTCTGAAGACACCACCAACGTCATGAACTCCATCCACTCCAGCTCCCCCTCGGACCCTTGCCCCATCATATCTTCAACAAAGCCGACACCATCATCGCACTCCATCTCCGGAACGTCATAAACATCTCGTTCACTTCAGCCACCTTCCACGAGAGCTGGAAGCGTGCAGAAATCAACGCCCTTCTGAAGAAACCCACAGCAGACCCCAAAGACCTCAAGAACTTCCGCCCCATCTCTCTTCTTCCCTTCCTGGCCAAAGTCATCGAAAATCGTCAATAAACAGCTGACTGTTTTCCTAGAGGCAAACAACTCGCTCGACCCATCCCAGTCCGGATTTCAAGCCAAACACAGCACCGAAACCGCCCTCATCGCAGTCCCTGACGACATCAGGACCCTGATGGACAACGGAGAAACAACCGCCCTCATCCTCCTGGACCTCTCGGCAGCCTTCGATACCGTATGCCATCGCACCCTAATAACCCGCCTCTTCACCACTGGGATCCAAGGAAAAGCCCTGGACTGGATCACCTCGTTCCCCTCCGACAGAACCCAGAGAGTCCGCCTCCCTCCCTTCCGCTCAGAAGCCACCAAGTTCATCTGCGGCGTACCCCAAGGATCCTCGCTCAGCCCAACCCTCTTCAATATCTACATGAGCCCCCTCACCGCCATCGCACGCAAACACAACATCAACATCATCTCCTATGCCGACGACACCCAGCTGATACTCTCCCTCACCAAAGACCCAGCCACCACCAAAACCAACCTACAGGAAGGGATGAAAGACATCGCAGAATGGATGAAGCTCAGCCGCCTGAAGCTGAACTCAGACAAGACGGAGGTCCTCATCCTCGGACAATCCACTTCCGCCTGGGACGACTCCTGGTGGCCCTCAGCACTGGGCTCCGCGCCGACACCCTCGGACCACGCACGCAACCTGGGATTCATCCTGGACTCCTCCCTCACGCCGTCTCATCATCATGCTTCAACACCCTGCGCATGCTCCGAAAGATCTTCCGATGGATCCCCACCGAAACCAGAAAGACGGTCACCCAGGCCCTCATCACCAGCCAACTGGACTACGGAAACTCCCTGTATGCAGGAACCACCGCCAAACTTCAGAAACGACTACAAAACATACAGAACGCCTCTGCACGACTCATCCTCGACATCCCTCGCCACAGCCACATTTCCGCCCACCTGAGAAACCTGCACTGGCTCCCCGTCAACAAGAGGATCACATTCAGGCTCCTCACCCACGCACACAAACCGCTCCACGACATGGGCCCCGAATACCTCAACAGCCGCCTCTCGTTCTACACTCCCACCTGCCATCTCCGCTCCGCCAGCCTCGCCCTCGCCACCATCCCACGGATTCGCAGAACCACCGCCGGAGGAAGATCGTTCTCCTACCTGGCGGCCATGACATGGAACTCCCTCCCCGCACACCTACGAATGACCCATGACCATTTCTCCTTCAGGAAACACCTCAAGACCTGGCTGTTCGAGCAGTAGTAGCACCCCCCCCTTTCAGCGCCTTGAGACCCTCACGGGTGAGTAGTGCGCTCTATAAATGTTTTGATTGATTGATACTAGCCTACAATGAGACCAGCCGAGTTCTCTGTATTTCTGAATTTGTTCACTTGGTTCACAGCATGCGTGAAGTGTCTATTCTCTCAATGCTCTCAAAAAACGTATAATCTACACACATCCCACATCAACTCATAACTCAGGGACACCCTTAGGCCTCATACTAATATATAACACTTTGTCACTCTCTACTCACTGCTGAAATGAGAAACATTCCCCTAGCACACGCATATCCCACCATCACCTACATCTCCAAGAGCAGCACTTTCGAGATTCTGGACTAATATTCCTTCATCAAATACCTAGATACCACACCCCCAAAACAAAATATTACAGTATTCAATATTTTTAACTTGTACCTTGAAACATGTATTATTTTCTCACTATCCCATATGCACTTTTTCTCCTACTATGGATTACACATTCCATTTGAAGGCTGGAAAAGAAATGGGTTCACATCTAATGAATGGTGTAAGAGCAAGACTTTAAAAAAACTTGAGCTAATCAAGCAAGCTCTTGTATACAGTCAGATGCACGGAAGTCTATGGACCAAAGAGGGAAGTTGTATTGTTGCTTTGTAGACTTCCTCGCGGCATTCAACCTGATTGATCGGAAATGCCTTTGGGAGACCCTGAAAAAATATGCTATCCCAGAAGGACTGCTGGTTGTAATTCAGGAGGTACATAGACATAAATGGGCCCAAATCATTAAGGATATGGTGGGGTCTTTGTCACCAAAAATAGCGATTAATAACGGCCTAAGACAGGGCTGTGTACTGGCCCCTCTACTCTGTGCCATATTTTTGGATGGGATTGGAAACATTTATCATGCCTATTCTATGCCGATGATTTAGTAATCTTCGACCAGACAGAGGTGGGCCTACAGATGAGGTTAAATGCTTTCAGAAAATATTGTGTGGCAAAGCATTTAACACTAAACATGGATAAAACAAAAATTCTGTGTTTTGGAAGAAGAGAAGAGGTTTAATTGGTATTTGGGCCCTATAAAATTAGAAATAGTGTACAAATATAAATATCTTGGTGTCTGTTTTGATAAGTCCCTAAAGTGGCAGAAGCATTTGAAGGCCCAGAAAGCTAAGGTCCATACATCAGTGTGTAGATTGAAAAAGTTTAATTGTGTCTATGGGGAAGTGTTCCATAGACCAATGATGAAGGCATATAGCGCTGAAGGACGTGGCCCTCTAGGGCCATGCGGGTTATACGCAACCACCTGCTATGCCTTCCCAAGAATGAAGAGTTCAGACAGCAGAGAATGAAAACTTACATTTATTCCAGTATATACTCTGCAGAGGAGCCCAGTCAGACCTTAACCCTAGGATGTCTGTCGAGGGGGCTGACTCCCCAGGGTACGCTAATACATAAGGAAACTCTCAGTAGACTTCGGCCACGCCTCTGATGGAAAACTACCGGCTTGAGCTGGGCATGAACAAAGGAGGTACACAGAGATGAGCTAGCACCTGCCAGAGGGGTGCACTATCAGTATCTCAAGGCCACTGTGCTAAGCCTCAGCGTCTCCTAACGTGGGAGCAGAGCTACATGTATACAATGGAATGCAAAAGCAGGGTAATTGTTTGTAAGTAAGTCGAGTTGCAGCCTTGAACAGGAAAGATAATAATAATGAAGTATAGTGTTCTGCTGAGGCAAGCGATTCTGAATACATGGGGCCTAATACGTGTACAGCCCACACTGTCTAATAGGGAATACGAAATACAAAATGGAGTCACACTGGATAATCGAAGGCCTATATGCTGCAGGGATAACTCAGCGGGTTACATAGCGCAATACAAATGCATATGTTGTAGCCACACAATGCTAACCTAATATAACATAACGAGTGTGTTATGGCAGAGGGGAATTTCAAATCTAACAGCGACATGATACCCCCCCAACTACAATATGGAGCAGAAGTCTTCTGCTTTAGTGGCAAAAGCAGAAGGGATATTGAGGAATGGAAATGAATACAATTGCTAATGTCGTTGCCCGGCCCCTCTATGATCAGGCAATTAGATTGGAGCTGGGCATGACATCATGGAATCTACAGGCTCAATTGGCTCTACTAAAACTTTGGAAAGATTGGAATCGGGAGAGGCCCACAAAGTGTCGCAATGGTGTAAAAACGAGATCCAGCACAGTGACCTAAAATGGTACAAAGAGGCTGGAAAGAAACTGTATTCTGTTTGTAATAACCTAAAGGTGAGAATTGGGCAGCAGACATTACAAATAGAAGCAACAAAAAGTGAACTCAGAACTCTAGGGAAGGAATTGTCTAGGATGGATGATGTGGAATATCTGAGAAAGAAAGAAATCTATGCAATTTATGATAAATAGTTGGTTGAAAGAAACTTGGTACCCCTATCTGGATACTTTACTTCATCAATGGCTGAGATCAGAAGGATTAAGATTGCGAATTGGCATTAACCCCAGTATGACAAATGGGAGAATAAAAATAGAAATGAAGCAACCCAATGTAAAATGTACATGTAAGTTGGGCACAAAATGCGATAATCTGCACAAATCAGTGGATTGCTTAAAAGTGTTAGCTCTGCGGAAACAGTTCTTACGGTCCACCCTTTAAAAATACGATACTGAATTGCATTCACAAGCCATTGAACTTCTCACAGATATGCCATACCTTGAAATTGCAATAGCTATTGGGAGATTTATGAAGACCGTAAAAAGTTTTTTTATGGAAAATGAAATGCAAGGTTGAAAGTTAAGATAGAAGTGGGTTTTAGATAGTTGTATCTGATATACATTTTTAGAAAGATAATTTATAATACAAAATGTTTATACTTTTAAAGTATCTATGTTTATACACAGGCATGCCTATGATCTATATATTAAGTATTATGCAATTCTGTAATGTAGTATATGGAAATCATCCTAATGCAATGGCAATTGTTAATGAATTTGTGATGATTTTAGAATATTTATATAAAGTGTTATGTGTTTTATGCTGTTTAAAGACCTGTGGTCTAAATAAACGTTCTTTTTGTCTTACTGACTGACTTCTTTAGACAATGCAGAATTTCAAGATCATCTGACTTCACATCTGGTCTAGCACCAACAACTTGCATTAACCATCAAGAATCTACTCCCTCAACATTCTTATCTATTGCAAACTCTTCCTGATCAGTCAATGATTTTGCATCATACTTCTCCTCCAAAATTATCGACATTTGACAAACCTTATTGATTTTCCTTGATTGACCAGCAAACTCACTACACCACAACCCCACTTAGCTGTAGTCTTGATCTTCATCACAACATTTCACTCTGAACTCATTTCAATAATCTAAGCTTCCAATCCATTCTCGGACACTTCTGATTATTTCTGCCACTAAGTCATTAAATCACTTGCCCTCACCTTTAACCCCTTCAGTGCTAATGACAAGGGTAACTCGTTATGGAGTTTCCATTGATTTCAATGGAAATTACATGGGAATCAACAAATAGGCTTAGCATCCAAGTGGTTAAGGTCCTTCTCTGATTGACCTCTTCATTCAGCCATTCATTTACTTCTGGCACATACTTTTTATCCACCTACTGCTCTGTGGTAAAACTTCCCATTTTCTCCAAAATACCCTGGGCCATCAGTCATCTCACTCTATACAGACCCTTAAACAATGTTCTCAGTCCTCTCCAACATGTCGTCCGTACCTATTAATCTAATGCAAACTGCACTTCTATGTATGTCTAATTTGATCAACAATACTATCACAAACATCTTTCTTTTAGTCTCATTCTTTTGTACTGATTTGCTGCCTTTAAAATTATAGGGTTGGCCTATTTGAGCTTAAATACCTAGGCTCTATCAAACATCATATTATAGAAAACAGTAATAAACTCACATATAGAAAATAGAATGGGATCTTCTGCCTTTGACATAATAGATACCACTCCTCATCCATTCTACGGCACATGCCTAGTCCACAAATGCCTTGCCTACTTCTTCTTTATTTCTTCTCATTTGCCAGGGATTCAAAAAATATTTAGACTTACCTCACTTTCTCTGGATGTTCTCTAAGGTTTCGTCCCGGGCTCTCTTCTCTTCTCACTCTAAACATCTGACTTCTGGTTTATCATATCCTCTTTTGGATGTGAGTACCATATTTACATTGATGACATCCATATCTTTTTTCATTTCCTAATTTTTCGCCCCTCCTTCAGGAGTTGCTATTCATTTGTCTCATTGCTCTCACCCCCTCCTGATGGTATCAGTCACCTCAATTTTAAACAAAGCTAAAAGAGAGGTCATTAGCACACAGCTCTCTAACAGACTTTATTCAGTTTCCCCCTGACACCCTGAAATTCACCACCTTCTATAAAAACCTTGTGGATTTTTTTCAGCCCATCCATGAGTGTAGAATTTTATGACTGTTACTGTCACAGCAGTACAATTTCAATTGGACATATACATAAGACCCCAACACATCCCATTCAAAACTGCTTAAACTCTTATCAATTCACTGGTATTCAGCAGAGTGGGCTACTGTAATAGTCTACTGGCAGGACTACCCCAATACTCATTAATGCTACTTGAAAAAGACTTAATCTTTGCCACATGAATCTAGCACAGTCACCCTTTCATACTGCCATCTACTCATACTCAGTCACAGCTGATATCTCCCACCTGCAGTGAGGTGGGTGGGGGGAATAGGTGGGGGAACGGATGGGTGGGGGGTGATCGGGTAAAAAAAAAATCAACTTCGTCCCGGCCGGCCGGCTAATCAACCACCGCTTCCTCTCCTGCATCCTCTTCCTTCTTGGAGAAACAGGAACCATGAGGTGCTAGGGCTCCTGCGCTTTCTGCAGCCAATCACAATGCTGCAATGCAGCGCTGTGATTGATCTGATTGGTTTGAGCGCCGTGACACATCACTCAGCCATGGGCAGTAGAGGTGGGCATGTTCTCCATGCAGGCAGCAATGCAGCCTGCGTGGAGGAGGGGGAAAGTGTGCATGAATGGTTTTGGCGGCCCGAGAGGGCCGACCAAACAGTCATTGCACAATCGGGAGGGCTGTACCCTCCTCCCCTGCTCTTCAGCCCAACCTGCCCCCTCGGGACAGCTGCGGCAGGAGGACAAAACAAAATGATAATAAATTTACATTGTTATAATTTTAATTTTTCCTTTCTTTTGCTGCATGAAGGCAGTGGGGTGACGCTCTTCCACCTTAGTGGAGGAGCCACCACTGCTCATTCTATCACCAAGCAGACTGGTCCTCAGCTAAGAACAAAACAATTTAAAAGTGACTGACATTTTTATTTAAAGGAGTGAATGGCAAACCTCCCAAATACTTCTCTGTCATCATTTCTCACTACATCTTTAGTTGACACCCAAGTCACCCTGTACTGCCTTCAATTTTTGGTCATTTCACCTTCTGCCCCCTCTTTGCTGGAACCCCTTAGTACCGACATCCGAGGAACACCATCACGCCAAGAGTTCAAGTAAAAAAAACTAAAATGCCAAAACTATTAGCTTGAAAAAGAAGAGCAACTGCTGGCCTATTCACTTTACACCACTGTAAATATACATAGTGTGCATCTATATGCTCAACAGTAATGGACATATTCATGGAGCATAAGACTGTTTGTCCATGATACTCATAACATTTGCTAAATTTAACTAATGCATATTAATCACCCTCCATGCTATTGTCCTATGTGCAATGTGGTACTGCTTTTTATAAATAAACAAAGAAACAAATAAATAAATAAAGCAAAAACACTTTAAGTTGGGGATTGGTATTTGCAGTGGTAATTATTTCAGTAGTCCCAACTGAGGACGGTATGTGCTCAGCTGAGTAGTAAAAATACATTTATTGACGAATTATTACCACTTATATTTAGACACATTTCTCTTTATAGGGTACAACTCCTGTTTCTTTGGGCAATTACTAATGTTTTATTACATTAGTTTATCCAGTACCTTTAGTCGCTCTATTATTTTAAGCCTTGATTGAATCTGGGACTCAGTCACATAGATAATGCCTACCTGCTTCTCTTTATCGTGTCTCTCTCTATTTTCCATTTTATTGATTTGAAAAAAATGAATGAACTATTCACAATGATTTAGTTAACATTTAAATATAAATCCTTAGTCTTTTATTTACTTAGACTTTTCTCCCCCTTACTTCCTCTTAGCACTGATTTTGCCACCTCTCAACTTTATATCCATTCCTACCCACGACAGAGCTCAGAATTACTCTAACAGATAACTTGTCATGGGGTATGTAAAGTATGATCACAGCCTATGAACTGCATCACATGGCTCTTCTAGTGAATTTCATTAGGATTAAACACATTGTCTTTTCAGAATTAAAATGTATCTGCTGCCTCTTTCCTTAGTGTGGTTCTGACCTGTTTCCACATTTTCTTCTTACTTTACATGCATTTATCAGGACAATAACATGATGACAGCCATCACCCTCTTTTTTATCTGCTCCATGATATGACATCGCAAAGTGCCTGTATCCTTCAATTTGCTTCTCTTTTTTGTGGCATTTACGCAGGATTCATGTATTTTACAACTCTACAGGACTTACCGTTAGTTAAAACCTTTGTTTTAGGGTGTCAATGCACAGGTGTTATAGGCCATCGAAACAGTGAATGAGAAGGAATCTGCACATAGAGCTCCTGCACCAAGTGTTGAATAGTCTGGGAAGAGTGAGAAGAATTTACAAGCTGGGATGAGAAGGAGGCGCCTGCACAATTAGTCTTTGCATTGAATTGGCCCAACACACGCTCCCTTCCACCAAGCTAAGGTTCTCTCTCCTATCCAATACAGCAGGGTAAAGTCCTCTGCTGCCTCATCTTAATATATGTTGAGAGCTCCATTGAAGACAGTTGAGTAGCTCTCTGCTTATAATGGCTGGTATGAGCCCAGGTTACCAACATCCCAATGTTTGTCTTCATGTTTCTTCCTTTTTACATTACAACATTCTATCCTTAGGAAGTGGAATATTATAATACCCTTATAGCCCTTCTGCCTCTGGCTATACCGGCTAGGCTCAGTCCTATAACTCGGATTCAGGGCCTTCAGCACCAGTGTTTCCCTCTGCAGTGGGCTATATGAGTGATTTGAGGATAACATAAATATAAAATTAATCTGAGGATATTTGTTCAATGAGAAAAGAGAGAGATATAAGAGAGAATCTTATGGGGAGAAAAGCTGTGGCAACTGGACATACAAACGGGATGAGAAGAGATATTTGTGGTGGACACAAATTCTAAATGTTTCAACTGGCTTGTCTCCACAGCTTGCAGAAAGCCTGAAAATATAGTGTAAGTAGCATAATGATTTTTTTAAATAACTTGAATAGTTGTGTTCATTTTCTTAATTTCTTCGAATTGATACCTTTACATGTTTACTTATTTTCCTGAGACTCAGATTGTCTCTTGTGATGATCACAAGATGGTCCACATCTGTTGTGGGGCAAAGAGATGTCTGGACAGGATTTTAAAAACAGAGGTTTCAGTAAAGTGCGACGGGCATGATTCAATCGGTGGCATATGCAAAGTGAGCCATAGATTCCTTGCACTGGTGACACAGTCTGCAGGTGGTGACCGACTCTAATGTTTTCCAGCGAGTATTTATTTATTTTATTGGCAGTACCATGAGTCTCACTGACAGAATTTGCTTTAAAATTGTTTTGTTCAAGGCTGAGTCAGGTATGGCTGTCTCAGTTTGTCTTGGAAGGAACTAGCTAAGAGTCTGATGTTACTACTGGTGGACTCTATTACCTTTATGTTGTCTTCCTTAAATAGTAGTCTGACTTGATTCTTTAAAATGGATTTTAAAATTCCGGGTTGATGGATGAAATCCTGCCAATTGGACAGGTCAAGGTGCAGTTCAGTGCAGGCAGTAAGGAGGCCGCTGGCCCACAAATTATTACCTTTTGCAAATATTTCCTTTAAAACTGCTTTCATTGTATTCGGTGGTGTTGTACAACCCCCTCGATAGAACCGAACAATTGATAACCAATGTTCATAGCGTTGTTTGTTTAACCCAAATTCCAGCCGTACCAAGGCATTCCGGGCATGGGCAGGTGTCTCAAAGATCTGTTTAAATGCTCGGCAGTTGGCAAGCTCCATGGTATTAATTAATACCGCAGGAAATAATAGTTGGCCATATGTAATTGAAGGAAGTAACCTAGCTCTTATGACCTTTCGTATGGGCTCAGTTGTCGGGCTGCACAATTTGGAATTCAGTTTGCGTAGGCGTACATCACTGCCTTCACTTTTAATTCGATGGATGCAGTTTGTGCTGTGGGCTTCCCGTTGCTCATGATCCAAACCCCAAGATAATTGTATTTAGTTGTTGTTGCTATTTTCAAATTGCCCATTCTCCATTGTTGTTTGAGTTTATTAGCGTGCTTCCCAAAAATTACTACATTTATTTTTCCTGCGTTTGCTGTTAAATCATTTTCATTGTTATAGATGCTTCCAGGCACATGCATCAACCATTTATGCGAGCGCAAATGGTGTGATTCACAAAAATCGTCCGTTTGCGCATGCAAAAAGGGCATTTTCAATGCATCAAGATTCAAGGCACTCGCAATTTGAGAATTCACAATTATTTGTGATTTCTCAAATTGCGATTGCATTTAAGGAATAGCAATTTGCGATTCCTTATTTGCAATGCAAGAACCTCTTTAGAATAGCGATTTTGCTAATAGGCGGCGCAAATTACCATGAAGTTGAACTTGATGGTAATTTGCAAAACACTTTGAAAAATGCACTTTAGTGCATTTTTCAAAGTTTCATGTTTCATGTTGTTTTCATGTTGCGCACACACATGCCCTAGGGGCATGTGTGTGCGCAACATGGGTGCACATCACTATTTCAGGGTTGCAACAGGGTGTCATTTTGACACCCTTGTAACCTTGAAATTGCATGCGCAATTTGAGAGTACGTATTGGTACTCGCAAATTGCGCATGCAATCTCCCATTCATCCCTATGGGCTTGTAGGAATGAATGGGGAGCCATTCCTTAATTGCGACTCGCAATTTGCGAGTCACAATTAAGGAATTTGTAGGAATCGCTATTTTGTCAGCAATTCCTACATGCATAGGCATGTGCGCTTCCTTATTACCGAATCCTTTTTTTTTGGTAATAAGGAATCGCAAATGGCATGTTTGATGCATACTGATCGTCAACGTCTCCCACGGCAGCCTCATCACCCCCCACCTGAGGGACCTACACTGGCTCCCCGTCGACAAGAGGATCACCTTCAAGCCGGACCAGCCTACCTGAACAGGAGACTCAGCTTCTACACCCCCACCCGCCAGCTCTGTTCCGCCAGCCTCGCCCTCGCCGCTGTTCCCCGCATCCAACAAACAACCTCCGGCGGCAGATCCTTCTCCTACCTCGCCGCCAAGACCTAGAACACCCTCCCTACCCACCTATGGCAGACCCAATATCTACTCGCATTCAGAAGACTCCTCAAGACCTGGCCCTTCGAGCAGTAGCGGCACCCCTCCCCTCAGCGCCTTGAGACCCTCACGGGTAAGTAGCGTGCTTTACAAGTACTCTGATTGATTGATTGATTAGTGCGTCCAATGCTCTTTGTATACCCGTCTTAGTATGATCTATTAGCACCATGTGATCTGCATACTGCATTAGGAACAGTCTGGTTGACCCAATTTTAGGGGCTAACAAATTGGCTTTTAATATTGTTTTGCCAAGGTCTGCGTGTATAGATTAAAAAGCAGGGGCGCCAGTACACAGCCTTTATTCAACCCTCGATCCGTGTAGATTTTTTGTGTTGCTGTGTTCATGGATAATTTCATCCGTACCCAGGTTCCGGTGGAGAGGGCAACAATGGCTTTCAGCAGCATGGTCGGGACCCCCCAGTTTTGTAGTTTCTGCCAAAGCAGATTCCTGTTAACGCAGTCGAATGCCGCCGAATAATCTACGAAGCATGCAAAGAGTGGGTGCTGTTTTTTCTGGGTGGACTGTTCTACCAGATATGCGAGGGCTAAGATGTCATCCAGGGTTAAATCTTCAGCCAGATCATTAAACTGGTAAGATGTTATTGTCATTTGCCCAGTTTTGCAGGTTTTGCAAAAGAAGGCTTGCATATCCCTTTGCCTCAAAATCCAACAGGTCTATCAGCCTGTAGTTGGTTGGTTCTCCGGTATCACCTTTTTTGTGAATTGGTTGAAGCAGCGAACCTTTCCAGGCTTCAGGATCATTGAATTAGCCATGCAGAACTGACATAGTGGGGTGAATATAGTTCCCCAAATTCACAGTCTTCTTTAACAAGGTATCCAGGTAGTCCGTTTGGTCCCAGAGCACCCCCCCTTCTGATGTTTTTTAGTATTGATGCAACACGTTTACCGTCCTCAAAAGTTTCAGTTGTTTCTTCAGTGGTTGTTTGATTAGTGTTAGACGGGCTAATGCTAGTAAAGGGTTGTTGGTGGTGTGGCAAGGTATGATCAGAAGATCTGCAGTACAATGAGTGCACATGGTTAATCCATATGTGACGGGCAACCCCATTACGCCGCTCATGGCTGTGCCCGGACAACCTATTAATATATAACCAAAATTCAACCTGTCTGCTTGGAATTAACAGACTGAAAATGTGCAACCATTGGGAATATACCTGTTGCCGTTTATGGTCCCATACGTTTTTTCTATGTATTTTCCTGGTTATCAGCAGATTTTGGAGTGTTTTGTAGTCTCTCTCTCGCATATAGATGCGATTGGCTTGTCTCAGACTCTCCTTGTTTTTAAAAAAAAATTCACACGTAGGTTGAAAGTGGCAGCACACCCTTTCTCCGCGATCGGGCTGATAGTTAGATTTTTTGCCTAGTAGGAGACAATACAGCTCTGGCGCCAATTTTGTCCAATTCTCGGATATGCTACCCACTACGAAATCTTGAGCAAGTGTTGACCAGTTATTTTTCAGGCTGCCATACCAGATATGTCTATTTTGTTCCACTTTAGTCTTGTCAAGAGCGCATGTGTTTCCTCCCCATTAGACAAACCCAAGGGGGTGATGTGTGGAAGACTGACCATTTGCAGAGAGATGACTGTGGTCAGTGGGAGATGGTCGCTGGTCTGTGGCACTGGTTTTTGGAATTCTACCACTTGGTCATGCAAGCGATTGCACATAAAGATATAATCGATCGAAGATTTTTTTTTTCCCTCTGGGTCTTTATTCATGCTGAAGTTGGGGAATTGTATCTCTTGTATTGACCTTAATCTGTAAGTGCTTAAGTGTATTCAGTAGAATTCCAGCACGGTCCCTGGGTGGTGAAGCATCTGTTACTATCCCCAGGTTGTGAGTATTGTGAATCTTGAAATCCCCGGCCATTAGAATCCCGCAATTCGGGTGATTGCAG
Organism: Lissotriton helveticus; assembly: GCF_964261635.1. Classification (NCBI taxonomy): domain Eukaryota; kingdom Metazoa; phylum Chordata; class Amphibia; order Caudata; family Salamandridae; genus Lissotriton; species Lissotriton helveticus. The sequence continues at coordinate 1,705,353,771 of NC_136061.1, read as the reverse complement.
AACAGCTCTTCGAGTGTATCCAACAGAACCCTCATCTTGCCGTATCTCAGTGTATCTTTGCAGTTGAAATAGACATTCAGGAGTAGGATTGTTATTGTTCAACCATTCAATTTCAAACCTGGCAGGTATATAGCTTAGACCATATCCATGCTTAATGAAAAATTTCGTGATGTTATATTGATGCCAATTCTTGCATATATAGATAAGCCCCCGGATGGCCTTCCAAATACATTGAGCTTTTTTGCTGGCTGTTGGAATTTCTTAAAATCTGGAATGACCAATGGTGCAAGCAGCCAAGATTTTTGGAGACTCAGCAGGTCCCCAGTCTGTAAAAATTCGAATGCAGCTCTGTTCTGCAGCATGGTTTTTTGTCCATACACATTCCATGAAATTACTTTTATGATCTCATTTGTTCTGCTCCCAGGGCAGTTGTTTCTCTTTATGCTAGGAGCAGTTTGATTGTTGACCTGATCAAATCATTGCGATTCCATCCTGGGGGTATTTAATATTGATCGATTTTTCCTCTTTCTGAGATTGTAGGCCCTGTTGCGTTAGAGTTAGGCAAAATATGTATTATTAAATTAAGGAATGATGTGGGACAATAAACTGAGTTTGTGCCTCTTCACATGGACTTTCTTGATATCTGTGTCTTTTTGTCATTAAGTCCGCCTCCTAGCATGTATGGATATCTTTCCTCTTCTGATTTGTGTACACTGTTCTCCCATTTAGCAAATTGGTCCTTTTCTTTCATGATCTTTTGGACTATTGTGTTGTTTTTCTATGTTAATATTGTCGACTCTCTTATTGTGTTGCTGCTCAGTACCATGATTTGTACTTTAATTAGATCTTCTGGGATATGTTGGAGGATTTGTAGAATGTTAGCCCTATTTAGTGTATCAGAGCTTCCGCGTGATGTGTATTCAGGTGTAAGGATTGTGATGTTATCCTCCAATTCCCTTTGCACATGAACCCTTTGACTGGCGGTGGAGAAATATGTTTTCAAGCAGTGGACGTTTATTGTATTTGCTCTGTTGTCTTTATGGGCAGCCTTGTTCCCCCATGTCTCAAAGCGATCTATTAAAGAGAGAGGTGTCCTATCGCTGTTCATAATGTGTTGCAGTGCATCTTGCTCTTGATGTTTTGAGTGCCATACTGTGAGGCGGCTCCCTCTACTGTCTGTTTGTAGTGGGTGTTCAGTCCCCTATAGGAGCTGCTCCCTCTTCTCAATGACCTCATCATCCTCACAACTTGAATTTATAGTTAATTGAGGTACTGTTGCTTTGGTTAACTGGTCATTCCCAGCCTGATACCAAGCCTAGCCTTTTGAAAAATTGGGTAAAGTTTCTGAGGCTCTGGGCAAATTTGTGCTTGGACCTCTGCTCCATGACATGACATCGCAAAGTGCCTGTATCCTTCAATTTGCTTCTCTTTTTTGTGGCATTTACGCAGGATTCATGTATTTTACAACTCTACAGGACTTACCGTTAGTTAAAACCTTCGTTTTAGGGTGTCAATGCACAGGTGCTATAGGCCATCGAAACAGTGAATGGGAAGGAATCTGCACATAGAGCTCCTGCACCAAGTGTTGAATAGTCTGGGGAGAGTGGGAAGAATTTACAAGCTGGGATGAATGGAGGCGCCTGCACAATTAGTCTTTGCATTGAATTGGCCCAATACAAGCTCCCTTCCACCAAGCTAAGGTTCTCTCTCCTATCCAATACAGCAGGGTAAAGTCCTCTGCTGCCTCATCTTAATATATGTTGAGAGCTCCATTGAAGACAGTTGAGTAGCGCTGGGCTTATAATGGCTGGTATGAGACCAGGTTACCAACATCCCAATGTTTGTCTTCATGTTTCTTCCTTTTTATATTACAACATTCTATCCTTAAGAAGTGGAATATTATAATACCCTTATAGCCCTTCTGCCTCTGGCTATACCGGCTAGGCTCAGTCCTATAACTCAGATTCAGGGCCTTCAGCACCAGTGTTTCCCTCTGCAGTGGGCTATATGAGTCATTTGAGGATAACATAAATATAAAATTAATCTGAGTATATTTGTTCAATGAGAAAAGAGAGAGATGTAAGAGAGAATTTTATAGGGAGAAAAGCTGTGGCAATTGGACATACAAACGGGATGAGAAGAGATATTTGTGGTGGACACAAATTCTAAATTTTTCAACTGGCTTGTCTCCACAGCTTGCAGAAAGCCTGAAAATATAGTGTAAGTAGCATAATGATTTTTTTAAAATAACTTGAATAATTGTGTTCATTTTCTTAATTTCTTCAAATTCATACCTTTACATGTTTACTTATTTTCCTGAGACTCAGATTGTCTCTTGTGATGATCACAAGATGGTCCACATCTGTTGTGGGGCAAAGAGATGTCTGGACAGGATCTCATTTAAACATACATAGAGTCATATATATGAATGAATGAATTAATTAATTTATTTATTGTTTCAATTAATTAAAATTGTTACAAAAAGACAGGGCAGCTTCTTCAATCATGAGTAAAACTTAATCATTTCATTTAGCAAGTCTAATAATCACAACGCACAACAATAGGAGACAGATACAATTAGATGTGTGTACACTAATTTGATGCTGTATTTAGCCTCTAATCCTTGGCATTACTTATAAATTCTTTCAGCTGGTGTGCAAATTTCCCTAGTCAGGCCAGTTCCATTGGAATCTCCAAATTGAAGAGAAGTTTCATTGCATCTGTGCAAGTACGAGTGCCGTATTTTAAAAACAGAGGTTTCAGTAAAGTGCGACGGGCATGATTCAATCGGTGGGATATGCAAAGTGAGCCATAGATTCCTTGCACTGGTGACACAGTCTGCAGGTGGTGACTGACTCTAATGTTTTCCAGCGAGTATTTATTTATTTTATTGGCAGTACCATGAGTCTCACTGACAGAATTTGCTTTAAAATTGTTTTGTTCAAGGCTGAGTCAGGTATGGCTGTCTCAGTTTGTCTTGGAAGGAACTAGCTAAGAGTCCGATGTTACTACTGGTGGACTCTATTACCTTTATGTTGTCTTCCTTAAATAGTAGTCTAACTTGATTCTTTAAAATGGATTTTAAAATTCCGGGTTGATGGATGAAATCCTGCCAATTGGACAGGTCAAGGTGCAGTTCAGTGCAGGCAATAAGGAGGCCGCTGGCCCACAAATTATTACCTTTTGCAAATATTTCCTTTAAAACTGCTTTCATTGTATTCGGTGGTGTTGTACAACCTCCTCGATAGAACCGAACATGCAAAAAGGGCATTTGCAATGCATCAAGGTTCAAGGCACTCGCAATTTGAGAATTCACAATTATTTGTCATTTCTCAAATTGCGATTGCATTTAAGGAATAGCAATTTGCGATTCCTTATTTGCAATGCAAGAACCTCTTTAGAATAGCGATTTCGCTAATAGGGGGCGCAAATTACCATGAAGTTGAACTTGATGGTAATTTGCAAAACACTTTGAAAAATGCACTTTAGTGCATTTTTCAAAGTTTCATGTTTCATGTTGTTTTCATGTTGCGCACACACATGCCCTAGGGGCTCTTCGAGTGTATCCAACAGAACCCTCATCTTGCCGTATCTCAGTGTATCTTTGCAGTTGAAATAGACATTCAGGAGTAGGATTGTTATTGTTCAACCATTCAATTTCAAACCTGGCAGGTATATAGCTTGGACCATATCCATGCTTAATGAAAAATTTCGTGATGTTATATTGATGCCAATTCTTGCATATATAGATAAGCCCCCGGATGGCCTTCCAAATACATTGAGCTTTTTTGCTGGCTGTTGGAATTTCTTAAAACCTGGAATGACCAATGGTGCAAGCAGCCAAGATTTTTGGAGACTCAGCAGGTCCCCAGTCTGTAAAAATTCGAATGCAGCTCTGTTCTGCAGCATGGTTTTTTGTCCATACACATTCCATGAAATTACTTTTATGATCTCATTTGTTCTGCTCCCAGGGCAGTTGTTTCTCTTTATGCTAGGAGCAGTTTGATTGTTGACCTGATCAAATCATTGCGATTCCATCCTGGGGGTATTTAATATTGATCGATTTTTCCTCTTTCTGAGATTGTAGGCCCTGTTGCGTTAGAGTTAGGCAAAATATGTATTATTAAATTAAGGAATGATGTGGGACAATAAACTGAGTTTGTGCCTCTTCACATGGACTTTCTTGATATCTGTGTCTTTTTTTCATTAAGTCCGCCTCCTAGCATGTATGGATATCTTTCCTCTTCTGATTTGTGTACACTGTTCTCCCATTTAGCAAATTGGTCCTTTTCTTTCATGATCTTTTGGACTATTGTGTTGTTTTTCTATGTTAATATTGTCGACTCTCTTATTGTGTTGCTGCTCAGTACCATGATTTGTACTTTAATTAGATCTTCTGGGATATGTTGGAGGATTTGTAGAATGTTAGCCCTATTTAGTGTATCAGAGCTTCCGCGTGATGTGTATTCAGGTGTAAGGATTGTGATGTTATCCTCCAATTCCCTTTGCACATGAACCCTTTGACTGGCGGTGGAGAAATATGTTTTCAAGCAGTGGACGTTTATTGTATTTGCTCTGTTGTCTTTATGGGCAGCCTTGTTCCCCCATGTCTCAGTGCGATCTATTAAAGAGAGAGGTGTCCTATCGCTGTTCATAATGTGTGGCAGTGCATCTTGCTCTTGATGTTTTGAGTGCCATACTGTGAGGCGGCTCCCTCTACTGTCTGTTTGTAGTGGGTGTTCAGTCCCCTATAGGAGCTGCTCCCTCTTCTCAATGACCTCATCATCCTCACAACTTGAATTTATAGTTAATTGAGGTACTGTTGCTTTGGTTAACTGGTCATTCCCAGCCTGATACCAAGCCTAGCCTTTTGAAAAATTGGGTAAAGTTTCTGAGGCTCTGGGCAAATTTGTGCTTGGACCTCTGCTCCATGACATGACATCGCAAAGTGCCTGTATCCTTCAATTTGCTTCTCTTTTTTGTGGCATTTACGCAGGATTCATGTATTTTACAACTCTACAGGACTTACCGTTAGTTAAAACCTTCGTTTTAGGGTGTCAATGCACAGGTGCTATAGGCCATCGAAACAGTGAATGGGAAGGAATCTGCACATAGAGCTCCTGCACCAAGTGTTGAATAGTCTGCGGAGAGTGGGAAGAATTTACAAGCTGGGATGAATGGAGGCGCCTGCACAATTAGTCTTTGCATTGAATTGGCCCAACACAAGCTCCCTTCCACCAAGCTAAGGTTCTCTCTCCTATCCAATACAGCAGGGTAAAGTCCTCTGCTGCCTCATCTTAATATATGTTGAGAGCTCCATTGAAGACAGTTGAGTAGCGCTGGGCTTATAATGGCTGGTATGAGACCAGGTTACCAACATCCCAATGTTTGTCTTCATGTTTCTTCCTTTTTATATTACAACATTCTATCCTTAAGAAGTGGAATATTATAATACCCTTATAGCCCTTCTGCCTCTGGCTATACCGGCTAGGCTCAGTCCTATAACTCAGATTCAGGGCCTTCAGCACCAGTGTTTCCCTCTGCAGTGGGCTATATGAGTCATTTGAGGATAACATAAATATAAAATTAATCTGAGGATATTTGTTCAATGAGAAAAGAGAGAGATATAAGAGAGAATTTTATAGGGAGAAAAGCTGTGGCAATTGGACATACAAACGGGATGAGAAGAGATATTTGTGGTGGACACAAATTCTAAATTTTTCAACTGGCTTGTCTCCACAGCTTGCAGAAAGCCTGAAAATATAGTGTAAGTAGCATAATGATTTTTTTTAAAATAACTTGAATAATTGTGTTCATTTTCTTAAATTCTTCAAATTCATACCTTTACATGTTTACTTATTTTCCTGAGACTCAGATTGTCTCTTGTGATGATCACAAGATGGTCCACATCTGTTGTGGGGCAAAGAGATGTCTGGACAGGATCTCATTTAAACATACATAGAGTCATATATATGAATGAATGAATTAATTAATTTATTTATTGTTTCAATTAATTAAAATTGTTACAAAAAGACAGGGCAGCTTCTTCAATCATGAGTAAAACTTAATCATTTCATTTAGCAAGTCTAATAATCACAACGCACAACAATAGGAGACAGATACAATTAGATGTGTGTACACTAATTTGATGCTGTATTTAGCCTCTAATCCTTGGCATTACTTATAAATTCTTTCAGCTGGTGTGCAAATTTCACTAGTCAGGCCAGTTCCATTGGAATCTCCAAATTGAAGAGAAGTTTCATTGCATCTGTGCAAGTACGAGTGCCGTATTTTAAAAACAGAGGTTTCAGTAAAGTGCGACGGGCATGATTCAATCGGTGGGATATGCAAAGTGAGCCATAGATTCCTTGCACTGGTGACACAGTCTGCAGGTGGTGACCGACTCTAATGTTTTCCAGCGAGTATTTATTTATTTTATTGGCAGTACCATGAGTCTCACTGACAGAATTTGCTTTAAAATTGTTTTGTTCAAGGCTGAGTCAGGTATGGCTGTCTCAGTTTGTCTTGGAAGGAACTAGCTAAGAGTCCGATGTTACTACTGGTGGACTCTATTACCTTTATGTTGTCTTCCTTAAATAGTAGTCTGACTTGATTCTTTAAAATGGATTTTAAAATTCCGGGTTGATGGATGAAATCCTGCCAATTGGACAGGTCAAGGTGCAGTTCAGTGCAGGCAATAAGGAGGCCACTGGCCCACAAATTATTACCTTTTGCAAATATTTCCTTTAAAACTGCTTTCATTGTATTCGGTGGTGTTGTACAACCTCCTCGATAGAACCGAACATGCAAAAAGGGCATTTGCAATGCATCAAGGTTCAAGGCACTCGCAATTTGAGAATTCACAATTATTTGTCATTTCTCAAATTGCGATTGCATTTAAGGAATAGCAATTTGCGATTCCTTATTTGCAATGCAAGAACCTCTTTAGAATAGCGATTTCGCTAATAGGGGGCGCAAATTACCATGAAGTTGAACTTGATGGTAATTTGCAAAACACTTTGAAAAATGCACTTTAGTGCATTTTTCAAAGTTTCATGTTTCATGTTGTTTTCATGTTGCGCACACACATGCCCTAGGGGCTCTTCGAGTGTATCCAACAGAACCCTCATCTTGCCGTATCTCAGTGTATCTTTGCAGTTGAAATAGACATTCAGGAGTAGGATTGTTATTGTTCAACCATTCAATTTCAAACCTTGCAGGTATATAGCTTGGACCATATCCATGCTTAATGAAAAATTTCCTGATGTTATATTGATGCCAATTCTTGCATATATAGATAAGCCCCCGGATGGCCTTCCAAATACATTGAGCTTTTTTGCTGGCTGTTGGAATTTCTTAAAACCTGGAATGACCAATGGTGCAAGCAGCCAAGATTTTTGGAGACTCAGCAGGTCCCCAGTCTGTAAAAATTCGAATGCAGCTCTGTTCTGCAGCATGGTTTTTTGTCCATACACATTCCATGAAATTACTTTTATGATCTATTTGTTCTGCTCCCAGGGCAGTTGTTTCTCTTTATGCTAGGAGCAGTTTGATTGTTGACCTGATCAAATCATTGCGATTCCATCCTGGGGGTATTTAATATTGATCGATTTTTCCTCTTTCTGAGATTGTACGCCCTGTTGCGTTAGAGTTAGGCAAAATATGCATTATTAAATTAAGGAATGATGTGGGACAATAAACTGAGTTTGTGCCTCTTAACATGGACTTTCTTGATATCTGTGTCTTTTTGTCATTAAGTCCGCCTCCTAGCATGTATGGATATCTTTCCTCTTCTGATTTGTGTACACTGTTCTCCCATTTAGCAAATTGGTCCTTTTCTTTCATGATCTTTTGGACTATTGTGTTGTTTTTCTATGTTAATATTGTCGACTCACTTATTGTGTTGCTGCTCAGTACCATGATTTGTAATTTAATTAGATCTTCTGGGATATGTTGGAGGATTTGTAGAATGTTAGCCCTGTTTAGTGTATCAGAGCTTCCGCGTGATGTGTATTCAGGTGTAAGGATTGTGGTGTTATCCTCCAATTCCCTTTGCACATGAACCCTTTGACTGGCGGTGGAGAAATATGTTTCCAAGCAGTGGACGTTTATTGTATTTGCTCTGTTGTCTTTATGGGCAGCCTTGTTCCCCCATGTCTCAGTGCGGTCTATTAAAGAGAGAGGTGTCCTATCGCTGTTCAAAATGTGTGGCAGTGCATCTTGCTCTTGATGTTTTGAGTGCCATACTGTGAGGCGGCTCCCTCTACTGTCTTTTTGTAGTGGGTGTTCAGTCCCCTATTGGAGCTGCTCCCTCTTCTCAATGACCTCATCATCCTCACAACTTGAATTTATAGTTAATTGAGGTACTGTTGCTTTGGTTAACTGGTCATTCCCAGCCTGATACCGAGCCTAGCCTTTTGAAAAATTGGGTAAAGTTTCTGAGGCTCTGGGCAAATTTGTGCTTGGACCTCCTTTGGATTAATTTTTTGACCCTGATTGCCGTCTACTGTAGCCAGGCCCAGCTGTAATTCCTTTGCACAGTGGCAGTGTTTGATATTTTTTGTTTCCTTCTTCAAGCGCTTTTTTGCTTTCCTAGATAGTGATTTGCAAGGTTCCGCGGCCTCTTCAAGGTTGTCTGCCCAGTCAGTGTTCCTAAGCAAAATCTTGCCCGTTGCAATCTCATCATGTTTAGTTGTATTTTGGCACGTCGCTGATGCCAGCTGCGAAGATGTTGGAGGAGTGTCTGGCCCTAAAGTATGTTTGCTAACTTGAGACTTGTTATGCGTAGAGGACTTGACTTTTGAACATGGATTCTGTAGAGTGTGGTAAGAACTCTTCATTGCTGTTCGTTGTGACAAAATAGGGGAGGTTTCTGCCCTAGTTGTGGCATTACTTCCATTATTTCTTGCTTAACTTAGGGCTCTTTCTGCTTTACATTGGTTTAGATGATCTGTCGTCATTAGTTGTCTTTGCTTTAGTTCTATGACTATCGATGTTAAAACTTCTGGGAGAAAACTGAGCTTCTCGACAATTTGGAGACAAGAGCACCTAACAGTTGACTGCAACTTCAGCAATTCCATATTTCCCGCTAAGTTGACTATTTTGGCTCTTATGTTGGTCATAGCTATTGCAATTGCATGCATTGTATCCATTTGAATTTTGAGTTTTTGTGTTTGCCAAGTGAGGGCATCCATTGAGGTCATTAATGTGAAGTAGTGTGGCTCACTGGTTAGAGGCGGCAGACCCGAGAGCAGAGGACGGCCCGGGACCAGGGTTCGATTCCCGGCGCGGCAGGTTTCTGGACCAGGGTCAGCGGACTCGATAATTCTCTCGCCTCGGTGCCCACTCTGTTCAGCGATCACACTCGGCAACTCTGGGCATTAGCTTGCCTCATCTTCACTAACGGCCCCACCAGACCGCCGGGGATGCCTGGTCTCACCCTGGAGATACCCATTAAGGGACCATCTCTCAGGGAAGCCAGGAAGGGTTTCGCAGCGGTCGAAGCGCCTTGGGACCCTACGGGTAAGTAGTGCGCTATATAAATGCCTATACATTTACATACATTTACATTTACAATGTAGAATTTATTGAAGATAGCAAGGAGTTTTGATTGTAACAACCACCTTGAGTTGTGCACTTTGTATCGGCGGTTAAATGGTGAGAATTCTGTTCCCCCAGGGGGCTGTTATCTCTCAGTCCCATTTCCAGCAAAGGTGGACTGAATTGAAAGTGAGGAGTTTAATTGCTGACAGGCTCCGTGACAGGGACAATTTGTGTTGAAAGCCTCTGCCTCTTGCCTGTGGGTTCACCATGCTTTTCCCTTGTGTATTTTGCACGTCGTCATTTGGGGAGTTTAGTGCTGAGGACATTACTAAGACTTCTGAATTTCCTTGCCCTAGCGCATCTTGCAGCATTTCCTGGGATGGGCAATAGTCTGCTCCGTTGTTCCTAGGGGGGATATAAATCCCATTAACCAGTTTCTCATGGTGATGTATATTTACATTTGGTCCTAGCTCTGGCCGTCCGTCATTTACTTGTTGCTTCACCTGCTTTGATGAATTGCCACAAGACTCTGCTTTCCCCAGTGTTCTCTGTCTGAATGGCATTGGCATAAATTATTTGCAGATTGTCATAACATTTGGATTTGAATTTGAATTTGAGTGCACGGTGGGGGTGGATTCTAGTCGGGCTTGGATCTCCGTGGCTGGCTTTATCATAGTACCAGTGCTGCTTATTTTGCTAATTTTAATGCCTGGCCTACTCTTTGTCCTTTTCCTTCCCTGTAGTGCACAACCTTGTTTGTGATTTCTGTGTACTGTCCTATCCCCCAATTTATAAGGTAGTTTATAAACCAATTTCCAGCTGTATGCCAGGAATTTGCGTTCTTTATCTATGGTTACTCTTCTCTTAATTGATCTGATTTCCCTATTTTCCGCACAGTCGTGATGTTATTTGATGTCATTTAAGGTAGTTGAGCTGGGCGTCTTTATATAGTTGTTTGTTGTTCTAATTAAACAGATCTAATTGCTTTGGTTGCTCTTCCTCTCCGACTGTACGCCTTGAGCCTGGATATTGTGGGAACTTTGTTGCTCACCGTAGTGTCCTTAATGTCCTCCCCTTAGTCGCAGGTGGAGAGTGCCCCCTCTCACCCTTTGTTCTCCCTATGCGCCCTTCCTTTGTGACCCGGGGGCCACAGTGCTGCAGTGCCACAATAGCCATTGGTGGTAATATGGTGGAAGTATCCACAGTGTGGTAAACCACCCCCACGGTTTTTACCTTGAGTCCTTGGAAATTGCAGTTTGCGTCAGGCAAGGCAGGGGCAAATTGTTGGTGGAAAAACCGGTGTTAGCGCGTGGAGGCGGGATCTTGGGGGCCAACGTGAGTGGGGCCTGCAGAATGGGAGCAGGCTGCACCCAGATCTAACCAGGCCGCCTCCGCGTGCATCTGCGGCACACTCTCAGCAGCCGCCGTCTGATGGCAGCTGCACTCACTGAGCTTACCACTCCCACTTCACTCTCTGCAGTGGTTACAACAGTGGCCGCCCCAGTCTCTGCTGCTACTTGCCGCTTACCTGCTGCTTGGCCTGTGCGTCGTCTTTCCCCGCCTCGTTGGCACTGGCACTGGCATCTGGTGTCCGGCGATGCTGGAGTCAATGCCAGACGCCAAGTGCCCGCCCGTGGTCCCAAAGAGTGTGAGAAACTGCGGCGGAGACTGAGGGTGCGACAGGTACAGCGGCTTCCTTCTTACGCTCTCACGTGGCTCCTCCTCCTACGCCTGTGTCATGTATTTGAGAGGTGTGAGTAATACTTGTACAATGCAACGTGGTACTTGAGTGATTCAAACCTTCAAGTCAGATTTTTGAAGCGATACAAAGCCAATTTGTGTGGCTTTGAATGGCTTTAACAATCTGGAGTAAAGCAATGCAGCAATAATTGCTGTGTTGCATTACTCTGCGCAAAGAAGGCATTCCATGGGCGTTGCGTGGATGTTCCCACGCAACTCCCATGGTTTTTGACGCATGTCCAGATTTACCAAACCTGTGGATACGCCTCAACAGGAGCAGTGAAACAAGGACAGATATCTTTATTTTTCCTTATTACTTCCTCTTTCTATGTGGGCTTGCATTCTGCAGCTCACATAAATAGAGGAATATGCCTCCAAGGATTGTTTTTATGTAGGAAGGTGCCCCTTCCTGCACAAGAACAAGACTGCATGCAATGCAGACCCCCTTGCACCATGGTGCATGGGTGCCTGAAATCACACAGGCAGAATGGACGGGAATGCACTGTATGCCTTAAATAAGGCGCACTCCTTCCCTTTCCCAGTAACGCAGCGCAGCAAGGTGATTTGCTGCGCAACACGTAACCACTTTGCCATAAACATGGCCATAGTCCGTTTTTTCAAGGAGTGCCAACATTTAATAAGACAGAATTTTTCCTTTAACAGCACAGGTCGAATATTCATAAGAGATATTTATTACGGAGACAGTGGTTGCAGATGTTTTAGAAGCAATTAAATTAATTCCCCTTCTGAAAGAGATTACATTTCTTTATTTATATGTACGTAATTCGTGGGTAAATAAGGGTTAAGAAAGCGTGTATTCCCAATGGATCATATGCCTTTTTTTATAAGGATGTATGTGTTTTTTCAGAAATAACAGATGTCCAGAAACACGTTCCATTTCTCACCTGTCCTTCTGACTCATGTAAAATGTGCATTTGAGTAGAGTATGCATGTTCAAGATGGCAAGAAAGTTCATTCACACATCTATATCGGACACTCAGAATATCTTTATCCAAAAACATAAGCTGTTTCCACCTTTGCTCTGACGTGGTAGGCTGTTCCTTGCATTACTCCGTTGTTAGAGCATAAGAAGTGTCTGTCCTTGAAGCTTCAAGACTCATTTCATCATTGTGGGGTACAAATATGGCACCAATCTGAGTAATAAACTGCTGTCAGTCAATGCAGCACTGCTAATTTTGGGGAACACCTATACTTGGAAGGTTAATATCAAGAACCGAGGGGTATATTCACAAGAACGTGTGATAATTACCGCAAGAGCAGCGTAATGCAACTTTCAACATTGCAGCCTATCGCGGGAAAATAACCCCGTGGCAACGTGGAATTCACAACAAGACACCAGATAATGCACCAAAAGTCTGCGGGAAAATCAACGCCACACCGTAAAAATGAGATACTCGAATGCAAAAAAAACAATGCGATGAGGCCAAACGCGGTACAAAAAGTAGCGAAAAGCAGCCTCAGGCCTGCAAATCCCAAGCGTCTGGCGGAACAATAACCATAAAAACTACAGAAAAAATACACCAGAAACAAGCCAAAGCACTTAGAAACATGGATGCACCCTGACCCAGCGCAGAGGCCAACTCGAGACTACAATCAAGGCACAATGGGGTCAGGGAAGGCCAAGAAGAGGGAGAGGAAGACGGGATGCAGACCGCAGGAAAACATGACTAGGGTCACTGAGGTGACAGAACACTACCAGCAATGACCCATCAGCAGACCACCTGGATTGCAGTGCTGAGGAGGCCAATCCAGGAGGCCAATAGGCGACAGCATGACGTGACTACCTAAACCAGGCAATGACCAGCTGCCAACAGGAAGGCAGCAACGGCGAAAGGAGATGAAAATCTAGCGCCACCGGAGGAGCTGGAGGAAACCCAGGCCACAGTCATCAGTGTGGATATGGTGCAAGGAATAGGGAGTACCAACACAGCTCGAGAGGACCTGACCCAACATCAAGAGGGAGTGCAATGAACAGGAACTGGGGGCACGGGGGGAGATGGGCACAATGGCATACATGCACAACGAGGCGTAGCACACTGCACATCCACAAACACCCTGGACCATGTCCCAGATCCCCTTGGCACACTGCAGCACACACACATAGCACGAACAGCACACCCACATTGATGACAACGTGGCATGTCCGATACTGCTGAACAGAGGATACAACTGGCTCCGCAAATGCACAGAAACATGCTCGCCACATCTGACAGAGCCGGAAACAGTGAAATGGCAATGTACGCGTACAACCTCATATCCGTCATATAGTCCAAATGTACACTTACCCGCAGGAGAATCCAGCACCCCCAAACAGTCACAATGTACATTGCCAAACAGCCTGCATGCTCACCAGCACAATGCGCCAACATATATGTCTACACAAAGTCAACACACCCCTCCCCTTCACATTGCAGAGGGGCACACAACACCTTCAGCAGAGCACAGAACACAACACATCTGTGATGCCGGAGAGGACCACCACACTGTCAACACCGACACCCTACAACAGCCCATGGATAACCTACTCACCCCCCCACCAGGACCCGGCCAGCCAAGCTACTCAGAGGAGAACACCGAGCCTGCAACAGACCACGCAGCAGGAAGCACCAGCAAGCATAGCTGGCTAGCGACACTTCACCCACCCACACATGGCACCCCAATGCCATGTGTTAGCACACCAAAAGGAGGTGGCCCAATGGGTTTGGGTGGCAACTGAATCCATGGAATGTGAACAAGGACACATATGTAGGGGTCCATCACCCTTCAGGGCCCACCCACACCCCACTAAGGAGACCCACACTGCCATTGAGACACATGCAGATGCACATTCACAGCACAGAACCATGCCCAGGGGCACTCAAATAGCAGTCACACACCCATTTTGGCTGTGCGTACGACGGCCCTGGCCACTCCCCTTACGAATTGAGTAAGTGGTGGTGACAAAGCTACATGTCCAAGCTCAAAACCGCTGCCTGAGGTAATATGTCTGCATCCGATGTGCACAGCACAATGTAATATTGTAGGGCCCAGGGACCACATACATACTACAAGACCACAGGGACACACGCAGATATCATGTTGAACTGGGTACGGGCACATGCGCCTGGCACCTTTTTTGGCAGGGCCACATGTACAGTGACACCTGTGCTGGATGTGTGTGGAGTCAGTGTAAGCCATTCCGCATGGAATGTCTGGTGCTGGCAACCACTGGAACATTGGACACCAATGCAACGGAAACAGAAAAGACATGCAATACAGAGTCAACTGCTGAGCAAAATGGCGTGAGCCAGAGAAAGTCCAGAGAACAGCCAGCATGCAAACAGGTGTGTCCGTGAGTTGCAGTGCACTGGGGTTTGGACACTAGAGACGAGCGAGCTCATGTGAAGAAAAAGTTTCGGATTGTGTTCCTTCGATATATTCCTGATGCAGATGCAGTGGGGTGTGTTAGACCTGCATCATCTTCCCCATCAATGTCTCAGGGCCCACACACTGTTTGAGGTGACATTCCTGCGAAACCGCTCCACAGCACGAAACACAATCAGCAACGGACAATGGCCTGTGGTGCACGGAGTAACTGGCACCTGGAGTGCTGAGCAGGCCATCAGGCCGATGATGGCATCCATGACAGGCCTGAGCAACTCCGTAAGTCTGTCAGGTCCACCGTTCCAACTCTGGCAGATGGCGGTTGGAGGTGGTCCTTGCGGTGGTGGCTTGTGCCTCCTGCGGTGATGCGTCGTCCGGGCTGGTCTTTACTCGATTTGGTGTGTGGGCCCTAGTGGGACGCATTCGGGCCCAGAGTCTGAGTACAGCGCAAGGCCACAGAGAAATGGCGTTGATGACCCCAAGGCCTATGCTTCAGGGCCCATCCAATGTCTCCAGAGAAGGGGTCCCGGACTCGACCAGCACAGAGTTAGTGGCCCCGGATGCACTGCGGCCGGCACTGGCACCCAGCCACGGGACAGTGACTTGCAGTGCAGTCAGATGGGCCATGCGACCTGAGCGGGTCACCATCAATGTCTGAGGTGTATGTGCGAAGGGCTTCGGGAGACAGTGGAAGGTGTCCTCCAGTGCAAGACGCCAAAAGGTTTGATTTTATCCAGAAACAGCAAATGGAGGAGTGGAATGTGACAGCCTCATTGCCTCCACCAATTCGGTATCAGCTACATGAGGATGAAAACTACCCCCTAGTCCATAGACTCAGATGCCACCAAAGTTCAACCACAGAGTGTCCATGAATGTTGGGGAAAAGACTTATTAGCACCGGGGCTCAGTGGGGATGCAGTCTGCGGTGATGCCAGGAAATTGCTGAATTATGCCTTTGTGACCTACTGAATTGCAGTGTAGGCTGGAGGCAGAGGTCAGCAGTGGCCCACAGCCACTTGTCGTTGGCTCACGATGCACATCACTGGTGACACCAGGGCAGTTGTGAGTAGTGTACGAACACCTCCGTAACGGTAATCTTTTTCTCTCCGCCAAGATGCAAGGCATCAACCTCTTACGCCTCTCCTTGCATGCAATGATATGTAATCTGCCTTTGCATACTCGATGTTCAGTGCAAAATCTATGACCTACTCGAGCGCAGCCTAGGCCGAGAGCTTTGTAGGCTGGAGGTAGCGGTCAGCACCGGCCATTCACCGAGTGTCGCCGGCAGGGGTTGGTTGCCCCACAGGCCTGCGTAGTTCAGGTTCAGTGGCACTACGTGTTTGGTCACCTCCGTGACTGTGACCTGGATTTCGCCCGGTCTGAGCCGCATCTTCCTCTTACTCCTCTCCATGCAACCACTGGTGATTCACGACTAGGTGCTGGATGTGTGACCTACTAGTCTGCAGGGTAGTCCTGGTCCCTCATCCACGTGTCGCCGGATGGCGCTGAACAGAGTTTGTGGCACCATGTGTCGCAAGATGCCTATATGGATCTATGCCTCACTAATTGGGGGGTCTGGTGCTGTGGCCACTGGTCCGGATTTGGGGTCACTGCCATTCATTAGTCAGGACAAGGTTTCACATATGGGACCCACTGGGCCACAGAGGCCGCCGGTAGAATATGTAAACGAGAAAGGATTAATGTGGGCCAACGTCGGGGGGACAGCGGTGGTCTGAAAGGTTGTCCGGGTCATGGGCCTCGAGCTTGGAGGTTTCACTGGCACGTTGTGGTCCCTCCTTGACACAGGGCGGTGTCTGCTGCTGATCAGTGTGGCCTGGCTGTGCAGGGTCGGTCCTGACAGGTTCTTGCTCCAGCGGGCCGGGGTACGACCGGTGCACAGGATCTCAGGCAGCTCCTCCCACCCGGCCTCATGGCTGGGTGGGAGGTGCCACTCTGGCAGAGACGTTGGGCTTTCCGGAAGAGGACCACGCCCAGGGCTACGTGCTTTTTATTCACACCCCGACGCTGGTCTGGCATACTCCAGCCCATCCCACTCTGCTCACGCTTACGGGGGGCATAACAGGCAACATTTCCGCAAGGACCCCCACTGGCTGGGATGACATGGTTGCGTCCACTGTCCACAACACTCCATACACCAGAGGTGTATGATGCAGGTGATATGGGTGTGTTCTGCAGACGGCGGTCTGTCCAGCACTACGCCGCCACTCTTGGCATTGTGCACTTTCCCAATCATGGTTCTACTGCATTCTTCCCACATACCTGCTTGCCTCCTCTCCCCACATTCATCTATTGTGTGGCTGAGTTGCCATGATGTTGATTGGTCATGTTCACGGCTTGCCCAGTTTACCATTGTAAGTTGTTCAATCGTGTATTTTGGGTCAGCATGTTGTTGTGCATGTTGGTTGTGAACTTGTGACGTGTGCATTGCCAGATTTTGTGGATTGCATGATGTGGAGTTGAGGTTAGCGGGGTGTTAGTTGGAAACTTGCAAAGGAGCTGTGCATTTCCCTGGGTGCCATTCTGGGAAGGCTGGTTGCCGAGGGAATGTCGGAGGGTGAAGGGATCATGCACACTGGCTGTGTATTTGGATGCGACATTGGTGAAGGTCCCACGGTGTTCTGATGTTGCCTGCACATAGATGTGCAACATGTGCTTCCTGTGCGTTGATTGTGTGCTGTGTCACCAGGGGGCACAGGTGGGACACATGCGTGCATGCAGCTACGACTTATGGTCCTTGCTTGGTCTCCAGCGGTTCATGCACATTGTATTGGCCGTACGGGGCTTGGGGTGCCAGGGTTGGTGATGGTCACGACAGGTGTGGGGGACTTGGATGTAGCTGTCTGTGAAACTCCGCTAACTCTGGTGGGTGTTGGTTGGGTGTGCCAGGGGCCAACAGGTGCAGCATGGTCAGCAGCTTGGCGTGGGGTGGGATGTTGGTTGTCCGCGCTGTGTTGGTGCCGTTGGCCTTTTGGGCGATGACGGCCAGGATGCGTAGGATGGTTGTCCCTTTCAGCCTGTAGTGGACAGTGACATAGTCAGAAGTTGTGCCTGTGTAGCAGGTGCATTTCCTGGGGGGCAGCTGTCTTTGTCTGCACTGCCTCTGTGGTGGTCCAGGGGGGTGCCAAGTGGGAGTGGCCCTGTTGGGTGTCCGAGCTGCATGATCAGTAGCTCCATGGCTTCTGTTTGCCTTCAGGCGTGGCTCTGGGCTGGGCTCGCTATTCTGGTGCAGGCTGCCGTCCGACTTTACACCAGGTCAGAGCAGGTGTAAATTTCCTGCTGCTAAAGCTCCTTATCACGTGTTTTGTGTTCTTATCGCCGATCTGGCTGGTGGTTATGAATGTTGAGGTGTGTTGTTTTCGCGGCTTTTGTCACGAGAACGCCTACTCTGCATCTCATTAGCGATAGTTGCGGGGGTCCTCTGTGGCGAAGTTTTTTGCGGCTGCTATCGCGTGAAAACTGGTGCTTTGGGCTGTTAGCACCAGCTTGTGAATGGTGGGGTAAATTTATCGCGACTTTGGCTGTGATAAAGTGCCGTTAATTTGGTGATAGCTCCTTGTGAATATGCCCCTAAATTACTTGAATTTTCTCACAACTCCCTCCGTCACTCTCTGGGAGGTCTCACTAGTGAAATTGATCCTAAAAGTGTGAACCCAGTGTGTGTTAAAAATTACCTCAAATTAAACTTGAGATTAGCATACGATTTGTATAGTGTGTCCCTGCAGGTTCAAGCCTCCCCTTTAGACACTTATAGACATTAATGTTGATACTTATATTACTGCATTTCTCATATTATTTACTACACTTATGTAGCGCTCTGAACAATTTATTCTGTCTCTATGCGCTGATAACAGGCATTAAACATTATCTGTCTCAACGGTATACATTGTATTGGACCCTCCTGCATTGGAATCTGTGAAATCGATGTTGTAGACACATATATAAACAATGGATGCAATAGTTCATTGATCTATTTTTCTCGATTCTGATGGAAATGATTGTGCTTATGTTCTTGAACTAGGTAAATAAAGTAGCGTTAATATGGTTAATGATGCTTGTGTATGTGCTCCATAGGTCGGACCATTGGAGTGTTAGACATTCTTTATAACTAGGGCTTCTGGCTTTGTGGTATATATTTTTTTTAACATTTCCATCTGTATTTATCCATATTTATTTTGTATTTTTAGAATAGATAGAGACATAAAATGGTATATTTCAACATTTATTTAACTCTTGGATGTATACTCATATGTGGATGCCTGTCGAGTTTTAGCAAATTAAGTAGCAACACAGAAGAAAACACTACACCCACAGGTACATATTAGCATTATATTACAAATATATGTTAACATATGCCTGTGTTTAAGGAAATTTCATCCTGTATTTTAACTCCCCTTGTGTCTATCTCCTCAGCTTTTGCCTGGAGTTTATAAAATACATCATTGAGAGTCTCTCACAAGAAGCACAATTTTCTGTATTTTTCCGCTTTTAAAAATAAATACAGACAGAAAACACATTGTTTTCTGTCTGCATTTATCTGTATTAATCAGTAAAAATGGAAAACTGGGAGCCTTATTTATAACAAAGGTTGCCAGGATCCTCAGAGCAGACACCTTAATTACTAAGGACCTCATTCATGGCATTTGGGTGTAGGGCAGCGCAGCAAGGCACCTTGCTGCACTGCCCTATGCCAAAGTGAAAGGGCAAGAATGTACCGGATTTAAACAATAAGGTGCATTTCTGTCCTTTCTGCCTGTGATGGTGCCGTTTCAGCAGCCTAGCGCCAACCAACAAAAGCACTTTTGCACTATGGTTTAAGGGTGTCTCATTGCATGCAGGAGTGGTTTTTGTGCAGGAAGGGGTATCTTCCTGCACAAAACCAATCTTATGAGTAGTTTTATTCTTTCCACGTGTGCAGCACACATGGAAAGAGGAAAAAATAAAAAACATATTTCTCCTTGATACGCCTCACCTTGAGATCGTATGGATTTTTCGCTTCTCCAGTTTTACATCAATTTGTAAATCTGAGGCAGCATCAAATTCCATGGGTGTTGCATGGGAAAACCCACCACAATGCCCATGGAACACCTCCTGGACACAGAGTAAGGTGATGCAGCGCTTTGCGTTGCGTCACCTTACTCATGATTTATGAGGCCACTCAAAGCCACGCAGGGTCAGCTTTGCATGGCTTCATAAATCTTTATGAAAGCCCTGCGCCATGCATTTACCACTTTACAAGGTGCAAAAGTGACCCAGAGGTCTCATAAATAAGCCCCTAAGTCTGAAAATCCAAAGCTATTATATTTAGTCAAGAGTGCTGAGTCACTTTTCAGTCCCACCCCTGAATTTATTTAGCCCAGGTTCTAATGCGAAGGAAGCCAACATACAGTGAAATATTTTGATGCTTAATCACTATTCTTGTGGGAATAAAGAGACAGCACTAGAAGCCCGACTGGCAGTAGCGGGCACTGGGCCTTTCCCCAGTGGGCCGTCAGGGTGGGTGCTGGTTTTGGACCCCTGGAAGGCCGTATTTGTTACCGGGGGCTGGTTTTACAATATAGCTGCAATATCGGCCCACTATAGCAAAAGCTGCAGTGGTGAGATGGGAGTGGTGTTTCTACTACAACCCCACCCGTGAGGCCTCCCGTGGGGCCAGCCGAGCTGTTTGCCAAGGCCGGTTTCACTTCTCAATCGGGCAGTGTCAGCTCCTTGCTTGCAGGTCCGTCAGTAGGATAGAACGGTCTTCTCTCTGCTGCATTTGTAGGGAATTTGACTCAGATCAACATAACAGATACATTGTGGGATATAGGAACAATTGTGTGTAGCTAACTGACAGCCGCGGCCCGTGTAGGGAGTTTTGGTGGGGCGGAAAGGCAGGGCGGGGGAAGGGCAGGGTGGGGGGTGCTAAAAACTGGAATATGGATAATTGGAGGTAAGTAAACAATTTAATTAATAAAAACGAATTTCGTAGCACGGGCTTCATCGCATTTTACTATGCAGGGTGTGCTATGAAATTTGTTTTATTTATAAAATTGTTTACTCACCTCCAATTATCCATATTCCGGTTTTTGGCATCCCCCACCCTGCCCCTTCCCCGCCCCACCTTTCCGCCCCACCGCAACTCCCTACACGGGCCGTGGCTGCTAACTCAGCTGCAAACGATAAGAGCACTGATGCCGTATTAACTGAAATATATCCGCTTGCATAAGTTATACGATGTATTTTCACATGAAGGTTCGTGTATGGATTTCATTGAAAGTTATTATACTAAACAATCTTTTGAACTACTGTGTCTTCACTGCAGTTGACAAACAATTTTCTTGGCAAGGACAGTGGCATACCAATTCTTAAACGTAAATTCAACAGGCTCTAAATTGTGCTTTATGGCTGCCTCACGATATCCATATAGATGTATGTCCACATACAAAACAAATTGTGCATAAGGCATTATGATAAGTGGATATTTTCTACCTTGGGTTGCGACTGTCATTATAGACAATTTTAACTTCTCTTTCATGGCCTGTAAAGTTCTTCAGGAATCCTCTATGGAAAACATTCCCATTGTTGATGCCTGTCCACACAAAATTCGACATGTTGCGTAGTGATATTAGAGTGGCAGTTGTTTTTAAGGAAAAATCTGAAATTACAATATATTAATATTACCGTTTGCCATTGGTGTACGGCTTTAATTCTTCCAGTGAAAGACGAGGCACATCCTGTCTGTAAAGTCCATGATTCATTAATTAGCTCACATCTTTTCTTTTACTGCTTTAATTTGAAAAGAAATTGCTTCGAAATACAACATGATGTTTTGATTGTTTCACCCACATATTGATTGGTGACATATTTCTGTGAAAAATAGCAAAATGTTAAACCATATGCGAAAACAAGAAAAAAAGAAATGTATGTTAGCCAAGTTCACACAGACCTGCATCAAATACAAATAACACATTTTTGGATTAAAAAATCATTTGAGAAACTGAATGAATAATGATCATTTGCATACTTTTAAGTTGCTGTTCCATTTTCAGAAGCAGAGTGAATCCATATTGAAAGAACGTCCATGCATTGTTATGTGGTACAGCCACAAAGATCCTCCTTTTTGACTTATAGTCGTAGTAGGTTGATCTATCTATCTATCTATCTATCTATCTATCTATCTATCTATCTATCTATCTATCTATCTATCTATCTATCTATCTATCTATCTATCTATCTATCTATCTATCTATCTATCTATCTATCTATCTATCTATCTATCTATCTATCTATCTATCTATCTATCTATCTATCTATCTATCTATCTATCTATCTGCCTCCTGTTTGTCTACCTAGCTAGCTTTCCGCCTGTCTATCTATTGCAGAGTCAGTGACAGTGACCCTGAAGTTTATATGGCTAGGTCAGAGGTTTCAGTGAAAAGACGACTTTTGTATTGCTTATAACTTTGCTTCCGTTTGACGAGTCTGCATAACCTACATGAAACGTTACTTTAACAAGTAAACCTGAGTTAGTTTCAGCCTGTTGAGTTTCGTGCAGATCTGCATTGGGGGAATAAGCTGTGGTGGAGTTTTTTTTTTAAAGAACATTAGCTCCCATAGGAAACATTGCTCACTACAGAAAATAGTTCTAATCAAAGGGACAGCAAACTTGACACCTATCTATCTTTACTCAGAGAAGTGCCTTTTTTGCTTGGCTTGGGGTAAATGCATGTTTTTTACATACTAGAGTTTTATAAAGTTGTATCCTTGGATTAGAAGGGAAAATGTAGAGATATCTTGCCATTTGAAAAGGGCTTTATCGATATGCATATATCTTTGGTGGCATTTAATGAATTTACATAAAATTGGGGTGGTCCTTAGCATGTCTAGCTTTCTCTTGCATATCCAACAAGAGGAGGCACTGGTAAAATGAGGGGGGCAAAAAGGGGTCAAAAACTATCAGGAGTTATAATAAAAATGTAGAGCCTTAATTAAAGTCATCGGGTTGAGGTCTTAAAGGGCAAAGGTAATTTTAGACAGGGCTATATATTACACAGGAGATGATTAGGTGTAAAAAAAATATATACATATGTATACAATACAAGATTTATTAATTTAAGTGATCGGTCTTTTAAAAACAAAAACCATTACACCAATGACATTTATAATAGAACTAGTGCATACTTATGTAAACACGTAAAATCATTAGTAGAATTTTTACACGGTTGATCTAAAACATACTACTATACATCAATTATTTAAAATTCCGTTTAAAATGGATATTTGGGAGTTCTTGTCTTTATGACAGTCTATTGCGATCTCCACGGAGTTTCAGCCAATTTCCTTTAAATACACATTTAAAAGTTTCACCCCCCTGCATACTAGAGGGATTGAGGACCCGTCAAGCCAGGTGATTACGGCTTCCCTGCACGTTCGAATGTTCATACTATTCAGTAGTGCTTTTATTAGTGACTTCCGTCCTTGTAGTAACTTCGGGCATACACAAAAAATATGTGGAATCGATTTGTATTTGTATCAACAAAGTCTGCAGTCTCGGTTATCACTTTTATCCTTCCATGTTGTGATTAAATCTTTTGTTTCCCACATGCCAAGACGCAGCCTCATAAATTGATGTTTTAGGGTAAGCGAGAAATAGGCTGATAAATATTCCTGTGGCTTCCTTTTTCCATATGTGCTGATAACCGTCCAGGCATGCCGTCTTAGGAGTAAGGTGTTCTCATCCGTTGAGTGAGACAAGAGTTTTATTGTGGTGTTAATTAATTTGTTATAAGCCTTTTTCCCTATGCTGAGATTCCAAATGTCTTGTGCAGACAGATCCTCTATCACCTGGTTTAAATAACTACCCTAGGATCCGGGTATCCTCTTTTTCTTTTGTCTTCCTATTTCTTTCTAGCATGGTTGGTCTATGGACCCGCTTTCAGAAGCACGTAACCTCCAACATAATTTAATAAAGGCGCTTTTGCTTCGAAATTCCTGATTTTGTAAGCCAAACTCTAGTCGCACCTGGGCTGGCGATGCACATTGTTGGATATGAAAAACATTTTTGTAAACTTTTGTTTGTATTTTGTTCAAGGCAGGGATGTCACAACCTTTCATTATTTCAGTGCCATAGGTTACTGTTGGCATTAACTGTGCCTGCATGACGGTTAATAGGTTACCGTATGATGGACAACTTAATTTCTTGTTTAGAACGTTAAAACCATATATCAGGTTTTGAGATTTTGACCTCATTGAGGTGAGCTGTGATTTATAGCTCAATTTTTGTTCTACCATGAACCCAAGATATTTATAGGAGGTGACCCCTTCAACTTTTTTACCCTCTATATGCCATATGAATCTCTTGTATTTGGCATCCACCAACCGCACAACCTTTGTTTTTAGTAAATTCATTTCTAGCCCTTGTGCTGACTGCTGACAAATATTTGGCTAAAGCGCTCATTCCTCGTTGTAAGCCGATTGGAGTTTGGCTTAATAGTACTAGGTCATCGTCGTACTAAAGTCACCGGATTTGCTATCGATGGGGGATTACTATTTGTTTGCAGGAGAGCGTCTTCAAGATCAGATATGTACAGATTGAAAAGAGTTGGAGCTAACACGCATCCCTGTTTCAGACCATTCTGGGTGTATATTTTCTTTGTTATCCACGGGCCATCCCTAACTTTACCCGACTTCATGTACACGAACATAGTTATCTGATGGCATTTAATAACTTTGTTGGGATGCCCCATCTGTCCAGTTTTTCCCGTAAACGTTTACGGGGCACACTGTCGAAAGCTTGCTTAAGGTCCACAAAACAGGCAAATAAGCGGGTGTTCTTAAATTTGGCTTTTTCGGCCAGCAGTGTTAGAGCCGTTAGATTTGTTAGCATGCCTGCTCCAGCCCGAAACCCTGTTTCAGATCTTGGGATGAGGTTGTATTGTCTGACCATTTTTTCAATTGGGTTAACAAGCAGCTTGCATATAACTTTGCTTCAACGTCAATTAAAGCAATCAATCTGTAATTTGTCGGCTTTGTTGAGTTTCCCCCTTTGAAAAATGGCTGGATGATGCTTCCCCTCCATGATTCTGGGATTCCATTTGTAATGAACAACTCATAAGTAAAGTAATGGGCCCGATATGAGGCGTCTTCCCTAAAAAGGGCATTGGGGATTCCATTGGGGCCTGGCGCGCCCTCTAATTTTAATTTCTTTATCATTTTTATTAATTTGCTTACTTCCGTTAATTCATCAGAGTTTTTGTGTTGTAGGGCGATATGTTTGTTATTCAAGTTGATAACCCCCAGGGGAATTTCTTTTTTTCGCTCCTCGCTCCTCCTGCAATCCTTTTTTGCTGTTTGACTGACTGATGTTGATTTGGGCTTTGGTTCTTTGTACATACTCATTATGTGTGCAACCCATGTATCTTCATTTATCCCTGCATTTTGATGTCTATTATTCCGAAGTGTCAGTGAATTTATCTGATACCAGAAGTGTTTTCCGTTCCATTGTTTACTTGCCAGAAGAAGTTTATTCCATATTGCAACTCGGTATCTGGTTTTGGCTATTCAACAGTTTTTCTTATATAGCTTTCTTTATTTTTTAATCTCACTTCTGTCTGGTTTTTCCCCCATTTTTAGCTGGTTTGTGAAAGCTCTTATTTTACGCACTATTTGGCTTTTCTGATTTCGTAATTCATGGATGAACCAGGGATGGCGACTGCTTGTCCAAATGTGATTCCTGTGACACTTAGAGAGATGTTTCCTCTTGTTGTCCGCGAAGCTTTCCATTAGGGCTCCCACTAGATTTTCCCAAGCGCTTAATCTCTCACTCTTCCCTGTTTGCGTTGTCTCTAAAATTCCTGATTCCTCTAGGCTTCCTTTACTCGTGCCTGCTTTGCGATATACTTCAGCCATTACCTTCTCGATCCCCAATTCTCGCCAATTCAATCTTTTTAAGTTGTAGGCGTGTGCCGTTGAGAGTAGATTTTTAGTTGCTGTCAGCTTGGCTGTAAATTGCTCCAATTGCAAAGATTGTGGCATGTGATCGCTCTCTATGCGTGATACGATTTGGAATTTTTGCGTCTGTTGCGCTACAGTTTCACTCACTAGGGTATGATCAATGGTTGAACTTTTGGTCCCGCTTAAAAAGGTCGTTGCGGCTGGTGAATACTCTTTTGTGTTTCCGTTAAGGTGAATTAATCCTAGTGTTTTAAATTGTCATCTAAAATGTATGCCCTTTTTGTTCATCATCCCTGGAGTATTACATAAATTGATGTTAAATTCACCTGAGATGATAAACTGTGCCTGACAATACAGCCTTTGTAATGTTTTTATTATTTTAAACAACATATTCATATGCTCATCTTTTGTCTCCTCACTTGGGTGAATGTAGACGTTTAATAGTATTAGTATTGTTGGAGCCCCCTCATTCATATGCTGTTCCAGCTTGGATACGAGAACCCAATGCGTCCCTAAAGGGAGTTTTTCTAATGACCAGTCTAATTTGGTTGAAAAATACGAGGACAAACCACCCTTTGGGTATCCAAATTTTGCCAATTTTATTGCTGGTTCGTGGTGCCCGATAAAACCTATAATATTGTAAGGAGCTGTGCTCCAAGTTTCTTGGGCTAAGATGATGTCATACGCTTGCAGGAATTCCAGAGCACCAGGGTTTTCTATCAGATTTTCTAGGCCGTGAGTGTTCCACGAGCAGATATTAGAGAATTTTTTTACTTCACGCTCGTCAGGATTGCGAATTAACACGGTGTTTCGGTAACCCCCTCCTATTTTCTTTAGTCACCTGTTTGGACGTATTTAATTCGTCTATACGCCTTCCGAGTGGAGCTGTTATTAGGGGCCTTGTGATTATTAGATTCTCAAAAGCTGTCTGATTAGTTGCTGCACCTATGGCGCCTCTCATTAAGGATCCCTCACTTTCCATGTTGGGGATAAGCGGACCAGGGTAGCATGGGGCCTATCGATCTCAACTCCCTTGTAATACCATGCCAAAGAGTTGAGCCGGCTTCATGAAAAAAACTATTAGAGCACATTCGCCTCTTAAGAACCCTATGCTCAGTACAGTGGTGCCAAGGGGTGCTCACACATGTGATTGTCAGGCATTTTGCTAGCTGGTTGTAAATGCTAAGAGGATGAAAACCTTTAGGTGGATAGTCGGGCACTCTGTGAGTCATTAGAAAAAACATCCAAAGGGTAAAGCGATGTTGTGATCAGGTGAAATGACTCCAGGACCACCGGGGCTTTTCTGCTCCCTCGCGGTTCCCAACGTGAGAAATGGTGTGCCCTGGGTGGGCCAGGGCACCCAGTAGTATGGCGAGCCCCCAGGGGATGGGGTCTCTGAGGCCAAATTGGCCCAGGAGGTTCTGCGCCACTCTACAATTGTGCCTCCTGGCGCACTACTGGCTGGGGGATGAAGCCCCCTTGGATGCTGAGGGTCCTTGGACGGTCAACAATATCTCCTGTTGCCTCCAGTAAGTCCCACACAGTAGGATTTTTGAGAGTTGCTCAGAGGCAAAGCCCCTTTCTCCACCACTCTCCAAATACACCTCCAGGCACACTGTTGGTTGGAGGATGACGTCCCCATGGATGCTGAGGGTCCGTGGGGGCCAACAAGCCCTCCTGTTACCTCTAGTAAGTCCCACACAGCTGGATTGCTGAGAGATCTTCAGAAGTCACGCCCCTTTGCTCCACTTCTCTGCAAACTTTTCTCCTGGCTCACTGCTGGTTGGGAGATGAAGTTCACTTGGCTCCAAAGGATCTGTAGGGGCCAATAAACCCTCCTGTTACCTCCAATAAGTCCCACAGAGTGCAATTGCTGAGAGGACTTTGGAGGCCATGCCCCCTTTCCCACCAAGGTGCAAACGCACTTCATGGCACACTGCTGGTTAGGAGAGGAAGTCATGTTGATTCTTAAGTGTCCTTGAGGGCCAACAAGCTCTCTTGTTACCTGCAGTAAGTCCCATAGAACTGAGTTGCTGAGAGTTGTTCATAGGCCAAGCCCCTTTTTCCACAACTCTGCAGAAGGCACCTCCTGGTGCACTGCTGGTTGGAGGATGAAGTCCTTTTGGATGCTGAGGGTTCTTGGTGGCCCAGAAGCCCTCCAGTTACCTCCTGTAAGTCTGACACAACAGGATTCCTGAGAGATGGTTGGAGGCCCAGCCCTCTTTATCCACCACACTACAAATGTGACTATCAGTTAAAAAAAAACATAGAAATTCACCTAAAAAACAAAGGTTACAGGGACATTATAGTTAGGAAATAGAACTTGAAAAACCTTAGAAATTCCCTTAAAAAAACAAAGGTTATAACTAGGAAATAGAATTAAAAAAACCTTCGAAATACAGTGAAAAAAACATAGGTTACTGTGATGTTATACTTAGACTCATATTTCCCTCGTACAAAACCAGTGAAATTCAGCAGTTCTAGTTACCTGAGCTAACTATAACTTACGCCCCCGCAATGCACTGCTTATGACCTCACATATTACATCACTCATGACATGGTCAGTGACATCACTGATGACATCACTGATGAGGGCTTGGAAAAGGCAAAACAAGTGTGTTTTTTTGGCAATTCCACATTGGAAAACGATCGCAAATTCTTGGTGACCGTGATGCATTCTTGATTTATCGGAGCGCTATCTGTCGTAATCCTTTTCAATTGAAACTTTTACTCAGACATAACTATAGAGGTACTATAGCCTCTGCTAATTACATATAAACCAAATTAAATATGAAAATGCTATGAAATTTGTATGTTATGGTTAGGGCCACAATTCAAAACTCACACAACAGCCATACAAACCATAACTCGCACATCAAATGCAATGTTCATGATCTCACTCTTATTATGACAGATGCTATTGCAAATATTTTGAATAGTCGTACAGATGAGATTTCATATCACATTACCATTGATACTATGAAATGGACAAATATGAATGTACAATTATTATTTGCTACTAGGTGTTATTACTCATTGGTATAAATATTGTGAGGTTAGCATTTGGTGTGCCTGTTATCTTTTGAATGGATGTAGATTAGACCCTTTGTTCTCAAGAAACATTCCTGTTTGTTGTTCGCGATTGGCCCCACTCTTCAGGGGTATTAATTATTTTCCCTTCCTGGCTCCATCTTGCCTAGCAGGGTGGTGCTGGTCTAGACTATTTATTGACAGTTGACCAGCTCTGGTGACTGAGTGTGTCACAAGTCGTCAATTATAAAGAAATTAGAAACTGCTGTTTACACAGGGATTACAGAATTCCATGTGTTTTGAACGGACTGTGTAACCCATTTTGGAAAGATATTAAGTCCTGGGATTGAGCACTCAGTCAAAATTAAAGGTGAGAAAGCCTTTTCTCACTGTGGAAACCTTCATAATCCTGGGAATTAATATTCAACCATAATTGAAGGTGCCCCAATCCCTACTGCCCCCCTGCAGCCGGTGAGTATTGAGGAGGTTACACTGGCCAAAGAAAAGTCCACTAAATGGAAAGCCCCAGGCCCGACAGGGTTCTTGTGGATGTTTTTAATTCCTACATGACATAATGGGCACAATACTATTGCAGATTTGCAATGCCGCTCCCTGTTTTTATTTTCCTCTCGACCTGGACAGATAGGGCAATAGTCCCTATTTTTAAAAAAGGGGATGGAGGATGCTAAATGCTACCACCCCATACCCCTTCTGTATTCATCCGCAAAGATCATGGTGAGAGTCATGCTTGAAAGACAAGATGCGTTGATAACTGAAAATCAAGTACTAACAGACTCCATATTTGATTCAGGAGGGATATATGGACGGTGGAGCAGTGCGTCAATCTTAAACTCCTTATAAGCATATACACGTTAGCGCGGAGCAAGATGGCATCCGAGTAATGCTCCGCACCACCGCCACCCGCGCTGTGTGATGATTTTTCGGCCACCGGCTATGCTCACTGGATTCCGGCCGCGGCTCTGCAACCAGCTGCTGCTCACGTCAGCAAGACGATGTCGCTGCCCCCTTGGCTCTGGATTCTCCTCAGGCATTTGCTCTGAGCTCTCTGTGGACTGCCTCCTGTTTGCCAATGCATTTTCCCTCCTGAAGATTGTAGCTTTAGGTCACCCCCAGCTTGTTCCGTTGAGGGGGAAAGACTCAGCGCAACGGCTTAACATGGCAGCCCGTGGTGTGAGGGGGACCAAGGCAAGAATGGCTCCCACAACCTCTGGTGTAACAGGCATGGCTGCCGTGGCTCCTGACCCAGACCCCAGCACGAGAGGTAAACGGGAAGCTGGTGGGGCAGTAAGAAGGTGATACTGAAGGCTGGTGGGGGGTTCCGCAAAAAAGAGGGTATGGGCTTGCAACCCTCTATAGTGAACTTGTTTCCTTTCACCATCTCCCTAGTCCCTAAGGGGAGTAGAAGGCCAACCCTTGATGGAGCAGGGTTAGCTACTGAGCCCCCATAAACCACTAGAGACAATCCAGAGCTCGCTAGCGCAGAGCAACAGTTTGACCAGTGTCCCTCCCACTCCGATATGGAGGACCATCAAAATCCGCCCGCAACAGAAGAGCAAGAAAGGTGGGGTGCTCTATCTGGTGACAGTACAGCCTCCTTGGCCCCTGGCAACCCAGAGGTAGCCCTCAACTCTATGATTCCCTTCAATGTTGATGCAGCAGACTCTAATGTTCAGTATGGGAAGTCACAGAATTTCATAAAGCAGGGACAACATGCCTCCGAATTTACCACCACCAAAAAGGGCATGGCTGTTGGAGGTAAGCCCTCTCATCTGATTCTGTCCATCGAGCTGGCAGGGGAGCACGTTTTCTTGGTCACTGAGGACTCTGACTCCTCTGTTGTGTGGAGTTCTCCCTCCTCTAGTGTTGAAGACCATTCAGATACAAACTGGGGTCGCTTTACCAATGAAACAGGCACTTCGCAGCACCAGAAGACTATATCTAACAAACAAAAAGGCAAAAGACATGGCAGCCATAGCCAGCTGAAATGGGACTACTCTGGCTCACAGTTTACATCTTCTTATAGCGAAGAATCTCGCAGGGCTTCTGGACCAGAAAGAACTAGGGCAACAACAGATTTAGCTGAAGAACCCTCCTTGTCAGACATCCTGTCATCCATTAAGCAATTTCAAGAGAAGGTACGGATAGACAACAGGCAAGCAAATGGGGCGGCCAAAAAACTCCAAGGTGGCCTTGCTCAGACATTGTGGAAAGCGTCACGTTGATTGAAAGCTACACGGAATGTCTAGAAACTGAAGTTACCTCCCTGAAAGAGCAGAGCTCCACTCAAGGCGCGTGCATGACGGATATCATGTGGAAATTGAGGGATCAGGAGAACAGGCAGCGCCGAAACAATCTTAGCCTGCTGGGGATCCCCAAAGAGTAGAAGGGGAGGATCCCAGTCGATACATTGTGTAGCTCCTGAAAGATGCCTTAAGACAAAATCCTAACTTTAACATTAAGTTAGGATTTTGTATCAGATTACTTTTGTGAATCAGGCCCAATGTTATCTGGGCATCATCTTCTCTCACAATGGTACCTGGGGCTCCCATCTAAAAATGGAAAAGTTTATGTTCATTAGATCAGTAGAAGCACTGTTCAGATTTGCTGGGAAAATAGGTAATAAACCCATACGAGAATTGATATAGCTCTTTAGGAGCAAATGTATACCAACTGTCTCGTGTGGAGCATCTGTTTGGCTGAGCTTTGTTTATTGCATTCATATGACATCTCTTTTCTCTGTAGACTTTTAGATGTCCTTCACTCTGCTCCTGCTTTCATTACGTATAGCGAAACAAATGTAACATATTTTGAAGACATGGTACTTGTCAGTGCGATTGTTAGCTGGCATAATATATGAAGTAAGAAAGGAGCTAAGTTTACAAGGGATGTTATTAAATATTGCCACACACTTGAACACTATGATAGGTTTCCTTGGCTGATGTACATAGATAAGTTATTAAAAGAAATAGATGAAAATATAACTATCACAAGTCCCACCAGTATTCCTCAGTTTGGCAAAAAAGAAATTAGTATGATATTCCTAAAAAAACAACGGTATAACAGAGAAAGAAGAGAAGGCAATGGACGTTCAATGGGAACGCTACCCAATCCACAGAACATTTTATTTTGTTCAGCAAGTTTTACAATGACATTAGATATCCCTTATATGTCTATCTTTATAATTAAACAATTTCTATTTTATCAACATGCTTTAAAAATGTTATGCAAACTTGAGAGTGATGTTATCTACTTCTCTATCACTTACTTTGTTTTCAATCCACTGAAGAGAAGAAAGCTTCTTAATTATCTTGACGATAATTGGTATGAAAAAGACTAATTAGTAGATATTTGTTATGTATACCAATCTTATTTGCTGTTATATTATGTGTCTGGCTCTCGTTTTCTTGCACATAAATTACCTCTAGAGAATGCCCAAGATATTCTTGCAATTCTTCCACTTTAAGTTTGCAATGTAGATATTGTACATGTACTATATGAATGTAAGTATATTTGAATAGCTGTGGCTCTTTTGCACACAGTGAGTCTGCCATAACGTATCTCTATCAATTTTTAAACATGTCTTTAATGTATAAGCTTGATTTATAAATGTATAATTTTAATCGCGGCCCTGGGCGGAGCCCCAGAGCCTCTGTGATCCTACCAGCTCTCCTGCCAGCACCCATTTATGAGTGCAGGCAGGAGCGGGTGTCGCGTTTTGCCCTGACAAATCAGACACAGGAGTCAGAGCTGACTTTCATGCTTCCTTCTTTATTCCCTGCCAGGTCATAACTGGCTTACAAACTAAAACGTCTACGTCTTTCCGGTTCCTGTTTCCCGGAACCGCCCTTTCCTGCTTGCCTGCTCTGTCTCAAGGCAGAGTCAGGCATAACGACATGACATCTCCCCCTTTTGTACAAAGTCTCAAGAGCCATCACATTTCCTCGACGAGTCGCCTGGGTTTCCTTATCTGGCGTCTTGGGCGGCTTTCCTGTTCTGGTGCATGAACATGTTGACTACAACTACTGATGATTCTTAGAGGGCTGTGGTGGCATTGGTTGCTGCTGTCACTTTGGCTTGCTGAGTCACTTGAAGTTTGGCTCGAGGAGGCTCCTCGGTGGTTGGGAGGATTGCATCTCTTGAAGTGCGATATATTCCTCGTTATCTGCTTGTGGTCAGCTTTCGCTGTGATCATGGTTCCTTTCCTCTTGCTGACCTGTAGGGGAATGTCAAGGTACCGGCTGTCTGCTTTTGTTCGCCGGTCGCCCCGTACTATTACCCAATCTCCTTCCTGGATGTCGACATCTTTGGCGTGCCTACGCCGATCCGCGTACATTTTCATTTTCTGTTTCTTCTCGTGATCCATTTCAACGAGAGTGTTATGATCAATGGTGATGGTCCGTGCTTGAGATGCAGCGTTCATTGTAGGTAGTCGAGTGCGGGGTGCCCTCCCTAGCATTACTGTGGCTGGGCACTGATTGGTGGTGTTGTGCGGAGTGGTCCGATATGCCCTCAGTACTTCGTTTAGGGTCTGCTGGATATCTTGGTGTGTTAGCTCAGCTTGCTGGATCGCCTTTTTTAGTGTCCCCATAAATCGTTCCACCATGCCATTGGCCTGGGGCCATAGTGGTGTGATTTTTTGGTGTTTGAAGTTGAGGTGTTCCGCAAAATCTGTGCATTCATGGCCATTGAACGGGGGTCCGTTGTCAGATTTGACTCGTGAAGGAATGCCCCATGCTGCAAAGATCTCGTCCAGTATTGGGATGACTGCCGTTGCTCTGGTGGATGGCACCAGGTGCGCGAAAGGGAATCGCGAGTATTCGTCCATGACGACTATGATGTACTGTCCTGATTGCAGTGGTCCAAAGAAGTCGACTGCGACTTGTTGCCACACCCCGTCTGGTAGTTCTGACATTTGGAGCGGGGCGGGAGGTTCCTCACGACTGACCAGCTGGCATGTCATGCAGTCTTTTAAAGTTGACTCTACCATCTGGTCTAGAGTGGGGAACCAGACTCGTTCTCTCAAGGTCTTCTTAGTGGCATTTATGCCCCTGTGACCCTCATGGGCCAGGTTGATGACTCCTTGGCGTAACTTGTGGGGAATCACAATTCTCCCTCCTCGCAAAAGGAGTCCATTGTCACTGATGGAGAGTTCGTCATGTATACGTTGGAAGGCTGTGAGATCACGGAGGTGTTCTTCCGAGTTTTGAGGCGTGTTTTTGACATGTCTCCAGGAATTCGTGTTGATGTGGGCCATGACCGCTTGTATGAGTGGGTCTTGAGCCGATGCTTCTTGAATGGCCTCAAGTGGAACTGTAGGGGGGCATGCAGCGTCGACGACAAAATGGATATAGTCATCAGCCAGGGAGTGGGCAGTCGTAGCACTGATCAAGGGATGCCGGGACATATAATCAGCAGGATTTTCAGCTTTTCCAGGCTTTTCCAGGCTTATGGACGATGGTGTATATGTAGTCCTGGAGACGCAGTCCCCACCGTTCGATGCGTGGTGGCATCTTGGCGTTAGGATTGCCGAATATTGTGATCAGTGCCTGGTGGTCGGTGACGATAGTGAAGTGTTTGCCGTACACAAACAGGTGGAAGTGTTCGCACGCCCAGACTACAGCCAGGCTTTCCTTCTCTGGCTTAGAGTACGCCTTTTCAGTGTCTGTGAGGCTGCGGCTCGCGTACGCGATGATGTGGCGCTGGTCAGACTGTTCGCGGTATTGAGCCAGGATGGCGCCCAGGCCCACCGGGCTGGCGTCAACTGTGATCTCTGTTCTCTTATTTGTGTCGAAATAGGCAAGGTTGATGGCTGAGCCGACAGCCTGTTTGATTTCCAAGAATGCATGTTCACAGGCATGTGACCATTCAAAAGGTTGTCCCTGACGTGTGAGTTCTCGTAGCGGATAGCTGATTGTGGCGTAGTCACA
This sequence comes from Lissotriton helveticus, assembly GCF_964261635.1. NCBI lineage: Eukaryota > Metazoa > Chordata > Amphibia > Caudata > Salamandridae > Lissotriton > Lissotriton helveticus. Next base: position 1,705,319,173 of record NC_136061.1, on the reverse strand, counting down.
GATGTAACGTGCACAGTATCTCGCCATTCCGAGGAATGAGCGGAGATCACTCACATCTCGGGGAGTCGGGGTGTCGGCGAGTGCAGCTACCTTTTCGGGGTCAGGCTTCAACCCTTCTCTGGAGAAGATGTGTCCATAGAATTTCAAGGTGTCCTTGTGGAACTCACACTTGTGGGCATTGAGTGTCAGGTTGGCCTTCAGCAGAGCATGGCATACTCTGTCCAGAGCGGTGTCGTGCTCAGTTTGATCCTTACCAAATACTAGTAGGTCGTCGCTGTAGTTGAATGCGTTGGGAATTCCTTGAATGACTCGCCGGATGGCTTCCTGGAAAATTTCAGCGGCCGACGAGATGCCAAAGTTCAAACGTTTGTAGCGGAAGAGGCCTTGGTGCGTGGTGAATGTCGTGATGTATCTCGATTTGTCATGAAGCTCCAACTGGTGGTAACCTTTATTAAGGTCGAGTTTGGAGAATACGGTGGCACCATTGAGTCTCGTGATCATGTCACTTATGTGTGGTCCCGGGTGGCGCTCTCGCTCGATGGCAGTGTTGGGTGCACGCATGTCCACACATAATCTGACCTTGTTGTCTTGTCCCTTTTTAGGGACCACTACGACCGGGGATACCCATGGAGTGGGTCCCGACGTGCGTTCGATGATATCTGCTTGTAAAAGATCTTGGAGCTCGTCATCGACGGCTTGTTGTAGGTGGAAAGGCACCTTCCTGTGGTGTTGAGCGAAGGGTGTCACACGTTCATCAATGTGTAGTTTCACCTTGAAGTGATTCAGCTTCCCCAAGCCCTTGAAGAGGTTCGGGAACTTTGCTACGATGTCAGGGGCATCCTCAGTCATATAGAGAAGTTCCACTAGTTTTAGTCTTTCGGCTGTTGGTAAACTAAGCAGACAGTCGGCAACATCAGGTCCTTCTACTACGTGGACGTAGGCGGGAATTCTCCTGTCCTTGAACGTTAGGGTTGTATGAAAATGACCCAGGCATGGCAATGGCTTTATTGACATCCATGTGAATATGCGAACCGCTGCTGGTTCCAGTTTGGGCCGTTGTTTCATGTTGTAGTACTCCAGCGCGCAGATATAGTTCAGTGACGCTCCTGAGTCCAGGACAAACTTTGCTGGGTGATCCCCTATCATGATGTCTAGTTTGGGGTACCGTTTCAATCAGTCAGGGTCAGATACCATGCAAATGTATTCGTCACTGTATCGTGACACGGGTGTGTGTGGTGATGAGTCACTGGACGTGGATCGTGTGCTCGATGTGAGGCTGTCATTTGGCGTCGTGAGTAATGCGTGCTCGTGGATCGGCCTCGTGTTTGATGGGAACTTGTTGATCGATTGCTCGATCTTGAGGAGCTGGAGGAGCGTCTTTCTCTCCCAGTTACGGCACGTGCGTGGTGTTGTGTGCCACGTCGCGGGATTGATGACCGGCGTGTAGACTGTCTGGCCTGGCATGCTGCCTCGAAGTGATTGTCCTTCCCGCAGCGATGGCATTGTTGGCCAATTGCTGGGCATTGTCCCGAATGTGGGTAGTCTTGTCCACACCGATAGCATGCAGGTGCTGGTTTGGTAGATCTGTTGTGTCGTGATTCTCGTCTGGGTGATGTTCTCCGAGAGTTGTAGTTGTGTTTGCTCGATCTGTGTGAGCTTGTCGCGGATCGGGTGGTCTTGTGCGTCTGCACCCAGAGGGCATGTTCTTTGCGGTCGGGCTTGTGAGCTTCCATCCGTTTGGCATGTTCTTCTGCCTGGTCGTTAATTCTTGTTAGTTCCTCGATTTCTTCTAGGGTGTGTGGTTTCTTCAGGAGTCGCCTACGTAGTGATTCAGATTGGCATCCATCAATAATGCGGAGTCGCAGCGCATCTTCTGTCTTGAAGTTTTCGAATTCACAGTAGCGTGTCATCCTTTTGATACGCACGATGAAATCACTCATGCACTCTTCCTTCTCTTGGGTGGCCAGGTTAAACACGTATCGTTCATAGTCCACGTTGCGCTTGTGGAGGAATCGTCTATCAAGGGCAGTTTTTACGTCGTCATAGGTGGCAGTCGCTGCATCTGCCATTTCTTTGATGATTTCTGCTATTTCTTGGCCTGCTAAATTTCTTAAGGCTACTAGTTTTCGTTTGGGGTCTTGTACCAAGGATCCCTCCATGTAATCCTCGAAGTCTTCACTCCAGGTTTTCCACGCCGGCCCCATGGTGTTGGCAGGCGTCAGCGCAGCGGCTGTGGTTGTCGCATGAAAGGTGCCCCCACGGGCGCCTGAGGCATCATGGCTGCGTTGACTTGTGCTCCTGGACCTGCTACAGCGTTTCCCCCAGAGGTGCTGGTGGGCTCAGTGTCAGACATGTGAGAGTCGTGGCTTGCTTTGGCTATCTGCGAGTTTTTCGCTCTTTTGTCGTTGCTTTCCTGCTCTTTTGTTACTGCAGGGGCTTGTTGTAGCTGTATGTAAGTTCTCTTGCTTTATGGTTATTGCAGAGTTTATTTTTCCCGCACTTTCTGTTGGTTTGTACGGCTTGGACCAGGTTGTGCCTGACTCCAAGATGGCCGCCGTATTTGAAACGTGGGTTGTTCAAGGGCCAGCGCCTGACCTTAAGATGGCCGCCGGGTGGGACACTGTATCTTCGGGCCCAGAAATTTTCTACCCACTCGCCTGCTCGTACTGTAGGCCGCCACAGTCGTGCTTCTTTATCCCTCAATTGCGCCTTCCTTTCTCTGCTGCAGCGGGACTCACCCTCGCGTTTATGTTGTCCTTCGCGTCTCCGCGAGCGGGCGGGACCTTCACGCTGCTCGGTACTTGGGCTCCTCCTGGATTGTTTGTCCGGTGAGGCGCGAGCTTCTTGCTTGCTCCATGATCCTCGAGCAACAGCGCGTTGTCGTCTGGCCAGGTCTCAGCTTCGAGCAGTCTCCGGCGCCGGCTCCGTTTCTCGCGCCTTTCCTGCGCCGCCGGTGGGGTAGACTGCGGACTCGCCGTTTGGGCCGCGTGCATGCGGCTGGGCTGCGTGACTCTGTTTGTGGGAGTATGAGGATCCCACCCTCGTCGCCAATGTCGCGTTTTGCCCTGACAAATCAGACACAGGAGTCAGAGCTGACTTTCATGCTTCCTTCTTTATTCCCTGCCAGGTCATAACTGGCTTACAAACTAAAACGTCTACGTCTTTCCGGTTCCTGTTTCCCGGAACCGCCCTTTCCTGCTTGCCTGCTCTGTCTCAAGGCAGAGTCAGGCATAACGACATGCCAGCGGGCAATTATTTTTTAATTATTGGGGGGACATGCAGCCTTCCCTCCATGAAATAATACTGGCCCCATGAACCCCATCACCTGGGGCCAATCTACATACGAAGGAGGGAGGGTCAAAAACGCATTTTCCATATTAATTTTTCATAGGAACTTTAGACAGAGATACAGCCGAAACCGCTGAAAGGATTTACAACAAATTAGGCAAAAAACTAGCCCTTGGTCCAGAAAGAGTGATGTTTGTGATTTGGTATGAATCAGTTCAGAAGTATTTGAGCAATTAATTCCCCCAAAACATGAATTTCTAGGGCTGCGGTGCTTCAGCATATCCCAACAGATCTCCTGAACCTCAAGCAGGAAGTGGTTATTCAAACCCTCTCCAGGACAAGGCATTCATTTTTTGGGGGAAGGGTTCACGTGTGTCCCCCCAGGCTGATTTTATCTCGGGGGCCCCATCCTCCATGGCCCAATGTCTTTTTTAAGGGGTAGATCACACAGCCCTCCTCCCCAGGCCATTTTTTGACCCGGGTTCCAATCCCCAGTGCTCAAATTATTCTTGAGGTGAGGGGTTGCATGGCCCCCCTCCCTGAGCATGCAGCCCCCTCCCCAGGGCATATTCAACCTCAGGGACCCGCCTCCCCCAGGGTCCACCACATTTGTAAAGGGGAGGAGGCCGCATAGCACTCCTTCCAGAGCCTCTAGAGACCCCAGTGACCACATCCCCCTGGGCTCAAATTATTATTGAAGGGAGGTGTGCATGCTCTCCCCCTACTGGAGCCTCTATATCCCTTAGTGACTCCTCTTCTGGGTCCACTAAACTTTTAAAAAAGGAGGGAGGTCACATAACCCCCTACCTGAGCCATTAATGGACTTGGGGACACAATCCCCCAAGGCACGCTCACTATCTATGACCCGGGGAGGCAATCCCCCGAACATAGCTGTTTCCCTGCCCACACTGGCTCAGGCAGGAAAACCTGTGATTGCTCCCGTTTAGGGGGGAGCATTTTTTAATCTCCGGTCACACAGAATCAAACACAAAATCTGCTCCCAGCCGGCGGGAGCTTTGAAAAGTCTCCCACCAGCTGGGATCGACTTTTGATTTCCTCCCTGCCCACTCTAATACATAGTTCAAGTCTTTAGCTCTTGATGGGCAGGATCATAACTGATTCTGTTGGCATGTCCAATTAATTGTCTCCCTCAAATAATATTGCACTGTGCATGTGCAGTAGGAGGATGCAATTGAAATGACGAGACCAGTCTGCGGCTCTCGATGTGATAAATAGTTGTCTCTTTAACTTTCGTTTTTAAGAGTCTATAGGAAAAGTCTTTGTACAAAGTATCATCTTCACTGAGCATGTTCATATTTAGATCGTCAATGGGTGAGCAAAAATATATTATCCATGGGTTAATATTTACCCTGAAGATCTCTTGTAGAACCATTGTTAGGGAATCTGGTTTAGCATTTCAGGGTAAATATCTTTTTTTTTTCTTCAGTAAAAAAAAATATATACCCTGAAGATCTCTTGTTGAACCATTGGTAGGGAATCTGGTTTAGCATGCATAACAACGTATATTATAAAAGCAGATTCACAAGCCAAATCCTGTCTAAGCAACTAGAATTCCACAGTTATCAGGTGTGATGTGTGAATTGAAATAAATGAAAGATCCTTCTGTGTACAATACACTGCAATGTGTAAAAAGTCAATGAAAAATGTGAGGGAAATGCCTGAACACCGAATGATGTTACTGGTGGAAATTTTGCTTGTGTGACCCTTAATATTGCTTCTGCAGTTGGACTATGAATTTGTGTGTTTAGCCTGCACTGGCCTAAATCAACCCACTCACTTTCTTTAATTTGAGTTAAGTGTGTGTGGGGGGGGGGGTTGCCAGTGTCTGATAGTAAGATCCCTAGATAATTGCATGTAGGTGTACACCGAGCTCAAGTAGAAATCATCACCTTGTTTTCGGGCTTTTTTCTTGTATTTTCCATACACAGTCACCTTAATTTTGGTAACGTTTGGAACTAATTTGTTGCACAGACGGTAAGTGTGTAGTTGCTACAAATGGTAAGATGGGTTTATGTGCCAAGTATACCAGAGCTGCAACGTTATTAATTGTGGAGTACCTCTGTTTGAATTTGGTCTGGTAAAATTTAACTATTTTATTACTGTCAGCCCATTCTTCGAATTCACCTAGAATCATTCTTGCTTTTGACTCTGTGTCCCATTAGGCAAGAAGTCGCTAATTGGTTGGGTCCAATCTATCCCCTTCTTGTGAATGGGATAAAATATGGACCGCACTAGGACTAGGGAACTTGGGCGTGCTGAAATTCAACCCCATACAAGGGAGTTAAGTAATGTGACCAGAACTCACTGTCTTTTCTGAACAGAGAAGCTGGTAAGCCACTGAGACACAGGGCACCATTTTCTCTGAATGTTTTTATCACCTTTGTAGGGTCAATTTGAGTAATGAGTTCAAATGAGCAGTCATTATTACCAAATCTGGTTATACAGCTGGCTTAGAGACACATGTTGCTGTGAATCGAATTTTGGATAGAGAGATCTTATGGGCTCAAGTAATTTGGTGTATGGTACGTCTTTCCCCCTGATAAATAACCTGTTTCCAAAATATTTAACAAACTGCCAAAATGAATTCTGGTCCTTTCAAGCTAGGAATCAAAGAATGGTCTGTTATTGACCTTCATAGCATTTCTGTTTTAACCTCCCAAAGGGTAGCACGATATATCTTTTTTTAACATGAACGGCACCACCCTATCGGGTTCATTCTTAGTAAAATAAATTATAACTGCATACAGTCATTTCCTATCCCTTTACATTGGATGCGTTCCAATTCTTGTAATGATAGACTGACATGAGTTATTAATGTTTTCAGTTGATTATCTGTTGGTACTATGATTCTGGACCAAAATATAATAAAGTGATTTTCTTCCATATAGTTACTAAACAAGTCATAGTCAGCTGCAAACCCTTGCCATTTTCTGAATTAGTCTAGTGATATTCTGCTCCACTGGATTCAGAGATCTCTAAATGTCCTTCCACCCAACACATTCTGCTGGTGGGACTTCTAAGTTGAACTGTTGTCAAAGACAGGTGGTCTCTTTCACTGTGTTACAGGGCAGAAAATTGAAAGAGGAAAGAGCTGGGCAGCTCAGATGTGAAGATATAGTCCTGCGCTCCCATATGCGTAAGGTAAGAAAGGTTCTGATTGGTTTTGGCTGTGAAGCTTTTGTAGCAAAACCAGTTTGTGTGATGGAAAAAGTCTGACAACCCTTTGACCCAGTGAGGCTGTTTCAATTGTGAAGATATCCTAGAAGCAATCTGGTATTGTACCCAGGTTAGAGAGACTAAAGTGACCTGTTACAATAATGTCATGATTGGTATGATTGTCGATTAACTCCTCTATCATTTTGTAAAACAATTCAGTTGTTTCTTTTGGAGCACCCCAAAGGAGGATTAGGAATACATTAAAAACAAGAATAGATATTCCCCTGCCACAGACTCTGCCTTGATTTATACACAGTGGCAGCTGCCACTGTGTAACACATGCACACAAATATATTCACTGAAAAAAAAAAGTTGGAGGAACATGGCGGCCGTAGTGTAGTCGGCTGTAGACTCACTCCCTCGGGATTCTGATGGCGGCTGCTGAGACCGGGGTTTAGCACTATCTCCTTACTGGTATTTGGGTCATTCTGCCCCCCCCTCTCCTCCGAGGCAGTTTCTCGGCGATGCGAGGGGACCTGCCGGGGCTGCATGCCGATTCTCCTGAGGCTGCACTCGATCCCTCGGTTTTCCCATGCAGGGTGGAGCCGTCGTAGAGAAGCCGTGCTGGAGGTGGAAGGCTGCGGCGTGTGAGAGAAAGCGAAGCGGCCTCCATTGCCTGCTGTTTTGGTCTGCTGGAGGAGGAGTGTCTTGGCTAGAGCAGGGTTACATCGACTATGGGCAGGTAGGGGGTCCTGGTCTTGGCGTAAAGCTCTGACCACGGCCCCGAATGCTGTGAATTTTATTACCGGAGGCCGCTTGGCTGAGAAATTGATCTGTGGGCCTCAGGCAGTTAAAGTGAGCGCCCAGTTGTTAAGTGTTGGTAGCGCTGAGGTGGGGGCTGGGTGTCTCATTGAATGTATGGAGAGGAGTCCTGTGACACAAGAGGGTCTACCCCCCCAAAGCCGAGCAGATACACACTGAGGGCGAGGGCAGCACATTTAACAGCTAATAAAGTTATAACCCATTCTATCTTGCCTAAACAAGTCTCCCCCCTCGGTAGTAGCAGCAGAAGTCAAAGCCTCTGTACCAGGACAGAGCAAGCAGGGGGTGGGGACTCCTGGGTCTGCGGGCTGTGCAATCCCAGATATAGTTAAAACACAAAAGGACAAGGCGAAACTGCATGACAAGAAAAAGCTATTAATAAAATAAAAAATCACCCCGTCTTTGAAAACCTTTTATTTGGTTATGTCTCTCTCCTCAGCAACTAAAGCAGCCCAGTCGCCATCAATATTATCGAGTGAAGGCGTACCTAGTTCAATGTCTGGGACTATTTCTCCAAATATATCTCATTCTCCACCCCCGCAGTTAAGTTCCGTCCCCTCTAACACTCCGTCGGTATCGGGGCTAAATCAGAAGACGACCACGGCAACCGCAGCGAAGGGATGTGAGCAGGCACAGTCAAATCGAGACAATATCCCCCAGTGTCCAAAACCCGTTGAGACTAGCAAGGCAGAATTGGTGGTTCATTCAGGGATAAGTCTTTCTAACAGATATTCTATCCTAACAGAAGAGGAAGATCTAACTCTAGACCTCGATCGAGCCTGGAACAAGCACTGGGAGTGAGTTGTCAGGAACTAGATCTTCGACATCAGACTGGGTCGGGCCATGAGACAGAGCAGGTTCTGGTGCAAGGGGCGCAAAAGGGAGACAGGGGGGGCCTGGCTGGTCAGATTGGAGAGCATAGAAACCTAGTGCCTACACCAGATAATGTAAGTGTAGCAACTCCAAATACACACTCCTTGGCAGACCTACTTTTGGCCATGAAGGATGAGATGACATCTAGATTTAGAGTCTCTGAAACAAATCAAGCAGAACTAGCTAACAGGTTCTCTGTATCAGAGGCAAACCAGGCCGCAATCCAGTTATCCTGTGAGGTATTGGCTAAAAGGTTAGAGGAAGTCACAGCAAGGACTGAGGCAATCGAAGAAGATATTCCAAAATTGAAAGAATCAGTAGAGGCTTCAACTTTTCGTTTGGAGAAGCTTTCCTTCCAGAACAAAGAATTAAAGGACAACCTTGAACGACTAGAGAATCATTCAAGAAAAAATAATCTGAAGTTCCTGAATGTGCCGGAAGACTTGGAAAGGGGAGACATACAGGGGTTCCTGATTACTTTATTGAAGGGTACAGTCCTTAAGAGCCACCCAAACATTGATCTTAACTATGAAATCCAAAGAGCTCATAGGGACCCCTTCAAAAGAAACCCGGGAAGACAGAAACCCCGTAAAATACTGGTGAATTTTCTTTCATAAAGGAGCTCATCTTGACAGCTGCTTTAAAAGAGGGGGTAATCTCCGCCTCTGCTTCTCTCTCGGATAAAACTGCCTTTTCTTTCTTTATCAGGTCCGACATCTCGCATATAATGGCCACAAGACAGTGGGAGCTGGGGAAGAGATTGGAGGAATTAAATAGTCTCGCGCCAAAGCGCAGTTGAGATTTCCAGCCACATTGCGGGTGATGTGGAATAATCATATGCATATGATCCGCTCAACAGATGAAGTCGATAGCCTTATTGCAAACATTCAGCATGAAAAACAGGGAGGGAGGTAGGGAAGAATACGGAGGGTCTTTTTTCTCTGAGAGCAGGATTTTCAGCAGCCCCGATATGTATAGGGTTCTAAGTAATGAAATATAGTCCGAGGGAGCAGTGTCCGAATAGGCGTAGCCTATTGGAAGGGAGGGTTCCTCAGGGGGAAGGGGGTACGAGGATGGGATTCACGGGGGCCACAGAGGGGGAGGGGGGTTGGAGGTGGTGCACCAGGTGGGGAGCAGAGTAGGGAAAAAATAAAAAAAATGTATGCCTCATCTCGCCAATCCAAGAACGAGCATTATCCGAGTTTAGTAAAACCGGTTTTACCCCATGATAGATAAAATAAGAGGGGGTCGCAAGATCCATTTTATTTCTTGAAATTTAAATGGACTGAGGTGTCTGCGTAGGCAAAGATTGATCTTAAAATACCTAGAACTTTCACCAGCACAGGTGTGTCTGTTACAGGAGACCCATGTGAATCCAACTGAGCTACAGACCATACTCACTAAAATTCCTTGGATTCAGTGTTTCTGTTCTTCACAGCAATCAATATGCAGTTGCGGGGTGGAAATCGTAGTAAAGAAGGAAGTCCCCTGCAGGATTAAGACAGTTCAAACAGATCAATCAGGCAGATAGATCACAGCTCTCTTAGATTTTGAGGGGATGGAAATGTCTTGTTCATCTTTCTATGGTCCAAATATGGACGACTCGGCATCCTTAGTTAAACTACAAGATAGTCTGATTATGATAAACCCCCCCTTGGTAATAGGAGGTGACTTTAACATTAGGCTTGACCCTGTTAAAGAGTCATGCAACAGGGACCCCGAATTCACGCAGGGTTATGAAAAACCTAATATACAATATAAATTTAGTAGATCTTTGGAGGTCCAAGAGGGGAGATGCCCAATGTTTCACCTTTTACTGTAAAAAGTATCACCATTACTTAAGGATAGATTATGTGCTGGTAAATAGAGAAGCCCTTGATAAGTTTATTAACATTTCGATCTTGCCGAGTCACCTATCCGATCATGCTCCACTTTTATATGCTTTGGGTGGCAATCCCCCCCAATCAAGATGGACGCTGAACAGAGCAATAATACTAGACTCAGAAATCATCCAGGCCATCAGCAGGTCCTCACTTGAATTCTTTTCCATAAATCTAGGATCTACCTCATTAGATTATGTATGGGATACCTATAAGGCAAGTTTGAGAGATACTTTACATGCCATAATAAGTTCTAAGAATCGGTTTGTGGTATATAAATAAATAATACCGGATCTATTTTTGTCTAGGCATAGCAATAACAGATAGCTCAATAAATAAGAGTCAAGATTCGAGGTAGTAGGAGTTTGCAGGTTTATTACAGCATAAAGGACAGGAACAGGACAACCTGCATAGGAATAGGATGGCAGAGCCCGGCAGGGGGGACAGGATTGGACTAGCGTGGCCCGGCAGCTGCCGGGGCTGGATCTGGGATGAGCGCGCTAGCATTTAATAACAATACACAAGTATATATAGTAAAACAGTTGCATTACAGTACATATGATAGGCGGAGCAGCGAGTGGAGCAAAGGGTGTGACGCGTAGCAGTCGCGAAAGATAAGGGTGAAAGTGGGTGTAACAGGGCGTATACATAGACATGTGATGCAAACGTAACAGAATATGTCATGAATGGGGCGGAAACATGGAGGGGGGCTACCTAAGGAGCCGGGACCTCTAACCTGATGGTGCGCGCAAACTGGCAATGACGTGTTACTAGGAGAAGCTGGGGGCTACGAACTCTGTGCTAGGAGCAGAGACTGAAGTCTGGAGAGTCAGGGCGACATGTACCTAAGCAGTATCTAGTATCTGATGTTTAGAGAACATGTTGATATAAACTAGAAGTCAGGAGGGGAAAGGCTAACTTGATTCTAAGAATGGTGCATGCATTATTCTACATGTAGTGCGTGATGAAGAATACTAAATGACCATTAATACAGTATTTCTCTTACATGGAGACGTAAAGGCTAGACAATGACGGAAACTATTGATGCGGTTCAGTAGCTTAGGAATGCAGAGAAGGAGGGCTGGACTGATAACTAGAATCATAACATACTCTTGGCAGACTCAGAGGCAGAGCCAGGCTGAACCGGGCACTATGAGGCAGGAAGTAAGTGAAGGGTCAGGGATACAGGTGGGGGCTGTATCGCTCCTCAGCGAGGCTCAGGAGACAGAAGCTAAATCTGGTGTCCAGGCCCTTTTGAGGCCTAGAAACGGGAACTTTACAATGAAATAACGTGCACACTGAGAAACGTGGCAACGTAACTTTACATAGGCCTGATATTCGTAGTAGTCACGAGAACTGGAAACTGACATACTAGAGATGGACACAACTGTAATTGCGTCTTTAATCGAACATGGGGAATACATATGCATATTAATCATGCACACATAACATATGATGGAGGACGCGTAGGGACACAGAACATGGCAAAATTTACTTTTCCACATTCCCTCCTTGTCACTACGTTTCCATCAGGAAACATCAATATTCATGATACCATCTATCATTTCATACAGTATCATTTGCTCGTCTCGAATTTTCTTGGAACGGGATTTAGAACGGGACTTGGGACTAGGAATACAAGAGGTAGCACAAATGCCGCAAATCGCAGGGCCACATTGTATACAGAGGCAGCAGCTGAATATGATCGCTACTGCAATACCTAGAAAGGACAAGACTTTCCATCCCCAAGCGGAAATTATATTCCAGAACCAACCGGACCATGTCCAGGTGCCTGGGTCTTGGTGTAACAGATGGGCAATTTTATGGAGTCTGGTTATAGCTGAATAAACAGACGGTGCGTTATTTGGAATGAAAATGCAGCAACTAGATCCGATGACTCTACAGGCCCCGCCCCTATCGGCCAATATGACGTCAAGGACGAGACGATTCTGTAAAACGACAAATCTCATAGCAGATTGCTCTTCAGTTAAGTTACCTAGGGCAGAGGCAGTCTCATTAACTACTGCTTCAAGGGTTCTGGTTAACCTACGGATTAACTTACTATTCTGGATAGGTCCTATAAAAAAGAAGAAACCTCTATTGAAATCTGTATACTGTTCTAGAGCAGTTTCAGTATAATCGACAATTGGGGACTCAATCTCCCTTCTATGTCTAAGGTGTACTAGACGTGTGTTTCTATGATAATCAGATGGAGCTAGGAAAACAGGTGGCAGTAGGAAGGCAATGTAACAGGTTCCCTCCCAATCGAGGGGCAGACGAACATATGCAGTCTGACCACAAACAAAATAAGAATGACGTGAAGCTTTGAAAATAGATTTCCCACTGTCACTATACTTGACAATAGTAGTACAATCGCTGTGTCCTACATGTACGGAACCATAATTTCGGACACATAATTCGCCTTTGACTGGTAGTACTGAAATAGCAGGTAAGTCTGGAGTGGAATCAGACTGAACATTCAGGACCATGAAATTCGAAGAATAATTACCTAAATTGTAAACTTCGTTTTCTAGATCTAACCCTGTTCTGTGGGGAAGACCTTGCTTGTCTGGGAAACATGTACTGTTAAGAAAAGACATATCTGTTGAGGATGACGTTAACGTGGACCATGCTCCACACGAACCATTATGTGAAAATGGATAAGGAAAGAGTGGCAGAACTCCCTTCGGTGTCTGGAAAGGGGGGAGTCGACCACACACCCAACAATTAGTGGCATTGCTGGTCTGGTGTGAATAATGTAACATGCGGATAAAAGAATTGTTACGCATAGCGAAGCGGTAAGAGAGTTCATGAGGAGGCAGATCACTAAACGTGTGCTCTACTGTAGCATTAGAGGACTTATTTACATGAGAAACTGGAAAATACAGATAAAACGCATAACTGGTGCAGGAAATCATAATACTGAGAAATAATATGAAACATAGAAAAACGATACATCGGATTGAGTTTTGACTAACTCTCTCACTATGGGGGTCTATTTTATACATGTCAGAAACCGGTCTAACCGTTTCACCTAGGGGAGGACTTAGACAATCAAACTGGCTGACTTATTTTACTAGACCTTAACTTTTTCTTATACTCCTGTTGCGGAGTTGTCTCTAACAGGGAGGGTGCAGTATCAGTGTCTTTTGCGGGACAGTCCTTAAGAATAGTACTTTGGCAGTCCTTTAAATCCTCGGAAATGTTCTTTGAAATTGGTTTCAATCCATAAAACGTTTTGATGTGCGAAAGATGCACCCAGCCTTTGCGTCCCTCCAACTTCACGGCTGTGCGGGTGGCCAGGAGGACCTGTCGGGGCTCCTTCCAGCGAGGCTCCAGCGGACTTGAACGATCAAAATTTCGGACAAGAACCATGGATCCGGGAACGATTTCATGCGGTGCCACCTCGGTGTTGTCTGGAAATGCGGCGGCAACCTGTGAACGACAAGAGTTGAGGGCAGACATCAAGGAAGCTAGGTAATCTGTCAGCATATTACTTGAAACATCGGTAATCTTCGGGGTCTAGGAGTACCCCACATGTTAGGGGGGGCGGCCGAAACGACCTCAATACGGGGACAGACCTGATCTGGAATGTGCGACCATGCGCATATAGAACAGGGCGACCGGCAGAGCTACTAGCCAGTCCACACCTTTCTCTTGACAAACTTTTGCAATTCGAATTTTCAGGGTCTGATTATGTCTCTCTACGAGACCGGCTGCTTCTGGATGGCGTACACAATGGAACTTCCACTGGTACCCTAACAAAAGGGAAACGTGCTTCATGAGTTCAGATGAGAATGGCTGGCCGTTGTCAGAATATACGACCCTAGGGAGTCCGTAACGGGGGAAGAACTCACGAACCAACTGCTTGGCAGTGGTCGCGGCTGTGTAATCTGGAACTGGATATGCCTCCGTCCACCTGGACAAAGCGCATACAACTACAAGGACATACTTGAAACCTCGACATCGCTCCATCTGAATATAATCCATCTGGAGGACTTCAAAAGGGTGGTCAGGGGGCTGGAATCCACCTTGTTCCACCGGGACACTTTTACCTGGATTAAACTGGCAACATATCATACAGGTACGGACTTTCTGCTTGGCTGCAGCTCGTAAATGCTTGTTGAACCAAATATTCTGGATACTGTCTAACATAGCTTTTTCTCCTAAATGTGCTGGACTATGTGCGGTATTGATAATGACTTGAACCATAGAGTCGGGGAGAAACCAAGTGGCTTTACCCTTTGTTACCCATCCCTGATCTGTCTGTACCCCTCCTTGTTCGGACCATTTCTTGATTTCATCGGGAGTAGCATGTAACTGGATATCTATGACATCTTGAGTAGGGTCTTTAACTGTCATACATGTAGTCGGATCTGGAGTGTGTGTCGGTGTCTTATTAACTGGAATGTCTGGTGTCTGAGCTGTAAGCTTGGCTGTGCGATCTGCTAGATCATTACCTTGAGAAATAGTGTCAGTAACTTTCGTATGTGCTTTGCACTTCATGATAGCAATGGATGTCGGTAAATGTATGGCATCTAACAGAGCCTGAATAAGGAGACCATGCTGAATCTTGGTTCCATGAGAAGTCATGAAACCTCTCTCCTGCCAGAGCACTCCGAAGTCGTGTACGACTCCGAATGCGTAACGTGAATCTGTATAAACATTAACTTTCAGGTTCTTGGCGTGTATGCAGGCTTGAGTCAGAGCAACTAGCTCTGCTGCTTGAGCAGACAGGGTGTCAATACGGTGTGTTTCAATAACTTCAGTGTCAGTAGTCACTGCATACGCGGCTACTAGTTCTCCTGTACTTGTTCTCATACATGAACCATCCACATAAAGTGTCAGGTCGGGATCTGGTAATGGAATATCTGTCAGATCTTGTCTTGGCTTTGTCATGATGTTAACAACTTCCACACAGTCGTGTGTGGCAGGATTCAAAGTAACTGATGGTAACAATGTAGCAGGGTTTAGGACGTTGCAGCGTCTGATTTCTATGTGTGGCTGGAACAGTGTCAATTCATAACCTGTTAAACGTGCAATTGTCAAGTGCTGAGTTTGTGTTCGGTTTAAAAGAACTTCCACGGAGTGTGGAACTTGTACTGTCAAGGAATGTCCTAATACTATGGAATCACTTTGTCTGATAGCTAGTGCTGTGGCTGCAACTGACTTGAGGCACGCAGGCAGAGCCTGGGCTACAGGATCTAATGTGCTCGAAAAATAAGCACAGGGCTTGTATTGTCCTGCTTGATCTTGTGTGAGAACAGATAATGCTGTACCTTCGCGTTCTGTGACGAAAAGTGTAAAAGGCTTACTGTAGTTCGGTGTTGCTAGAACTGGAGCTTGACATAAAGCTTTCTTTAACTCATTGAAACTAAGTGTATGTTCAGATGTCCAAGGGAGGACAGTCGATACGGCTGCCTCCTGTGTCGTTAACTGTATCAGTGGTTTAGCTAGAAATGCATACTGAGGAATCCATTGTCTGCAATAAGAAGTAAGGCCGATAAAAGCACGTACCTCCTTCTGGGTCCTTGGCTGAGGAAGACTCGCTATTAACTGGATACGGTCTGGTGTCAACTGCCTACCCCTCTTGGACAGTAAGTGTCCTAAGTAGACCACTTGCTGGACACAGAATTGAAGCTTCGAAGGGGACACCTTGTGCCCCATCTCGGCGAGAAAATACAAGACTGTAAGTGATGCTCGCTCGCAAGCACGTTCAGAACGGGCTGTGATCAGTAGATCATCGACATACTGGAGCAGGGCAGTGTCAGTTGGCATGTGAATGTTGTCTAGTTGTCTCTTGAGTGCTTGACTATAAATACTAGGACTTTCTGTGAAACCTTGAGGAGCGCGTGTGAACATATAGCTCCTTCCATTTAAACAAAATCCGAAAAGAAACTGGCTGTCTGGATGAATGGGAACACTGAAAAACGCATTCTTGAGGTCTATGACTGAAAAAAATGAGGCTTCAGAATCAATGGCTGTCAATAGGGAAGAGATATCTGGGACAACTGGGTACTGGGGAATAATACATTTGTTAAGCTCTCGGAGATCAATCACTAATCGATATACTGGAGGTGCATTTGGATCAGTACGTTTCATGACAGGAATGATCGGAGAATTACATACATTGGAGTCAGTTTCTACAACTACTCCTTGAGCGATGAGCTCGTCAATAATTTTGGATAAGGCTGCTACAGCCTCTGGTGACAATCTGTACTGTCTGATTCGTGGTAACACTACACCTGGCTTGAGAGTCACACGATGGGGTGTGATTTGCATAAAACCAACATCAGTTGGACCTTGCGCCCATAGATGCTGTGGAACATTGGACAATCTGGGATCAAAATCTCGTAATACATAGTGACCCTTGAAGTCACGTAGGAACAATCGTATTCCCTCTGGGGAACAGCATATAACTGCACCTAACTCTTTCAGTGTCTTAATGCCTAATAGATTTTCTGGACATGACTTAGTAAGTAGCAGATCAGTAGTGCGGGACAATGGACCTACTTCTAGAGTAACTGGCTTTGATATTTCATTTACAATAGGTTTTCCTGAAAATCCAAGGGAAACATTTCTAGAGCCTGAGAGCGGAGCCCCTGGAACTTCGGCGTGACTGATGGTGGTCCTACTTGCCCCTGTATCAATCAAAAACTTTCTATCTTTCCCTAATACTTGACTATGAACATAGGGACCTTCTTGATCTACAGGTATCTCGATGAGAGGCAAGCCTACCTCCCTCTCTAGGCTGTTTCATGAGTATGGCTGATACTCCGGATACTCGGACTGCGCATACTGGTACATCTGCTGTGTAACATGCTGTGTTGCAGCAATAGGCTGCGGTGCTGGAACTGTCTGTTGTGCATTCTGTGGCTGAGAAGTCTGTGAAACTTGTTCTTGTCTAGGCGGACGTGGTCTTTCTTTAGTCTTACCGGTAGCTATGTTGTGTTTCAGAACTGCACACTCGTTTATAAAATGACCTGGCTGTTTACAATAATTGCAGTTCCCTTTAACGGGAGCTGCAGGATGACTGGCTTGATTTGGTCCCCTCTTCTGACTGTCTTGAGGAACAGATTGTGCAACTAGTACTTTCATTTTCGTGTCTTTCATACGTTTCCTCTCGTGATCTTGCTCTTCTCTGATTCTATTCTGGTGGTATTGAAGCATCTGTAACATTTGGGACGGGGTATTAGCTTGCCAGGTACTTTCGACTTTCAAAACTCGTTTTTTAATTTGTGGACTTGAATTCTCGACTAATTTAGTAACAAAAAGATGAGGGTATGACTCGCTACTTGTCTTGAGGCCACTGTTTATGGTAAAACATTTCTCAAATCTGGAATAATAATCACTAATATCTTCATCTTGTTTCTGTTTACAGGCTGAGATTGCATCCCAGTCTTCTTTTCTAGTTGTCAATAACCTAGGCAAAACTTGTATTAATAATTCTGGTAATTCTTTACATTTATCTCCAAGACCGGTACCTGGTACTCGTGCCTTATCTTCGGCTTCTAGGACTGTCCAATCGATCTTTTTCTCTCCCACCTCCCATTCTTTTTCTTTGAGTTTCTCATATACCCCTGCGGGCAACAAGACTTTTAACATTTTAATGATATCTGGATACGTGTATTCTCCCATACGGAGCATGTCTTTTAATTCTCGGTGGAACCCTGCTGGATCTTTATCATGACAGGGAATTAACTTTTTCATCTCTAAGAGTTCCATCTTTGTGATCGGGGTGTAAACAAACACTCGTTGCATCTCACCACCGTCTGTCTTAATTGGATGTACTTCTCGTAACGGATTCTGTCTGTCTATGTAAAAGGGTTTACTTTCTGGAGGTGAGACATGAACAAAATGCGGGTTCAAAAACGTTCTATATTTGTGGCGCTGTTCTAGAATGACACTAATTAAATCGGTACCTAAACCTTTCCATTTGTACTGGAGTAACTCGTTCAGGACATCGTGTAACGGACCTGGATCAGAATGTTGATCCTCATACAATGTAATGAGGTGCTGGATCATATACATACCCGCCAGTCGTTGCTCGGCTGGGGGCAATTTCAGAAACATTTGTGCCACTATCTCGTCTGGAAAAGTGGTAGAATCAGTAATCCATCGGACTGCTGATCGGACTAGTTCTTGTTCATACATGGTACTTAACTCGCTATAACCGATTCGTGATTTCAGAATATGATCGGTAGCTTGAAATACTTGTTCTAGAGAACCTTGTTCTGATGCTGGATGGTGAAAAACTGGCTTGTATTCTAGACGTGAATGGCGATCTGGAAATCTAGATTTTCCTACATACGCTATTCTGGCGGGATTCTCGTCGTCTACCTCTTCAGTAGAAGAGTCATTTTCTTTCTCGTTTACTTGTGCTGCTTTACGTTGTTCGTGTAACTTTATTATTTCTTTACGGATTTTCTTGTACATACTCTCTATACTACTGATAGTCTTGTGCTTACCCTCGGCTATATTATCACTCCACCTTGTCAGGATTTTCATTTCGGCTTGATCTTTAGTCGGGGAATCTTGTTCTCTTATTAGACAATTAATCAGGAACTTTAATAACATGAGCTGGATCTCAGCTTTCCTTTGAGACATGACTTCACTAATACTTTCTGGATCATCCCCTGTACGGATGAAACGATATATTCTGTCTAGATCTTCTTTCATATCTGGTAGGGTGACTAGATACTCGGTCACCTTTCTCACGCGTAATGAATATAAAACCATATTATCCTCGCCTGGGACTGGATCATAGCCACATTCGGTAAGGGCTTTTCTTATTTCTGCAACAGACTGATATCTGGGCGTACGCTGTGACGCTTGTGCATGTAATTCGGCTAACGTTAAACGCTTGTGTGGCGGCGGGGTTCCTGGAGGACCTCCCCCTGCGGCCCCTAAACCAGAGTCGTCTACTGATGCTCTTCGTCCTGGCAGAGTGGGAAATGGAAATGCAGGCTGGACTTGTATGGCGGGCTGGACCGGGGGTACCGTAACAGGTACTCCGGTGTCTGGAGGAGCGGGAAGTGCCTGATTTACAGGGACTGGCGGAGCAGGAACAGGATTTGCATATTCTGGGACTGTGTCGTCCAAATAGGACGAAATGAAAATATCAGCTGCGGTCGGTTTGTGACGTAGCTTGAGCGGAACTAATGGTGGCGGGAAATTACTGGATGCCTCCGGGGTCGCTTTTGGCAAGCCCTCGGCAAGAAGAGGATACATACCCTTGATGAGGGCATGCCTCTGTCTGTCTGACTGTTCTGTTTTAACTCGTTCACCTATCTCGATTAGTTCCCTTTCCTGGGCTCGTTCTAAGGATTCTCTACTTATTATTCTACATGTAGTGCGTGATGAAGAATACTAAATGACCATTAATACAGTATTTCTCTTACATGGAGACGTAAAGGCTAGACAATGACGGAAACTATTGATGCGGTTCAGTAGCTTAGGAATGCAGAGAAGGAGGGCTGGACTGATAACTAGAATCATAACATACTCTTGGCAGACTCAGAGGCAGAGCCAGGCTGAACCGGGCACTGTGAGGCAGGAAGTAAGTGAAGGGTCAGGGATACAGGTGGGGGCTGTATCGCTCCTCAGCGAGGCTCAGGAGACAGAAGCTAAATCTGGTGTCCAGGCCCTTTTAAGGCCTAGAAACGGGAACTTTACAATGAAATAACGTGCACACTGAGAAACGTGGCAACGTAACTTTACATAGGCCTGATATTCGTAGTAGTCACGAGAACTGGAAACTGACATACTAGAGATGGACACAACTGTAATTGCGTCTTTAATCGAACATGGGGAATACATATGCATATTAATCATGCACACATAACATATGATGGAGGACGCGTAGGGACACAGAA
Source organism: Lissotriton helveticus (assembly GCF_964261635.1). Lineage (NCBI taxonomy): Eukaryota > Metazoa > Chordata > Amphibia > Caudata > Salamandridae > Lissotriton > Lissotriton helveticus. The sequence goes on along the minus strand of NC_136061.1, from coordinate 1,705,299,258 downwards.
CATGGCAAAATTTACTTTTCCACATTCCCTCCTTGTCACTACGTTTCCATCAGGAAACATCAATATTCATGATACCATCTATCATTTCATACAGTATCATTTGCTCGTCTCGAATTTTCTTGGAACGGGATTTAGAACGGGACTTGGGACTAGGAATACAAGAGGTAGCACAAATGCCGCAAATCGCAGGGCCACATTGTATACAGAGGCAGCAGCTGAATATGATCGCTACTGCAATACCTAGAAAGGACAAGACTTTCCATCCCCAAGCGGAAATTATATTCCAGAACCAACCGGACCATGTCCAGGTGCCTGGGTCTTGGTGTAACAGATGGGCAATTTTATGGAGTCTGGTTATAGCTGAATAAACAGACGGTGCGTTATTTGGAATGAAAATGCAGCAACTAGATCCGATGACTCTACAGGCCCCGCCCCTATCGGCCAATATGACGTCAAGGACGAGACGATTCTGTAAAACGACAAATCTCATAGCAGATTGCTCTTCAGTTAAGTTACCTAGGGCAGAGGCAGTCTCATTAACTACTGCTTCAAGGGTTCTGGTTAACCTACGGATTAACTTACTATTCTGGATAGGTCCTATAAAAAAGAAGAAACCTCTATTGAAATCTGTATACTGTTCTAGAGCAGTTTCAGTATAATCGACAATTGGGGACTCAATCTCCCTTCTATGTCTAAGGTGTACTAGACGTGTGTTTCTATGATAATCAGATGGAGCTAGGAAAACAGGTGGCAGTAGGAAGGCAATGTAACAGGTTCCCTCCCAATCGAGGGGCAGACGAACATATGCAGTCTGACCACAAACAAAATAAGAATGACGTGAAGCTTTGAAAATAGATTTCCCACTGTCACTATACTTGACAATAGTAGTACAATCGCTGTGTCCTACATGTACGGAACCATAATTTCGGACACATAATTCGCCTTTGACTGGTAGTACTGAAATAGCAGGTAAGTCTGGAGTGGAATCAGACTGAACATTCAGGACCATGAAATTCGAAGAATAATTACCTAAATTGTAAACTTCGTTTTCTAGATCTAACCCTGTTCTGTGGGGAAGACCTTGCTTGTCTGGGAAACATGTACTGTTAAGAAAAGACATATCTGTTGAGGATGACGTTAACGTGGACCATGCTCCACACGAACCATTATGTGAAAATGGATAAGGAAAGAGTGGCAGAACTCCCTTCGGTGTCTGGAAAGGGGGGAGTCGACCACACACCCAACAATTAGTGGCATTGCTGGTCTGGTGTGAATAATGTAACATGCGGATAAAAGAATTGTTACGCATAGCGAAGCGGTAAGAGAGTTCATGAGGAGGCAGATCACTAAACGTGTGCTCTACTGTAGCATTAGAGGACTTATTTACATGAGAAACTGGAAAATACAGATAAAACGCATAACTGGTGCAGGAAATCATAATACTGAGAAATAATATGAAACATAGAAAAACGATACATCGGATTGAGTTTTGACTAACTCTCTCACTATGGGGGTCTATTTTATACATGTCAGAAACCGGTCTAACCGTTTCACCTAGGGGAGGACTTAGACAATCAAACTGGCTGACTTATTTTACTAGACCTTAACTTTTTCTTATACTCCTGTTGCGGAGTTGTCTCTAACAGGGAGGGTGCAGTATCAGTGTCTTTTGCGGGACAGTCCTTAAGAATAGTACTTTGGCAGTCCTTTAAATCCTCGGAAATGTTCTTTGAAATTGGTTTCAATCCATAAAACGTTTTGATGTGCGAAAGATGCACCCAGCCTTTGCGTCCCTCCAACTTCACGGCTGTGCGGGTGGCCAGGAGGACCTGTCGGGGCTCCTTCCAGCGAGGCTCCAGCGGACTTGAACGATCAAAATTTCGGACAAGAACCATGGATCCGGGAACGATTTCATGCGGTGCCACCTCGGTGTTGTCTGGAAATGCGGCGGCAACCTGTGAACGACAAGAGTTGAGGGCAGACATCAAGGAAGCTAGGTAATCTGTCAGCATATTACTTGAAACATCGGTAATACTTCGGGGTCTAGGAGTACCCCACATGTTAGGGGGGCGGCCGAAAACGACCTCATACGGGGACAGACCTGATCTGGAATGTGCGACCATGCGCATATAGAACAGGGCGACCGGCAGAGCTACTAGCCAGTCCACACCTTTCTCTTGACAAACTTTTGCAATTCGAATTTTCAGGGTCTGATTATGTCTCTCTACGAGACCGGCTGCTTCTGGATGGCGTACACAATGGAACTTCCACTGGTACCCTAACAAAAGGGAAACGTGCTTCATGAGTTCAGATGAGAATGGCTGGCCGTTGTCAGAATATACGACCCTAGGGAGTCCGTAACGGGGGAAGAACTCACAAACCAACTGCTTGGCAGTGGTCGCGGCTGTGTAATCTGGAACTGGATATGCCTCCGTCCACCTGGACAAAGCGCATACAACTACAAGGACATACTTGAAACCTCGACATCGCTCCATCTGAATATAATCCATCTGGAGGACTTCAAAAGGGTGGTCAGGGGGCTGGAATCCACCTTGTTCCACCGGGACACTTTTACCTGGATTAAACTGGCAACATATCATACAGGTACGGACTTTCTGCTTGGCTGCAGCTCGTAAATGCTTGTTGAACCAAATATTCTGGATACTGTCTAACATAGCTTTTTCTCCTAAATGTGCTGGACTATGTGCGGTATTGATAATGACTTGAACCATAGAGTCGGGGAGAAACCAAGTGGCTTTACCCTTTGTTACCCATCCCTGATCTGTCTGTACCCCTCCTTGTTCGGACCATTTCTTGATTTCATCGGGAGTAGCATGTAACTGGATATCTATGACATCTTGAGTAGGGTCTTTAACTGTCATACATGTAGTCGGATCTGGAGTGTGTGTCGGTGTCTTATTAACTGGAATGTCTGGTGTCTGAGCTGTAAGCTTGGCTGTGCGATCTGCTAGATCATTACCTTGAGAAATAGTGTCAGTAACTTTCGTATGTGCTTTGCACTTCATGATAGCAATGGATGTCGGTAAATGTATGGCATCTAACAGAGCCTGAATAAGGAGACCATGCTGAATCTTGGTTCCATGAGAAGTCATGAAACCTCTCTCCTGCCAGAGCACTCCGAAGTCGTGTACGACTCCGAATGCGTAACGTGAATCTGTATAAACATTAACTTTCAGGTTCTTGGCGTGTATGCAGGCTTGAGTCAGAGCAACTAGCTCTGCTGCTTGAGCAGACAGGGTGTCAATACGGTGTGTTTCAATAACTTCAGTGTCAGTAGTCACTGCATACGCGGCTACTAGTTCTCCTGTACTTGTTCTCATACATGAACCATCCACATAAAGTGTCAGGTCGGGATCTGGTAATGGAATATCTGTCAGATCTTGTCTTGGCTTTGTCATGATGTTAACAACTTCCACACAGTCGTGTGTGGCAGGATTCAAAGTAACTGATGGTAACAATGTAGCAGGGTTTAGGACGTTGCAGCGTCTGATTTCTATGTGTGGCTGGAACAGTGTCAATTCATAACCTGTTAAACGTGCAATTGTCAAGTGCTGAGTTTGTGTTCGGTTTAAAAGAACTTCCACGGAGTGTGGAACTTGTACTGTCAAGGAATGTCCTAATACTATGGAATCACTTTGTCTGATAGCTAGTGCTGTGGCTGCAACTGACTTGAGGCACGCAGGCAGAGCCTGGGCTACAGGATCTAATGTGCTCGAAAAATAAGCACAGGGCTTGTATTGTCCTGCTTGATCTTGTGTGAGAACAGATAATGCTGTACCTTCGCGTTCTGTGACGAAAAGTGTAAAAGGCTTACTGTAGTTCGGTGTTGCTAGAACTGGAGCTTGACATAAAGCTTTCTTTAACTCATTGAAACTAAGTGTATGTTCAGATGTCCAAGGGAGGACAGTCGATACGGCTGCCTCCTGTGTCGTTAACTGTATCAGTGGTTTAGCTAGAAATGCATACTGAGGAATCCATTGTCTGCAATAAGAAGTAAGGCCGATAAAAGCACGTACCTCCTTCTGGGTCCTTGGCTGAGGAAGACTCGCTATTAACTGGATACGGTCTGGTGTCAACTGCCTACCCCTCTTGGACAGTAAGTGTCCTAAGTAGACCACTTGCTGGACACAGAATTGAAGCTTCGAAGGGGACACCTTGTGCCCCATCTCGGCGAGAAAATACAAGACTGTAAGTGATGCTCGCTCGCAAGCACGTTCAGAACGGGCTGTGATCAGTAGATCATCGACATACTGGAGCAGGGCAGTGTCAGTTGGCATGTGAATGTTGTCTAGTTGTCTCTTGAGTGCTTGACTATAAATACTAGGACTTTCTGTGAAACCTTGAGGAGCGCGTGTGAACATATAGCTCCTTCCATTTAAACAAAATCCGAAAAGAAACTGGCTGTCTGGATGAATGGGAACACTGAAAAACGCATTCTTGAGGTCTATGACTGAAAAAAATGAGGCTTCAGAATCAATGGCTGTCAATAGGGAAGAGATATCTGGGACAACTGGGTACTGGGGAATAATACATTTGTTAAGCTCTCGGAGATCAATCACTAATCGATATACTGGAGGTGCATTTGGATCAGTACGTTTCATGACAGGAATGATCGGAGAATTACATACATTGGAGTCAGTTTCTACAACTACTCCTTGAGCGATGAGCTCGTCAATAATTTTGGATAAGGCTGCTACAGCCTCTGGTGACAATCTGTACTGTCTGATTCGTGGTAACACTACACCTGGCTTGAGAGTCACACGATGGGGTGTGATTTGCATAAAACCAACATCAGTTGGACCTTGCGCCCATAGATGCTGTGGAACATTGGACAATCTGGGATCAAAATCTCGTAATACATAGTGACCCTTGAAGTCACGTAGGAACAATCGTATTCCCTCTGGGGAACAGCATATAACTGCACCTAACTCTTTCAGTGTCTTAATGCCTAATAGATTTTCTGGACATGACTTAGTAAGTAGCAGATCAGTAGTGCGGGACAATGGACCTACTTCTAGAGTAACTGGCTTTGATATTTCATTTACAATAGGTTTTCCTGAAAATCCAAGGGAAACATTTCTAGAGCCTGAGAGCGGAGCCCCTGGAACTTCGGCGTGACTGATGGTGGTCCTACTTGCCCCTGTATCAATCAAAAACTTTCTATCTTTCCCTAATACTTGACTATGAACATAGGGACCTTCTTGATCTACAGGTATCTCGATGAGAGGCAAGCCTACCTCCCTCTCTAGGCTGTTTCATGAGTATGGCTGATACTCCGGATACTCGGACTGCGCATACTGGTACATCTGCTGTGTAACATGCTGTGTTGCAGCAATAGGCTGCGGTGCTGGAACTGTCTGTTGTGCATTCTGTGGCTGAGAAGTCTGTGAAACTTGTTCTTGTCTAGGCGGACGTGGTCTTTCTTTAGTCTTACCGGTAGCTATGTTGTGTTTCAGAACTGCACACTCGTTTATAAAATGACCTGGCTGTTTACAATAATTGCAGTTCCCTTTAACGGGAGCTGCAGGATGACTGGCTTGATTTGGTCCCCTCTTCTGACTGTCTTGAGGAACAGATTGTGCAACTAGTACTTTCATTTTCGTGTCTTTCATACGTTTCCTCTCGTGATCTTGCTCTTCTCTGATTCTATTCTGGTGGTATTGAAGCATCTGTAACATTTGGGACGGGGTATTAGCTTGCCAGGTACTTTCGACTTTCAAAACTCGTTTTTTAATTTGTGGACTTGAATTCTCGACTAATTTAGTAACAAAAAGATGAGGGTATGACTCGCTACTTGTCTTGAGGCCACTGTTTATGGTAAAACATTTCTCAAATCTGGAATAATAATCACTAATATCTTCATCTTGTTTCTGTTTACAGGCTGAGATTGCATCCCAGTCTTCTTTTCTAGTTGTCAATAACCTAGGCAAAACTTGTATTAATAATTCTGGTAATTCTTTACATTTATCTCCAAGACCGGTACCTGGTACTCGTGCCTTATCTTCGGCTTCTAGGACTGTCCAATCGATCTTTTTCTCTCCCACCTCCCATTCTTTTTCTTTGAGTTTCTCATATACCCCTGCGGGCAACAAGACTTTTAACATTTTAATGATATCTGGATACGTGTATTCTCCCATACGGAGCATGTCTTTTAATTCTCGGTGGAACCCTGCTGGATCTTTATCATGACAGGGAATTAACTTTTTCATCTCTAAGAGTTCCATCTTTGTGATCGGGGTGTAAACAAACACTCGTTGCATCTCACCACCGTCTGTCTTAATTGGATGTACTTCTCGTAACGGATTCTGTCTGTCTATGTAAAAGGGTTTACTTTCTGGAGGTGAGACATGAACAAAATGCGGGTTCAAAAACGTTCTATATTTGTGGCGCTGTTCTAGAATGACACTAATTAAATCGGTACCTAAACCTTTCCATTTGTACTGGAGTAACTCGTTCAGGACATCGTGTAACGGACCTGGATCAGAATGTTGATCCTCATACAATGTAATGAGGTGCTGGATCATATACATACCCGCCAGTCGTTGCTCGGCTGGGGGCAATTTCAGAAACATTTGTGCCACTATCTCGTCTGGAAAAGTGGTAGAATCAGTAATCCATCGGACTGCTGATCGGACTAGTTCTTGTTCATACATGGTACTTAACTCGCTATAACCGATTCGTGATTTCAGAATATGATCGGTAGCTTGAAATACTTGTTCTAGAGAACCTTGTTCTGATGCTGGATGGTGAAAAACTGGCTTGTATTCTAGACGTGAATGGCGATCTGGAAATCTAGATTTTCCTACATACGCTATTCTGGCGGGATTCTCGTCGTCTACCTCTTCAGTAGAAGAGTCATTTTCTTTCTCGTTTACTTGTGCTGCTTTACGTTGTTCGTGTAACTTTATTATTTCTTTACGGATTTTCTTGTACATACTCTCTATACTACTGATAGTCTTGTGCTTACCCTCGGCTATATTATCACTCCACCTTGTCAGGATTTTCATTTCGGCTTGATCTTTAGTCGGGGAATCTTGTTCTCTTATTAGACAATTAATCAGGAACTTTAATAACATGAGCTGGATCTCAGCTTTCCTTTGAGACATGACTTCACTAATACTTTCTGGATCATCCCCTGTACGGATGAAACGATATATTCTGTCTAGATCTTCTTTCATATCTGGTAGGGTGACTAGATACTCGGTCACCTTTCTCACGCGTAATGAATATAAAACCATATTATCCTCGCCTGGGACTGGATCATAGCCACATTCGGTAAGGGCTTTTCTTATTTCTGCAACAGACTGATATCTGGGCGTACGCTGTGACGCTTGTGCATGTAATTCGGCTAACGTTAAACGCTTGTGTGGCGGCGGGGTTCCTGGAGGACCTCCCCCTGCGGCCCCTAAACCAGAGTCGTCTACTGATGCTCTTCGTCCTGGCAGAGTGGGAAATGGAAATGCAGGCTGGACTTGTATGGCGGGCTGGACCGGGGGTACCGTAACAGGTACTCCGGTGTCTGGAGGAGCGGGAAGTGCCTGATTTACAGGGACTGGCGGAGCAGGAACAGGATTTGCATATTCTGGGACTGTGTCGTCCAAATAGGACGAAATGAAAATATCAGCTGCGGTCGGTTTGTGACGTAGCTTGAGCGGAACTAATGGTGGCGGGAAATTACTGGATGCCTCCGGGGTCGCTTTTGGCAAGCCCTCGGCAAGAAGAGGATACATACCCTTGATGAGGGCATGCCTCTGTCTGTCTGACTGTTCTGTTTTAACTCGTTCACCTATCTTGATTAGTTCCCTTTCCTGGGCTCGTTCTAAGGATTCTCTACTTATTATTCTACATGTAGTGCGTGATGAAGAATACTAAATGACCATTAATACAGTATTTCTCTTACATGGAGACGTAAAGGCTAGACAATGACGGAAACTATTGATGCGGTTCAGTAGCTTAGGAATGCAGAGAAGGAGGGCTGGACTGATAACTAGAATCATAACATACTCTTGGCAGACTCAGAGGCAGAGCCAGGCTGAACCGGGCACTGTGAGGCAGGAAGTAAGTGAAGGGTCAGGGATACAGGTGGGGGCTGTATCGCTCCTCAGCGAGGCTCAGGAGACAGAAGCTAAATCTGGTGTCCAGGCCCTTTTAAGGCCTAGAAACGGGAACTTTACAATGAAATAACGTGCACACTGAGAAACGTGGCAACGTAACTTTACATAGGCCTGATATTCGTAGTAGTCACGAGAACTGGAAACTGACATACTAGAGATGGACACAACTGTAATTGCGTCTTTAATCGAACATGGGGAATACATATGCATATTAATCATGCACACATAACATATGATGGAGGACGCGTAGGGACACAGAACATGGCAAAATTTACTTTTCCACATTCCCTCCTTGTCACTACGTTTCCATCAGGAAACATCAATATTCATGATACCATCTATCATTTCATACAGTATCATTTGCTCGTCTCGAATTTTCTTGGAACGGGATTTAGAACGGGACTAGGAATACAAGAGGTAGCACAAATGCCGCAAATCGCAGGGCCACATTGTATACAGAGGCAGCAGCTGAATATGATCGCTACTGCAATACCTAGAAAGGACAAGACTTTCCATCCCCAAGCGGAAATTATATTCCAGAACCAACCGGACCATGTCCAGGTGCCTGGGTCTTGGTGTAACAGATGGGCAATTTTATGGAGTCTGGTTATAGCTGAATAAACAGACGGTGCGTTATTTGGAATGAAAATGCAGCAACTAGATCCGATGACTCTACAGGCCCCGCCCCTATCGGCCAATATGACGTCAAGGACGAGACGATTCTGTAAAACGACAAATCTCATAGCAGATTGCTCTTCAGTTAAGTTACCTAGGGCAGAGGCAGTCTCATTAACTACTGCTTCAAGGGTTCTGGTTAACCTACGGATTAACTTACTATTCTGGATAGGTCCTATAAAAAAGAAGAAACCTCTATTGAAATCTGTATACTGTTCTAGAGCAGTTTCAGTATAATCGACAATTGGGGACTCAATCTCCCTTCTATGTCTAAGGTGTACTAGACGTGTGTTTCTATGATAATCAGATGGAGCTAGGAAAACAGGTGGCAGTAGGAAGGCAATGTAACAGGTTCCCTCCCAATCGAGGGGCAGACGAACATATGCAGTCTGACCACAAACAAAATAAGAATGACGTGAAGCTTTGAAAATAGATTTCCCACTGTCACTATACTTGACAATAGTAGTACAATCGCTGTGTCCTACATGTACGGAACCATAATTTCGGACACATAATTCGCCTTTGACTGGTAGTACTGAAATAGCAGGTAAGTCTGGAGTGGAATCAGACTGAACATTCAGGACCATGAAATTCGAAGAATAATTACCTAAATTGTAAACTTCGTTTTCTAGATCTAACCCTGTTCTGTGGGGAAGACCTTGCTTGTCTGGGAAACATGTACTGTTAAGAAAAGACATATCTGTTGAGGATGACGTTAACGTGGACCATGCTCCACACGAACCATTATGTGAAAATGGATAAGGAAAGAGTGGCAGAACTCCCTTCGGTGTCTGGAAAGGGGGGAGTCGACCACACACCCAACAATTAGTGGCATTGCTGGTCTGGTGTGAATAATGTAACATGCGGATAAAAGAATTGTTACGCATAGCGAGGCGGTAAGAGAGTTCATGAGGAGGCAGATCACTAAACGTGTGCTCTACTGTAGCATTAGAGGACTTATTTACATGAGAAACTGGAAAATACAGATAAAACGCATAACTGGTGCAGGAAATCATAATACTGAGAAATAATATGAAACATAGAAAAACGATACATCGGATTGAGTTTTGACTAACTCTCTCACTATGGGGGTCTATTTTATACATGTCAGAAACCGGTCTAACCGTTTCACCTAGGGGAGGACTTAGACAATCAAACTGGCTGACTTATTTTACTAGACCTTAACTTTTTCTTATACTCCTGTTGCGGAGTTGTCTCTAACAGGGAGGGTGCAGTATCAGTGTCTTTTGCGGGACAGTCCTTAAGAATAGTACTTTGGCAGTCCTTTAAATCCTCGGAAATGTTCTTTGAAATTGGTTTCAATCCATAAAACTTTTTGATGTGCGAAAGATGCACCCAGCCTTTGCGTCCCTCCAACTTCACGGCTGTGCGGGTGGCCAGGAGGACCTGTCGGGGCTCCTTCCAGCGAGGCTCCAGCGGACTTGAACGATCAAAATTTCGGACAAGAACCATGGATCCGGGAACGATTTCATGCGGTGCCACCTCGGTGTTGTCTGGAAATGCGGCGGCAACCTGTGAACGACAAGAGTTGAGGGCAGACATCAAGGAAGCTAGGTAATCTGTCAGCATATTACTTGAAACATCGGTAATACTTCGGGGTCTAGGAGTACCCCACATGTTAGGGGGGCGGCCGAAAACGACCTCATACGGGGACAGACCTGATCTGGAATGTGCGACCATGCGCATATAGAACAGGGCGACCGGCAGAGCTACTAGCCAGTCCACACCTTTCTCTTGACAAACTTTTGCAATTCAAATTTTCAGGGTCTGATTATGTCTCTCTACGAGACCGGCTGCTTCTGGATGGCGTACACAATGGAACTTCCACTGGTACCCTAACAAAAGGGAAACGTGCTTCATGAGTTCAGATGAGAATGGCTGGCCGTTGTCAGAATATACGACCCTAGGGAGTCCGTAACGGGGGAAGAACTCACGAACCAACTGCTTGGCAGTGGTCGCGGCTGTGTAATCTGGAACTGGATATGCCTCCGTCCACCTGGACAAAGCGCATACAACTACAAGGACATACTTGAAACCTCGACATCGCTCCATCTGAATATAATCCATCTGGAGGACTTCAAAAGGGTGGTCAGGGGGCTGGAATCCACCTTGTTCCACCGGGACACTTTTACCTGGATTAAACTGGCAACATATCATACAGGTACGGACTTTCTGCTTGGCTGCAGCTCGTAAATGCTTGTTGAACCAAATATTCTGGATACTGTCTAACATAGCTTTTTCTCCTAAATGTGCTGGACTATGTGCGGTATTGATAATGACTTGAACCATAGAGTCGGGGAGAAACCAAGTGGCTTTACCCTTTGTTACCCATCCCTGATCTGTCTGTACCCCTCCTTGTTCGGACCATTTCTTGATTTCATCGGGAGTAGCATGTAACTGGATATCTATGACATCTTGAGTAGGGTCTTTAACTGTCATACATGTAGTCGGATCTGGAGTGTGTGTCGGTGTCTTATTAACTGGAATGTCTGGTGTCTGAGCTGTAAGCTTGGCTGTGCGATCTGCTAGATCATTACCTTGAGAAATAGTGTCAGTAACTTTCGTATGTGCTTTGCACTTCATGATAGCAATGGATGTCGGTAAATGTATGGCATCTAACAGAGACCTGAATAAGGAGACCATGCTGAATCTTGGTTCCATGAGAAGTCATGAAACCTCTCTCCTGCCAGAGCACTCCGAAGTCGTGTACGACTCCGAATGCGTAACGTGAATCTGTATAAACATTAACTTTCAGGTTCTTGGCGTGTATGCAGGCTTGAGTCAGAGCAACTAGCTCTGCTGCTTGAGCAGACAGGGTGTCAATACGGTGTGTTTCAATAACTTCAGTGTCAGTAGTCACTGCATACGCGGCTACTAGTTCTCCTGTACTTGTTCTCATACATGAACCATCCACATAAAGTGTCAGGTCGGGATCTGGTAATGGAATATCTGTCAGATCTTGTCTTGGCTTTGTCATGATGTTAACAACTTCCACACAGTCGTGTGTGGCAGGATTCAAAGTAACTGATGGTAACAATGTAGCAGGGTTTAGGACGTTGCAGCGTCTGATTTCTATGTGTGGCTGGAACAGTGTCAATTCATAACCTGTTAAACGTGCAATTGTCAAGTGCTGAGTTTGTGTTCGGTTTAAAAGAACTTCCACGGAGTGTGGAACTTGTACTGTCAAGGAATGTCCTAATACTATGGAATCACTTTGTCTGATAGCTAGTGCTGTGGCTGCAACTGACTTGAGGCACGCAGGCAGAGCCTGGGCTACAGGATCTAATGTGCTCGAAAAATAAGCACAGGGCTTGTATTGTCCTGCTTGATCTTGTGTGAGAACAGATAATGCTGTACCTTCGCGTTCTGTGACGAAAAGTGTAAAAGGCTTACTGTAGTTCGGTGTTGCTAGAACTGGAGCTTGACATAAAGCTTTCTTTAACTCATTGAAACTAAGTGTATGTTCAGATGTCCAAGGGAGGACAGTCGATACGGCTGCCTCCTGTGTCGTTAACTGTATCAGTGGTTTAGCTAGAAATGCATACTGAGGAATCCATTGTCTGCAATAAGAAGTAAGGCCGATAAAAGCACGTACCTCCTTCTGGGTCCTTGGCTGAGGAAGACTCGCTATTAACTGGATACGGTCTGGTGTCAACTGCCTACCCCTCTTGGACAGTAAGTGTCCTAAGTAGACCACTTGCTGGACACAGAATTGAAGCTTCGAAGGGGACACCTTGTGCCCCATCTCGGCGAGAAAATACAAGACTGTAAGTGATGCTCGCTCGCAAGCACGTTCAGAACGGGCTGTGATCAGTAGATCATCGACATACTGGAGCAGGGCAGTGTCAGTTGGCATGTGAATGTTGTCTAGTTGTCTCTTGAGTGCTTGACTATAAATACTAGGACTTTCTGTGAAACCTTGAGGAGCGCGTGTGAACATATAGCTCCTTCCATTTAAACAAAATCCGAAAAGAAACTGGCTGTCTGGATGAATGGGAACACTGAAAAACGCATTCTTGAGGTCTATGACTGAAAAAAATGAGGCTTCAGAATCAATGGCTGTCAATAGGGAAGAGATATCTGGGACAACTGGGTACTGGGGAATAATACATTTGTTAAGCTCTCGGAGATCAATCACTAATCGATATACTGGAGGTGCATTTGGATCAGTACGTTTCATGACAGGAATGATCGGAGAATTACATACATTGGAGTCAGTTTCTACAACTACTCCTTGAGCGATGAGCTCGTCAATAATTTTGGATAAGGCTGCTACAGCCTCTGGTGACAATCTGTACTGTCTGATTCGTGGTAACACTACACCTGGCTTGAGAGTCACACGATGGGGTGTGATTTGCATAAAGCCAACATCAGTTGGACCTTGCGCCCATAGATGCTGTGGAACATTGGACAATCTGGGATCAAAATCTCGTAATACATAGTGACCCTTGAAGTCACGTAGGAACAATCGTATTCCCTCTGGGGAACAGCATATAACTGCACCTAACTCTTTCAGTGTCTTAATGCCTAATAGATTTTCTGGACATGACTTAGTAAGTAGCAGATCAGTAGTGCGGGACAATGGACCTACTTCTAGAGTAACTGGCTTTGATATTTCATTTACAATAGGTTTTCCTGAAAATCCAAGGGAAACATTTCTAGAGCCTGAGAGCGGAGCCCCTGGAACTTCGGCGTGACTGATGGTGGTCCTACTTGCCCCTGTATCAATCAAAAACTTTCTATCTTTCCCTAATACTTGACTATGAACATAGGGACCTTCTTGATCTACAGGTATCTCGATGAGAGGCAAGCCTACCTCCCTCTCTAGGCTGTTTCATGAGTATGGCTGATACTCCGGATACTCGGACTGCGCATACTGGTACATCTGCTGTGTAACATGCTGTGTTGCAGCAATAGGCTGCGGTGCTGGAACTGTCTGTTGTGCATTCTGTGGCTGAGAAGTCTGTGAAACTTGTTCTTGTCTAGGCGGACGTGGTCTTTCTTTAGTCTTACCGGTAGCTATGTTGTGTTTCAGAACTGCACACTCGTTTATAAAATGACCTGGCTGTTTACAATAATTGCAGTTCCCTTTAACGGGAGCTGCAGGATGACTGGCTTGATTTGGTCCCCTCTTCTGACTGTCTTGAGGAACAGATTGTGCAACTAGTACTTTCATTTTCGTGTCTTTCATACGTTTCCTCTCGTGATCTTGCTCTTCTCTGATTCTATTCTGGTGGTATTGAAGCATCTGTAACATTTGGGACGGGGTATTAGCTTGCCAGGTACTTTCGACTTTCAAAACTCGGTTTTTAATTTGTGGACTTGAATTCTCGACTAATTTAGTAACAAAAAGATGAGGGTATGACTCGCTACTTGTCTTGAGGCCACTGTTTATGGTAAAACATTTCTCAAATCTGGAATAATAATCACTAATATCTTCATCTTGTTTCTGTTTACAGGCTGAGATTGCATCCCAGTCTTCTTTTCTAGTTGTCAATAACCTAGGCAAAACTTGTATTAATAATTCTGGTAATTCTTTACATTTATCTCCAAGACCGGTACCTGGTACTCGTGCCTTATCTTCGGCTTCTAGGACTGTCCAATCGATCTTTTTCTCTACCACCTCCCATTCTTTTTCTTTGAGTTTCTCATATACCCCTGCGGGCAACAAGACTTTTAACATTTTAATGATATCTGGATACGTGTATTCTCCCATACGGAGCATGTCTTTTAATTCTCGGTGGAACCCTGCTGGATCTTAATCATGACAGGGAATTAACTTTTTCATCTCTAAGAGTTCCATCTTTGTGATCGGGGTGTAAACAAACACTCGTTGCATCTCACCACCGTCTGTCTTAATTGGATGTACTTCTCGTAACGGATTCTGTCTGTCTATGTAAAAGGGTTTACTTTCTGGAGGTGAGACATGAACAAAATGCGGGTTCAAAAACGTTCTATATTTGTGGCGCTGTTCTAGAATGACACTAATTAAATCGGTACCTAAACCTTTCCATTTGTACTGGAGTAACTCGTTCAGGACATCGTGTAACGGACCTGGATCAGAATGTTGATCCTCATACAATGTAATGAGGTGCTGGATCATATACATACCCGCCAGTCGTTGCTCGGCTGGGGGCAATTTCAGAAACATTTGTGCCACTATCTCGTCTGGAAAAGTGGTAGAATCAGTAATCCATCGGACTGCTGATCGGACTAGTTCTTGTTCATGCATGGTACTTAACTCGCTATAACCGATTCGTGATTTCAGAATATGATCGGTAGCTTGAAATACTTGTTCTAGAGAACCTTGTTCTGATGCTGGATGGTGAAAAACTGGCTTGTATTCTAGACGTGAATGGCGATCTGGAAATCTAGATTTTCCTACATACGCTATTCTGGCGGGATTCTCGTCGTCTACCTCTTCAGTAGAAGAGTCATTTTCTTTCTCGTTTACTTGTGCTGCTTTACGTTGTTCGTGTAACTTTATTATTTCTTTACGGATTTTCTTGTACATACTCTCTATACTACTGATAGTCTTGTGCTTACCCTCGGCTATATTATCACTCCACCTTGTCAGGATTTTCATTTCGGCTTGATCTTTAGTCGGGGAATCTTGTTCTCTTATTAGACAATTAATCAGGAACTTTAATAACATGAGCTGGATCTCAGCTTTCCTTTGAGACATGACTTCACTAATACTTTCTGGATCATCCCCTGTACGGATGAAACGATATATTCTGTCTAGATCTTCTTTCATATCTGGTAGGGTGACTAGATACTCGGTCACCTTTCTCACGCGTAATGAATATAAAACCATATTATCCTCGCCTGGGACTGGATCATAGCCACATTCGGTAAGGGCTTTTCTTATTTCTGCAACAGACTGATATCTGGGCGTACGCTGTGACGCTTGTGCATGTAATTCGGCTAACGTTAAACGCTTGTGTGGCGGCGGGGTTCCTGGAGGACCTCCCCCTGCGGCCCCTAAACTAGAGTCGTCTACTGATGCTCTTCGTCCTGGCAGAGTGGGAAATGGAAATGCAGGCTGGACTTGTATGGTGGGCTGGACCGGGGGTACCGTAACAGGTACTCCGGTGTCTGGAGGAGCGGGAAGTGCCTGATTTACAGGGACTGGCGGAGCAGGAACAGGATTTGCATATTCTGGGACTGTGTCGTCCAAATAGGACGAAATGAAAATATCAGCTGCGGTCGGTTTGTGACGTAGCTTGAGCGGAACTAATGGTGGCGGGAAATTACTGGATGCCTCCGGGGTCGCTTTTGGCAAGCCCTCGGCAAGAAGAGGATACATACCCTTGATGAGGGCATGCCTCTGTCTGTCTGACTGTTCTGTTTTAACTCGTTCACCTATCTCGATTAGTTCCCTTTCCTGGGCTCGTTCTAAGGATTCTCTACTTAGTTCTGACTTTCTGATTTCTTTTTCGGTTCTTTTATGAGATACTTTGCGCCATAACTCAATGGCATCTTTCTGTGACTGTCTGGCTTTCTTTTTCCATAATGCTTCTTCTACTCTCATGATGCACTCGGCATCCCATGTACCCGATACGGGCCATCTATACTTTTCTTCTAACTGTTTGGTATACTCTACCCATAAATCTAGATATAGTATGGCACTTATGCCATGCTTTTGATACATAAAATGACCTGGACTGTCCCTAGGCGGAACAGGAACTGCTGCTTCTAGCAGACCTTTTCTGGTTTTTAACTGACGCAGTTTTGAAAAGAGCGGCATGACTGAACTATAATCTGGACACAACACAATACACAATAAACACGATAATTACTTCACACTCATACCACGACATTAAAATACATGAATAACATTCAGAATAACAGTTCGAACAGAATACTACCTGGAATACGGAAAACAGAATACATGAATTTTCTCGAGAACAGAACTGACTAGAACAGAAACTAGATGCACTGCTGAAACAGTACGAAACTTACCGGTCTCATACAGAGACACGTCAGGACCCGCATCCACCGAAGTGGACACTTCGTTTTGTGGGTCTGTGTACCACCAACCCACGGACCAGAGTCAATTAGATTGACCCTGTCTAGATACTACCCCAGCAACGGTACTCACCGGGCAGCAAGAACGGAAGGCCTCGGACTGGACTGGACTGCTTCGACGCCGGACGGACGAACTTCGGACTTCTGTTACGGGTGGGCCTCCGGATACCTCGGACCTTGGACTCTCGGCTTGGGCTCTGGTCGGGACTCGCCGCGTTCGTCCACCGCCTCGTCTGGATGCTGGACCGCCACCTCCGTCTCCTCCGTGGGCCTGAGGGATACTTGGAGCAGAAATATCTGCACGTGGCCGGTATGGTTCCGTCACGGCTGCAGAGGGTCAGGGGGTCGGCGTGGCTTCACCGACGCGTGGGGAAAGGACAAGTCCCTATTCGGGCGCCATTATGTGGTATATAAATAAATAATACCGGATCTATTTTTGTCTAGGCATAGCAATAACAGATAGCTCAATAAATAAGAGTCAAGATTCGAGGTAGTAGGAGTTTGCAGGTTTATTACAGCATAAAGGACAGGAACAGGACAACCTGCATAGGAATAGGATGGCAGAGCCCGGCAGGGGGGACAGGATTGGACTAGCGTGGCCCGGCAGCTGCCGGGGCTGGATCTGGGATGAGCGCGCTAGCATTTAATAACAATACACAAGTATATATAGTAAAACAGTTGCATTACAGTACATATGATAGGCGGAGCAGCGGGTGGAGCAAAGGGTGTGACGCGTAGCAGTCGCGAAAGATAAGGGTGAAAGTGGGTGTAACAGGGCGTATACATAGACATGTGATGCAAACGTAACAGAATATGTCATGAATGGGGCGGAAACATGGAGGGGGGCTACCTAAGGAGCCGGGACCTCTAACCTGATGGTGCGCGCAAACTGGCAATGACGTGTTACTAGGAGAAGCTGGGGGCTACGAACTCTGTGCTAGGAGCAGAGACTGAAGTCTGGAGAGTCAGGGCGACATGTACCTAAGCAGTATCTAGTATCTGATGTTTAGAGAACATGTTGATATAAACTAGAAGTCAGGAGGGGAAAGGCTAACTTGATTCTAAGAATGGTGCATGCATTATTCTACATGTAGTGCGTGATGAAGAATACTAAATGACCATTAATACAGTATTTCTCTTACATGGAGACGTAAAGGCTAGATAATGACGGAAACTATTGATGCGGTTCAGTAGCTTAGGAATGCAGAGAAGGAGGGCTGGACTGATAACTAGAATCATAACATACTCTTGGCAGACTCAGAGGCAGAGCCAGGCTGAACCGGGCACTGTGAGGCAGGAAGAAAGTGAAGGGTCAGGGATACAGGTGGGGGCTGTATCGCTCCTCAGCGAGGCTCAGGAGACAGAAGCTAAATCTGGTGTCCAGGCCCTTTTGAGGCCTAGAAACGGGAACTTTACAATGAAATAACGTGCACACTGAGAAACGTGGCAACGTAACTTTACATAGGCCTGATATTCGTAGTAGTCACGAGAACTGGAAACTGACATACTAGAGATGGACACAACTGTAATTGCGTCTTTAATCGAACATGGGGAATACATATGCATATTAATCATGCACACATAACATATGATGGAGGACGCGTAGGGACACAGAACATGGCAAAATTTACTTTTCCACAGGTTAAAGACTCAGGAGTTACAGATCCTTGAGAATAAGATAACTGCTTTAGAACTTGAAAGGAGTAGGGTCAACCCTGTCGATATAGGGAATTTTCCGAAGATTGAAGGGAACCTGGAAGAGGCTAGGCAGGACGTTAGGTCCTTTTTAAAATCAAAGTATAAGGCCCATTGGCAAACTAGAAATACGGAGTGTTTTGAATATGGGGAAAAGGCAGGAGCGCTGCTGGCTTGGAAGGCGAGGTTAGAACGGGCGAAAAATAGTATTAATGAACTTATTATAGATGGTAATGGGAATAAATCTAGCAAGCCGGAAGAGATGCAAAAATGCCTTTTATCTCTTTTTTCAGACCTCAATAGGGAAGTTTTAAACCCTTCCCAGGATCAGATACTCTCCTGGTTAAGGGATAAATCCCTCCCTGCTCTCACTGTAACTTTTAGAGATGCTTTGGATGCACCCATAACCATGGAGGAGATTAGGATTCAAATAAAGAGATTGAAAAATAAAAAAGCGGTGCGCCCGGATGCCCTCCCCAATGAAATATATAAGTTATTATTGGATTGCCTTTTACCGGTGCTCCTCACTTTATTCAACTCAATTTATTGTTCTAATGGGGTGATGCCTAGATCTTGGAGGGAGGCCACTTTAGTTTTAATACTAAAGCCAGGCAAGGACCCCTTGATGGCTGATTCTTACCGTCCGATCTCCCTGTTGAACGCCGATTATAAGATCTTTACGGGCTTTCTAGCAGGGAGTTTAACGAAATTGGCCCCTAACCTGATCAATCCCGATCAGAAAGGTTTTATGGCGGGAAGAGTAATTCAGGAACAAACCCAATTACTAATCGGGAATATCGACCTTGCGGAGACAAGGGTAGACCGCCACCACTGAAGCCGCATCCAGCGTTTTAACACTGCGGACGGTGCTGCTGGCTCCAGCACTGCCACAGTGTTGAAAAACGCATGTAGTGCATTTCCATGCACAAGGTGGCAGGCACCACTCTGTGCCTGCCACCTTGTGCATGGAAATGGAGGGGGGTACCATGGGTACCCCCAATTGCAGTGACACACACCCCCAACAAGGGGTGCCCGCAACGGGCCCCCAAACCCAATCCCCGCCATCCTTTCCATGGAGGCGATGCCAGCGTTTTAAAATTGCGGACGGTGCTGCTGGCTGAAGCACGACTGCACTGTTGAAAAACGCATGTTGTGCATTTCCATGCGCAACGTGGCAGGCACCACTTGGTGCCTGCCACCTTGTGCATTGAAATGAGTTCAGCAACACCCCTCTACAAGGGGGTCATGCAACGGGCCCCCAAACCCAATCCCCGACAGCCTTTCCATGATGGCATCACCGCCATGGAAAGGCGTCTGGCCACACAGATCCTAATATGGCAGACGGTTCCTGCTAGGCACCGCCACCATAGTAGTGGCCCTGCTCTACCCGCCAGGTAATCGGTGCAATTGCCACTGGCGGAAAAGCGGCAGATGGACTTTGCATCCGCCACGATACCCACCGCCATCCTAATATGGCGGTGGGTAAATCTCAATTTAATGGCGTAACGATCGCCAGCGCCGGCCCGGCAGTGGCGATCGTTCTGCCATCGTAATGAGCCCCGTAGTTCTAGAAGTGGAATCAAACCCCGCCCCCCCCAAAAAAACAAGAATACAAATCATCTGTCTGTACTGGGTTATATGCAGGACCTAGCTGCTACAGGCTGGATTTGTAACCTAACCCGACTACACACAACTAAAGATTAGTGTTGGGGGGGTTATCAGCCTATGGTGGCTGCACTAATGTCTACTTCTGATGTACATAGCTAAAGAGTGTGAAGTTGGATTCAGCTGCCTTTAGAATGCGGGGCACAGTTTATGCAGGAAGCCAAGCACTACCATCTATCTCTATTATGCATGGGTAAAAAAGGCAAGGCACAGTGGAGTGCTGCAAAGCCTTGGTGAAAGACCCTGCTGCACACAACACAAAGACCGTGCACAGGGTCAGATGCTATCAGACAAGGACTGGCTGCAATTCAGGCACCATGCTCCATCCTTGCTATGCATTGCAGAGGTCTGTGCACAAAGAAGTTTGACCATCAGCACTGGTTTGGAAACATAGTCTGCCTACACAATCCCTGGTAGAGGTGGGCTACAGGATCTTACCATAGTTCATTGTCTGCAGTAAAATCTTGCTTCACATGACTAATGTCCATGTGGAGTAAGGACAAAGCTGCATACTAAAGGCTGTGTAAGGACTTGGCAGCTTTTTCCTACTATGCACAGCCAAAGCTAAAGTCTGTGTGTAGTGATAGCTAGCTGTAAACAGAGGTTGAAATGCCAAAACCAGTTCCCTGCGAAATATGATCAAAAAGCTAAAGAAAGTCACTGAAGACAACAAAGGTTAAAGGAATATTATGGTCAACTTTGCTTGTAACACGTGAACATATGTTTAAATAATCTATGAAATTCACTTTTAAAAGCATACTATATATATGTGCAGTCATAGTTACAAAATAAAACTTAAAAGCCACTGAAATGTACCAGTTATTGTTCAGTAAACTAACAATAACTTGAGCCCCTCTCATTGACCACTTATGATCTTCTATATTTCATCACTCATGATTTGTTAAATGACATTGCTAATAACATCATTGCTTATTTCCTCCCTATTGGGATTGATGTAGAAAACATTTTGAATGCCTCCAAATCATAGAGCTTGTGACCACTACCTGGATTTTTTTAATGTTTGAAACCTATTTAGTGAGTGAAAAGCATATCTGACTTGCAAAATGGGATTACTGATCCATTTCTAATGGCACTTAGGTACGAGGTGAAAGGGGCATCACCTGCTAACTGCGATTCGGAACGGTATGTGGTTGCAAACTATTGAAAACCATTATAGACTGTAGTAGATTCACAAAAGGGAAACTGTCCCCACTGGACAGATTCCTCTTTTGGAATTGTGACAGGTGACTTCAAGTGAAAACCGGAATGACCACAACATGTCCACTAAACTGGGTTTTGTTTTGTATAAATCAGCAGTTATTCCTTTAAGGAACCCATTTGGGAAAGCAAACTCAGGGATAAATGTCTGTTGTTCCATGCAGCCCCCATCTTTGTGTGTGTAGCTAATCCTGGGGGAAGGGGGTCAGAAACGGTGACCAAACTAGTTAATTTTTATTGGGAAGGTCAATCCATATCCCCCTTTGACTGGAGATTTTACAATGCACCCTATCAGTATACAAGTCCAACAGCCAAATTAAAGACTGGTTGCAAAATATTGGTACACAATTTGCATTCTCTTTTTGTGGCCAGTCTTTTTGTACATCTGGCCAGATATTCATTGCCATAAATAAAATTAAATTTACAATGTAGCATCATTAAAGAATAAGGCTTATACATACAAAGAAGTGATATGCTATTCATACTGACAATCCATAATGTGAATGCTAAAGATATGTGCAATGTCACCAGTGTTGCCATTAATGTAATTTGCTATGTGATTGTATTGAAAAGTCTTTCTACTATTAGTCTTTCTGACCCGCCCGTTCCTTTAGACCACAGTATCGTGGGAGCTAATGCCCACTGTACGGACACAATCGCCAGCACGAACCCGGAGATTTTCAGGGATAATAATTGCTCTCTGTCAATCAAGGGCTCCCATTCGCATACCCCATCTGTGGCCCAATTGACAACCCATTCAGCCACTTTGCCAACCAACCTGCTCGCAATGACTTCTTGTAATGAGGCCCGTTCCTGGCACACCTATAAGACCTCTTCCTTCCCCTTCTCCAGTTATCGCCTCTAGTATAACTTCCACTAGCCCTCATCCTCCAACCACTACACCTATTACACCTCTTATGACCCTTCTGGTATAGTGAACACTCCCTCTTCCCCGGAGAGACAACTCTCACCTCCTTTCCCTATGCCGCTCCACGCTTCCTTCTATATAGTTAACCATCCTTCAACTGAGGACAAAGTAGGTAATCTAAATCAAGACCTTCAGCTAGTTAAAGCCGATCTCACGAACCTTTTACACATTACTTCAAAGCAAAAGAAGCTATGGAATCCCAACCTGACCGCTGGGATTAAGAGAACCCCACACTCCAAACGATATATTCCACCTGTGAGGAGAAGGCCCAACGACTCCTGGTAGGGGACATTGAATATTGAGGACTCACCAATCTAGACCTCAGCCTAATCCCAGATCCGGTCCCTAGAGCAGGGGTCTTCAAACTGGGGGCGCCAAGCTCTGGCCAAAAGAATGGTTATGATGATAACTGTGCTTTATTGTAAGCTAGCGGCAATAAACCACTCTGTAATGGGCCATCACTATCATCTTTTATTATTATATCCTAGCTGGGAGTATGTGTCAAAAGTGAAGGGACTCCAAAAATTCTTCTAACCCCTACCCCCATTTTTAATAATCACACTGTGGATACTTATAGATGGAAGTAAGTCTTGCCTGACTAGAATAGTAGGTTTGGCAATCATGTTTTTAATTGCATTTTTAAAACGGTATGAGAACTCCACTGAAATGTTTAAATAAGTCTAGACATATTTAAACATTTTCAATTTTATAGAATAATTGTGAAAAATTCTGAGGGGACCCAATGATTTTTTATTTCCACTGGGGGGGGCATTAAAATGTTGGAAATCCACTGCCGTAGAGGGCTACAGACATTTATCGGAGAATGACATTCTGTTATCATATACCATCATACTTAAGGTCCCATCACCTCTCCGCTCACTATCCAATCCATTCCTTAAAACCTGCTCAGTGAACCTTGCTTCAAACACAGAACCCTGAAGAAACACAATCTATTACATGTCCCTTTAACAGATCAAGAGACACTAGTAACCAAATATATCACGTACTTGCTTCTTAACTGCAGGTGTGTGGTAAGACACGCAGCTGACATCGCTGATCTCATCCTTGCTCAGGATCTCGACCTCCTAATCATAATAGAAACGTGGCTCAATGAATCCTCCTCGCCCATTTTAGACATTCTTGTTCCACCGAACTATGACATGATCAAATTGGATAGATCTGGAAGAGTTGGTGGTGGCATAGCATGCATCTACCGCTCAACGCCCACTTTGAAACCTGTACAAACTGCTACACTGTCTTCATGTGCATACCTAGGTATTGGAATGTGGAACAAAGACAATTATATATGCAAACTACACATACTTTTTCACCCCCTGGGTAACATCTTATCTTTCATTGAACAAGTAATGGAGACCATCTCCTCCACCGCAAACCACAACAGCAAACAGATCTTCCTTGGGGATTTTCAATATTCACTGGAATGATTCAAATTACCCCATATTGAATACCTTCAAGGTCCTCCTCTCAGATCTCAACCTTAACCAGTTATATAATGGCCCAACATACAATAGAGGCTCTACCATTGATCTAATAATTGCCAAGGATATTGTTATACAACTGTATTCCATATCCTTCTGTAATTGGCCAGATCGCTAACTAATTTCCGTCCTTAACTTGGAAAAGGTGCTGATTAAAAAGAGACAATCTCTGAAACCCATACAATGATCCAGAGACTTGAGAAATATTAACCTAGCCGATTTAACTTCTATTAACAACAACCTCCTCCCACTAACATGACGAAGGTTGAATGATCTTACTGAATATAACATGCAATCCATGTAATGAATTCTAGATACTACTTATCCTAAACAACTATAAAGAATACCCAGTAGACACTTCAAACCCTGGTTCAAAGGCAACCTTGAGAAGGAAAGGCGCAACTTAAAGCTTGCCGAGTGATCTTGCACAATCTCGCCCTCCTCAGCTCACCTCAAAAATCTGAGATTGACAAGAATCTCCTATGATAAACCCATTTGAAGGTGTAAAGCAGATTCTATTAGGGCGCAACTTGACAATGCTAAAAACAGATCCAAAAAATGATATGAAATTGTCAAACATCAAACTATTTGCACATCTAACCACCATTTTGTAGTTAATGGTTCACTGCCCAGTGGAGCTGAATTTTCTGCCAATTTCATTGAAATAATTATGAAGATTGAATCAGAACTGCAACTCGCCTCACAGTGCCTACTAAGCCAGGTCCAACCCAGTCTCCTCCCAGCTCAGCCCCTGTGAGACAGGCTATACTAAAAACACAATTCTACTTGAAATTCCTAAAAACACCTGGATGAAGATGAGATACTCAAAACACTATTATCAATAAAATCTTCCACCCATTTCATTGATTCTCTGCCTGCCAAGCTCATCAAAGAGCTTAGATCCTCCATACTGCTGCTTTGGGCTAAGATTGTAATGGACTGAGATTGACTGCTTAAAGATAGGTCAGGTCACCCCTATCCTAAAACAAACCTAATGCCGACATCTCCATACACAATAATTTCTGTCTAATTTCCAATATCCCGACTGTAGCAAAATTACTTGGAAATGCGAACACCTGCAACTCAGCAACCACATTTAGCAATTTCGGCACCTGGACTATTGCCAATCTGGCTTTAGAAAGGGGCATAGTACTGAAACAGCCATATCACACATCGTAGATGCCGCACTGAGACTGCTTGATCAGAACAATCCATGCCTGCTTATACTTCTTGATCTCTCCTCTGCGTTCAACACAGTCAAACATGAGAGCATGATGGACCTTCTGGAGTGAAGGATGGAGCTGTATGGTCCCATGTTAAATTGGATTGCCTTGTTCCTACATAACAGAGCTCATAGAATCAAAGTCAACCAAACCCTTTCTGACTTTACTGGGGTCTCAATTTGAGGGCCCCAAGGATTCACGCTCTCACCCACATTATACAACTTGTTCATGGAACCTCTTACTGAAATTCTTAAGCAATCACACATTCAATAGCCCATGTATGCTGATGACACACAGTTGTACCTGAAAATCTCCTCACCCTAAGATATAAAAACATTCAACTGCACCCTACTGAAAACCACACCTTTTGCTCAACACACTCAAAATGGAATTCCTTTTCATCACCCATCACACTGACTCTGCCCCCATAGAAGAATGGCTCAAACAACTTACAGCTTCCAACTGTGCCTCCCACGTAATTGATGTAATTAGATTCGACTACATCACACCACACCTAATACATCTGAAATGGCTCCTGTTTGAAGCAAGGAACTGGCTGTCTGGTATAATATAACTGTATTGCTGCTTGCTTATTCCTTATTGAATCTCGACCTGTATCTACAACTTGTCTGCTAATTGTACTATTTGTATTTGTACACTCTGATACCCTGACGGTCATCTTTGTGCTATATAAAACTCCTCAAATAAGTAAATAAATAGCTTGTCTAAGGCGTTTCGCATAATTATGATGATGATTAATGTTGTTTTTGTAGTTATTGTTATAATTATTATTATGATTATTATTATTATTATTATCATTGTTATGCACATGTTCACCAAGCATCTTGGTACTAGGAATAGAAAATTAAGGAAAGACAGAGCTAAATGGGAACAGAAAAATATCAATATCCAGACCCAAACAAATTGAGCGTGAGCTAAACCTGTGAAAGCAAGAAAGCTTTCAGAGTATAGTTAAAAAACAAATGCTCTAAAGTTGGAGATATTCCAAAAGTTTGTTCTGGAAGTTGGGACCAAGAGTGCTGATGGTTCTGTCACCACCACGTCTGTTTAAAATGGGACAACTAGAGAAGCAGGATGGCCCTGCCACTGAGCAGCGAAGCACGCTCATACAGGGTCATTAATCGGGAAAATAAAGCCTGGATATGCCAGTGGACTGCTCTTTGAATAAGACAGAGACCTTCAACATGGATTCTAGCTCTGAGAGGAACCCAGCACAAACTATATCTTGCATGTTAGACATGGTAAATTTTCCAAGACCCTTAACAATCTCGCAGCCATATTCTGAAGCATTTGCAGCTTTGCAATGGCCAGCTCCGTGGAAGCTAAATAAATTGTAACACAGAAGTCAAAAGGGGTAAATATGTGACCCCACTACCAGACCAAATCTTAGGATTTTAAATTGGACAATCCTTGTACCCCAGATTTTCAGAATCTGGGGTGAAATTGACAGCTTTTGGTTAAGGAGCACTCGTAGATTCTTGCCCCTCTCTACTGAAGTGGAAGGAGGGCCACGTTGCAGTGGCCAGAAGTCAGTAGAAATATTCTTGGAGTCTCCACTGATGACTAGCACTTTCTGTCTTGTCTTATCTTTTAAGGAATTTTAGGATATCCAGTTTTGGATGCCTGTCAGAGTTTTGTGTAAGCATCTGACGGAATTTGAGAATTCATATGTTTCAGAGCAAACACATTAGATGAAATGTTAACACAAGTTTTCAATATTGTGATTGGTCAGTAATTGCCACACCTAAGCATGCTTCTTTCAGGCATAGGCAGCATTGCATTATTCCATTTACATATTAGCTGTTTTCTAATCCAGACTCTTGAAATATGCTTGAGAGAAACAGATCTTTGTATCTAGCCGTTTCTCTAAGGCAGTTATTAAGAACCATGGCCCACATTTAAAATGATAGACTTTAGCGAACTACCTAACTTTAATGGACATGATGTTGGTGATTTTTCAATGTAACTAAAGCATCTTTTGGTAGTGCACTGTCATTTACAGTCAGCACATGTTCCATTAAAATGGCCAACAAATTTGCACAGACATTCAGTTTTACTGATAAACCTATATTGCACATAAAGGATTATGTGTGGAAATCGGGTTTCAGTCTTTCCTTTCACACTCCCTGTACACCAGACATAAATCACCTTACTTTTCTTTCTCTGACTGCAATGTGAGAGGAGTTTGTAAACACCAATCCTCATGTTACAAAAATAAGCAGCAATTTGTCAAAAGACGTAGCCTGATGTTTGACCTCTGTCTTTGAAGCACAGCATCAGTAACAAGATAAATACAGAAGGCCTCAGGCTGCTATTGCGTCACTTTTTCTGGTGCTGCAGCAGTGTAAAAAATGCTCCATGCTGCGCCATATTTACAAAGTGACGCATCTAGGCAGATGCATCACTTTGTAAACCGCTACGCTACATTGTACCTGCAACAGGTATAATGTATGCAGGGTGGGCATTCTGACGCAGAAAAGACACGGAGAAGTGACGCTGTGAAATCTATAAGATTTCACTGCAACACATCTACGGTGTAAGTGTGTCAAATCCTTATGCCTGCTTGAAGCAGGCGTAATGGGTAATGCAAAGCCCCCAAGTGAAATGAGACATTGCTGGAGTTGCATCTGTTTTCAGACACACTCCTGCAATGCACAATTTTTGCTCCAAGAGATACGTCCGGATTACTGCCATATCTGTATATCCTTGCGACATGGAGCACCATACAGTAAATACGGCATATTCATGGTGTGGCAAGGCTGACACTATGAAAAGTGTTGCATCGCTGTTTTCCCGCAAGGATGAAATACTTTTCATAAATGAGACCTCTTCTATGGCAGGAATGTCAATTTTTGTGATGCTCCATGATGCAGGAGCCTGCTCCAAATTTACACGGCAGTGCTAAGCCACTTTTTTCCGCTTAATGCTGTCTCATATATATAGTTCCATTTAACACAGTTTTCTGTGTTAAAGGGGCGTGCAATGGGTGTTGCTGGGGGCATTCACGGCAACATCAATGGCTTTTTGACACTGCCCCTGAGGCATGCCAAAACCTTACGCCTCAAAAGGGGAGGCGTAAGGGGGGCACATGCCAGAAAAAAAGATATGCTGAGTGAGCTGCTATGACATTGCAGACCACCCGTCATGAATTTTTGAAGAAAGTGCTCCTACTGTTTCTGTGTCAAAATGATCCAGGCTGAGATGGCGAGGATCTCTACATTTGGCAGGCAATACTGTACTAGGCTGACAGAGGTAGGGCTCTGGGTTGCCGGTGGGTTGATGGTCACCTGCTGAAATAAAAATTACCCCTTAAGCATGAAAATTGAATATTTTGTGATTCTGTGAAGTTCACCATTAAGACTATATTTTGTTTGGTTGAGTGCATTGAGATTTGTGTACATTTTATTTGTTTCTCGAGTGAGATGAGAAATGCTCTACAATGTCATGGAGGATGCCTGTTGCAACATTTTTCCTCTGGTCATTCGTTTGGTGGCTCCTGATAATATATTTTGGCAGTTAGCTGAATGAGAATTAATTTTTAGAAAACCCTTAACAGCACTTCTTAAAATCTTTTTTTCAGGGGCATTTGTAGATAATGAGGTATTTGTCATCTGACATTGAAGTTTCAAGAATTTGAGGTATAGTTTTATGGAGATTTGAGCATGGTCTCATAGTCCCTTAGTTTAATTTTTCAATCTCTGATGTAATTAAATCATAATATTCCTATATTTAGGAATTTCCATACACCAATGGAAATAATAAGGAATGGAAGTACTATCAGCACAAATTTTACTTCTTTAACAAGACTAGCAGAAGCACCATGTTTCAATCAATGCTTGCTCTGTCACCTCGCCTCTGTCGCTACTGACTTTATTTCAGGGTCTAACATGATATTTCACCCATAAGACCACTGATTTGTTTCCAACTTCATTGACTATTCTTCCCAGATATAGCATCACTCACGATCTTGGAATCATATAATAGATACTTAGTCATAAAAATCTGGGTCATGTGGCATGTGGCTGGCTGTCTGCAAGATCAGCAGAGGCCATGGACTCTGCTTCCTTGGCTGAGGACCACCCACAATATCATAAGTTTCCACCTTTGCCTGGCAATGATCTCATTGCACTCCATGCATCCACTGGAAGAGCATCTGCAAAGAAGGCTAAGACGTTTGCTGCATGGGTGCCATGTTCTTTTGGTCACACTCTGCAATTGTTTTTTAAAGAAAACCCCAAAGCAGGAGCATACATAAAACTCTTGCCAGGTTGCTGTTATGTAGGCCATGGCATGCCTTTCTCCAAATTGTTGCAAAGAGTTGTAGGAATTTTAAACTTTCTGGGAGGGCTGTTTTCTTTTTAACATTTGGCATAGTACTGTTGTACTTTTGCATATCTCCTCTTTACATTTCCTTTCCATTTGGTAATGGTGTTTTTACTTTTGTACTGTAAGTGAAAAGACCTGTTAAAGAATTTGAGTACTCTTGTGATAAATGAGATAATAATGCAACACTGTAGCTCTTCGGTTATTGCTCACTGTTACTAATATCAATGCCGTGTGTACACGTGCAGATCAGCAATGCGTGAATTCTAAAATATAAGTCCTCCATTGTATACTTAGCACTTGGAGCCCCACTCACAATTAAAGGTCAAGCCCCCAAGGTTACCTGACTCCTTACCAGAGTTTCATATGCGAGAATGAACCATGCAGTATTCAAGCATGCAGAATGCGCTGTTCTCAATCCATGGCCACTTAGTATCCGTTTAGAGATGAAATGCTGAAAGCTGGAGTGGTACAAAATCCATTTTGATGCATGATATCCTTATAAGAATTTAAGATAGATATTGGGCAGACAATTATGGTGGAATTTTGTAAAGAATGGCCAGATAGATAGAAGGCTAAATGTGTGGGGAAGTATTTAAAGTAATTGGCATCACAATGCCATTTTCCTCAAGCCTGGATATTCATTTGAACCTAGATTGAATAAGATGGTTGTTTGGTTAAGTATAACAAAGAGAAATGTGAAAGTATTGGGATTAATAGCTGACATTCTCAGATCGGTCCTGGTTAGCCAAAACACACCTGGGCAAAACGTTCATGGTGTGGGCGAAACAAGTTGACCCCTTATGCGTACAGAACGCCATCAACTCCTTTAAGATATTTCAGTGATATTATTTGCCAGTATATCAAGACGCCAACATAAGTAAGGTTAAAAAAACTACACATAACCAGCTTTAGACTACCAAATTAAGCCATATGGGTATACATTTAACCTCATCTGCAATTACATGGAAATAAGTCCAAGAAATATTTTAAAATCCCATGAGAGGGCAATGGTACTATCAAATTCTACAAGCATTCCTTAAAATGACTGCCTGGAGGATGAAATTGTTCCAGGCGAACAGAGGTGGAGTTGGTCTCTGGCGCTCTCGGCACAGGACCACTTTCTGAGCAGCAGCGCACAATCCCTTGCTTCTGACCTAAGGGGATTAACAGATTGATTCTGCACTGTTCTAGGTTGAAGTTGTTACCTATTAGGGGAGTAACTATCACTACATATCACACCTTAAATGTTGGGTAATGATCTTTCTGGTCCTGAAGAAACGCCAGGGATCTGACTTGACCAATAGGCATGAAACATGTCAACCTCACATATACATTAAGGCTTTCTTGGTTCATTGACCCCTCACGATAGCCCTCATTCCATCATTTTTATCCCTGCCAAAGGAACAACCATATTAAAAAAAATTAGGTATGCTATTTGCACTCTCTCCACACTACACATTCCACACCCTCATGCACACCTTCATCATTACGGCAGAATACTAAAAAGATCTCTGACAAAGAGTCCTCTCCCAGGGCTCATAGGGCATGGCAGCGCCTGCCACACAAGGATCAGGCCCTATGTTGAAGCATGACATCCATGTGGCTGTATGATGGCACTATATGATAATGATTAAATTGATTCCCTTAGATTATTCACTTTCAACCAAGTTTTCCTCCCTTTTCCTATATAGGAACAGTACCTTCTGGATTTATTGAAATTGTTTAAAACCACTTGGATGCTATAGAATGTCCAACGATTTCATGTAATTTCCATTGAAATGAATGGGCACTCCATGACGAGTTACCCTTGTCATTAGCATCCAAGTGGTTGCCAATAATTGAAACAGATGAAGTGTCCTATTGTTTTAGGAAAGGGGTTATGGTTTGTTTCTTGAAATTTGGAATATGTAGACTAACATGTGTTCACATCTACACATATGACGATTTAACTCAAAGAACCAGATACAAGCTAAAATTATGGCTAATTGAGAGTTAAAGTTCATCGATTTCATTGGTAAATTTAGATCAAGTTGTACATATTCCAGGAAGATTGTTTTCTGTATCATTGTTCTCTTGCTAGAAACTATTTAATATACTCTATGATTGGAGTACATCCAGAATTATATTTCTGGAAGCCAGAAGGCTTTTGACACTGTAAACCTTCAATGTATGATCAATCCTTTAGAAGTAATGACATTTTCCACCCAGATCAAAA
Organism: Lissotriton helveticus; assembly: GCF_964261635.1. Taxonomy (NCBI): domain Eukaryota; kingdom Metazoa; phylum Chordata; class Amphibia; order Caudata; family Salamandridae; genus Lissotriton; species Lissotriton helveticus. Next base: position 1,705,267,606 of record NC_136061.1, on the reverse strand, counting down.
GGCTCAAAAAAATCGACAAGCATCTTGAATTTATTTTATTCATTGAACCAGTAATTAAACGATTAGGCCCTTTCTTCCATCCTGATCTACTGTATAGTTCACAAACTCACATGGAACCATGAATGAGCCATAAGCAAATAACCAAATTTTAAAGATGGGAGAACTAGGTTCTCTCCATTCCAAAATTTTAGTATAGCGCAGCAGTTATGCTTCACATAGAGCAGTTGTTAAATTCAGGGCACATGGATGAATGTTGCTATACACTATATAATGTAATGACAGTACAGTATTCTCCCTTGAGTGTTGTTAACAATTTAATCCTGAGTCAATATTTATTTAATACTCTCAAATATTTCATGACCATTTGTTTTATGACATTATAAAGGCATTTGCGAGAGCATTCACTTTTTTCTAAGGTTTCACCAATTAATTCATTAATCTTGTTATAAGCAAACCCCGATTATCTCTTTTTTTGCTCTAAAAAATCTATATTTTATCTCATCATTATGAAATTAAGACAACTCATTATTTTTGGGTAGTAATAGTTTCCAGTCTTGTCACTGTGCAACTGGTATGCGATTTATCAGAAAATCTACAGTTCTTTTATTTTCAAATGATCTGCTACTTAAAAAAAGTCTGAGGCTAACATAGGGCCCCTTGTAAGATTAACAGGAGTGTAACCCATAAACCAATTCAGGACTGGGTAGGTAGGATGCAACAGAAACACAGTGTCCTGAGTGGTAGGATTCAATAGACAATTACAACAAGCATGCACATAGCATTACTTAGAAAGAAAGAAGGAGAATACTCGTTTGTATGACAATAGATAGTTATTTATCTTTATATCATATCAGTAGTTCCAGGGTCGGAAATATACAGTTGAGAACAGCACTGCATAAATTAATTGGGTGACAACCACATGAAACTTGGTGCATAAACGTGTACAAAAGTGCAAGTGGCGACGCAAGTGAAGGTGAACAGCGTTGGTGGCGCACTGTGCATAAGGTGCAAGAAATTTACAGTGAGTGGCTCAGCGGCGCATGTGACAATGTGATATCACAATAGGCAGGAGTAATTTAATTTAATGGTGGAGCCACAAGGGAGGAGTGCGCCTATTGTTTAGGCTGTTTGGTCGACGGCGTTTCGACCCGGATTAGTTCGGATCCTCATCAGGACTTGGTTGTCTGAATGTAGGAGTGCTGTAAGGAAAGGGTGGAGGTTAGGAGTTGGAGCAGAACGGGTCAGGGAGGGAGGTGCATGTGAAGGGGCAATGTAGGTACCTGGATAGGCATCCGAATGGGCGGAGTCCTCTTTTATTATCCTTGTAGGGAGGCCGTGGAAACTTGTGGAACTCCACTTAAGGACCATCTGCAGGTTGCAGGAGGGTACTAAGAAGAGTAAGGGATGCTGCTATAAGGATCAACATAGCCGGTTTTGTCACAACTGAACAAGCACTGAGTCATAAAAGTGGGTAGGCAAGATTTGTGTGTAACGTACCTTAGAGATTCTTTGACCCAAACGGCCGTATGGATCAGCCGTGATTTCATACGCTAAAAGGGAAAGGAGGGCAAGGGTTAGCCACTCGATGTACAAAGGCGTAGGGGTCATGGGAGATTAGTTATCGGCGGGTACAAAGAGTTACCTGAGTGAATCGGCATGCGTGGCGCTGTCTTGAAGGTTCGGCGTCTGAAAGCCGGAATCGGCGAGTAGCGAAGTTAAACTTCCGCGTTTGGGCGGAGTTAGACAAACATAGGGCCCCATCACGATGGCAGGCGTAGTGGAAAACGGGACCGGCCACCAGAGGTGGGCTGTCCCTCAGGGCCAAATAGGATGCGACCGCCACCTTGGCAGTCGCAGCCCACATCTTTTACATTGCGGCGGGCGGTGCTGTAAGCAGCACCCACCGCAATGTAAAAGTTGCATGTTGTGCATTGACATGCACAACGTGACAGGCACCGTGCGGTGCCTGCCACCTTGTGCATGCCAATGAAGGGGGGTACCATGGGTACCCCCAAGTGCACCCCCAGCCCCCCAACACCCAGGGGGGCTGCAATGGGCCCCCTAACCAAAGACCACATGCCCTTCCATGGCGACATTGCCACCATGGAAAGGTCCAGATCTGCACACATCATAATATGGCTGGCGGTGCCTGCTGGGCACTGCCACCATATTATGGTCCAGGACCGCATGGCAGGCAATCGTAAGGTTGCCTGCCTGCGGAAAAGCGGCGGACGATCTTTCCGTCTGCCGCTGTACCCCCCGCCATTGTAATATGGCTGGGGTAAATAGCGGGCGGGCGTGGAAGGATGTCGGACGGATCGCCACCGCTGGTCGGGCAGTGGCGATCCGCCCAACATCATAATGATCCCCATAGTTACTGTGGAGGAAGTGTGACTATTTAGTTGTAGGAGAAATAGAAAAGTAACAAATTCTTTAGTAAAATATACAAATGCATGATACTCCTTAAATACAGTGTATTAACTGGTTACACAGAAGTTACAATTGAACTAGAAAAACAACATGGGAGCATAAGTGTAAGGTGATGCACATTCTTCCTTTTGGACAAAACCTTTAATAATGCAGTTTTTCTCAAACTGGAGCTTTATTGTATATCACAAAAGTGTAAAACAATATAATTATTGTGGCCAGATAGACACCACTGGGGAATATAACCTCAAGGGAGTTGGGAGCATATCTTCTGAAATTGTTCATTATCATGGATATTGGATCTATATTTTCTCATCTATAACTATGATTAGTGATATAAGCCTACTACCTAATGCCCTCGTAATTAGAAAATAGAAAAACAGTTAACTTGGTTTCTTAAATTATTTTCATTTTGTGATTAGAGCTAAATTCTTGGTGATAAAAACAATGAATTCCCATAGGCCCTTACTAATTTGTTTAAATTAAAGAACACTGATCACTTAGTTAACTATTCAGAACACACAGAACTAGTGCACAGAGTTGAGGTAACAGTTTTATTTATTTAAAAATGATAAACCCAATTGATTTTGTGGCCTGTAATTTATGATGAATCCAAGTGTTTGATATATCAATTTTTGTCTGATGTGATAACATTTCTAAATAATAATAAAATAAAGACAATGGAAGCCAGCAGTTAAGGCGTTTTCCGTATCTGATTACCCCAGGGTCACTGCCACTAGCATGGTGTGAATTGTTCAACATAAGGACCCTACAGGAACATCACAGAATCTATACATCTGCCACGTCGAATTTGGTCTGGGGCATTTTGAGAACTGTATCGGCCTTGCCCCCCTGCTTTTATGGGCTAAGATCTGGCTATCTGAGGATTTACCTATATCGAGAGGCATCAGCAGGGATTGTCTTGCCGTCTCTACTGTTGATAAAATCCCCTGGTTTCATTATTTGAAACATAGGTTGTTTTAGATTGGTTTATGTGACCTTTTTGAAAATATGCTAACTATGACCACTAAAGCCAAAGACACTATCAAATTGGTGTTTTTTACAAGGGCTAACGTGTCATCTGCAGCGCCAGTGACATTTTGGAACTCTGACCCCTGATCCGGTTAGTCCTCTGACCACTCATTTACAGTTTTATCTGGTGTTTAGCACAAATCTGCAAGACAGATTTTATCTCACAAGGTTCTGCTAGGCACAGTGCATTTTTGGCAGCCTTCAAATGTCAAGGAGGATGGTCAGATAAACTCATGCTATGTCCTTGTAGCAATTTGTCTAAACAAAGCACCCTGCACTTTGTAATATTTTGTGCACTTTATAAATCAACAACAGCAATGTTTTTGCTTCCATTATTGAGAAAGCATCGTTCGTGTACCTATAGAGAAGGTTTTAGATGTATTCACTGGCCTCTATTAACATCGTTACTGCGGCCGTGAATTTTATTAGGGTTGCCCGTGTTATCAGAAAGCGATACGGGTAAAGTCTGTCATAGGATAACAGGTTTTGAAACCTTTAATAAGTGTTTTAAATCTTCTTGATAAGTGATGAATTTGGTAACACAAGTTGGTAATGCCTTTATTTTAAGTGGCCCTGATGGCCTAACCCAAACGTTTTAACATCATTTGAATAAGGTATTTAATTAGACCTGTTTTTTTTACAATTCTTCTAGGACTTTACCTCCCTCTTAAATTATTGTGTACCTGATATGCACCAGCTCAATACTATCCATTTAGGTATTTATAGTTTTAAAATGTAATATTTTTATTGGTGTAAGCGCACTATTTTTTCGGTATCCTAGAGAGTTGTTTTGAGCCGCGCCTACTTGAAAATGACACAGACAATCCTGGTGACAGAGCAGGCCCTTTAGGAGCCCATTCTTAAGGGACTCTCTTTCTGAGGGTTTTGCCTCCCCGAACTTGACCGTAGTATTAGGGAAGCATTTTATTAATTGATGTAATATGACGGGAATCCTGTAATATATGTGCATTGTTATGGGAAGGGATCTGTATTGATTACGTTTTTTATGTATTTATAATGTTTTTGCACTGTGCACTATTATGGTTCATCAAACTGAAATAAAGTTAGTATGATGATGCTGATGATGACATGTAAGGGCTGAAGACTCAGGGGCATATTTACAAGCTCCTAGAGTCACCGGAGCATCACTTTGTTTGATTTTCAGGTGGCACTCCATATTAGCCCATATTTTCAAGGCCGCGCTAAGCCCCTTTGCGTGGCTTTCGACAGCCTTGTAAATATGGCCCTCTGCAACACAATTTTCTGCCGCAAAGGGCATGCAATGGCTGTTACTGTGGGCATTCCCAGCAATATCCATGGCTTTTTGACACAAGCATCTGTAAATCTGACGCAGTGCCAAAAACTAATATATTTCAAAAGGAGGCATTAATGTGGCTCAACAATGATAAATACTTTTATTTATCCTCCTTGTTTTACTCTTTCTATGAGTGCTGCATTCTGCAGCACACATAAAAGGAGCAAAAAGCTAATAATGATTGTTTTTAAGATGTCCCTTCCTGCACAAACACAATCATCCCTTCACCGCAGGCACCATGGTGCATGGGTGCCTGCTTTGGCCTAGTCAGCTTTTTAAGCGCAGGGGTGAGCACAGCGATGAGCCGGATTCTTCTCAATACTGCGCATCCCGAAAAATTGCTTGCAATACCGTGCTGCACTATTTTCATGTAACTATGCCTCAGTGTGTTCGGCCATAGGAGAGGTTATTCACACTTTTGCATGGGTGATTCATCAAGTTCATATTTTCTGCACTGTGCTATTGGAGGGCTTTGATTTCTAAATATTTCTACGGGTGATAGGTTGTGGCAAATTAACCAGTTCCATTGAATTAATTTGCTCTTAGCCCCTTTTGTCAAAACTTACATGCTTTTCCTGACATGCTGGAAAGTTCTAAAGATTACCAGTCAAGAAAAAAACAAATATACGTTTGAAATAAAAAGTTTACTTCTTCTGATAGCCAGGATTTAAAGGAATGTGAAAAAGAGCATTACTGTACTTTGTACAGTAGCTGGCAACTCGCCATGGAAAGGTCACGTCAGCAAAAGTGCTTACTGTTCTGGACACATTAGTAACCTTTCGTTCGGAACTACAAAACAATTTAGTGGAAAGTGTTGTGCAGTTAAAATCCATTTACCGGCTCCATTGACCTGATTGGAGCTGTCTGGGCTGCTATGAACTGGAGTGACTGCTGGAAAGCAGTTTGTGAACGTGAACATTAGCCGTGAACTAGCAATTCTTCAGGTTAAATCGCATGTCTCAATGTAAAGCCAATGGGGAAAAGTTGGTAATTAAAACATATTTTGGATAGAAAAGTGGACCAAGTACCAGGAAGACTTCGCCACATTAGAGCATGCAAATAATTGACTAGAGAATTACTGGGGCTGCTGGGAAGACCCCTGGCGGAAACAGGGGAGATTTAGTAACAATGGAGTGAAAATGCTATTTGTTTATGTTATAAATTTATGAATACGAAAAGTAAAACATTCTTACATTCAGTTACCAATAATATGCACTTTGATGAGTGGGGCACTGAAATAGTAGGATCCTACACCATGCAATTAAAGGTATGCAGTGTATTGTGGGATTTCCAACAGTATAGTTTGAGGTCAGAGAAGCCATGACAGTCTGATCTGAAGAGTTTATTGTCCATGTCAGCATGTAAAAGAACAAGGGAGTGCGATGAGTGTGATGTGCATCGATGTCCATTTCCTGCTCTACTTTTCAAAAGAATATATTTCTAAAAAATTTAAGCATCTTTGGGATTGGCACCGGTATGTTAAAAATGTTAAGAAACACTGATTATGGAAATGCAGTGAGTGGCACAGAGAATATTTTCGGAGGAATAAAAGGGGAAATGTGTGTTTCCCAAAGACATTGCAGACATTATTCCCTAGTTGGGTGCATTTATTGGTGACGTTGAGCAGGGATGAATAAGAAATAAACTTTGGTTATAATTTATGTATGTTTTCCATTAACAGTCCAATGGGATGCTGTAGACAAACTTAAGGAAAAAACTGGGGGCATGGTTTCACTGGGCAGCAAGAAGGTCGCTCTTCTTAGGCACTGCCGGCCGAACTCATAATCTGCTTGCCATCTGCCTATTTCAGAGCCACCGGCTATCCACAAACACTAGCACAGCGTCCACTAACCTCTGGGATTCAACCACTGAGGCTTGGAACCCAAAAAGGGCTCTGGGAGCCTGTGGCAGAGGGCTGCGGAGCAGGGCCTTTTTACGGCCTAGTGGGGCCCGGCTGGAGTGACGGTCTGCAGGGGACGTGCCGAGCCACGGACTGTGCTCAAGACCACCAGACCTAGTGGGTCGTTGCCCGATCTCATCTACGGCACCCCGGACCCTATTTTCCGCTTACCTACTGAAGACTGTACTGCAGGACCGCATTGGGGGAGGTAGCCCGCGGGTCCTCGTTGACGCAGCTGGTGCGCAGCCATCCTGATGCCTACAGGGGAGGCGCTGCAGTAGCACCAGGTCAGTGGGAATGGAGTCTGAAGGGTCGTGCTTGCTGGTGACTACCGGTGAGTGCTTGGGACGTGAGGCCCTTTCGTCTTCTGTCTCTTTTAGTATGATCCTGCTGCCCAGTTGGTGGTCCCCGATGCAGGCCGCTGCACCCTAGCTGATATAATTTTTGTTCATGAGGTGAGTGCGACTGCTGCCTAGGGTGCCCCTAATTGTATCGCTACTCCCCCAACACTGGGTCTTATCTTGTAGCTCATGACTGGACTGCATACTGCCGCCAAACCCTGGGGGACAGACTATCATCACCAGCAACTTCAGGCTAGGAAACTTGCGCCTCACAGCTGTGGTCCCTTTCCAGACTTCAGACTCTGTTGCAGACTCTTATCCAATCAATGAGGTGATACCCCATCATGCTGCAAATGTACCCCTTTACAGCTATACTGGAAGCAGCCCCGTGTTGCCCTGTAAGAGCTCTTCCTCCACAATATAGAGTGCTAAATATCACCCTCCACCTGTGCTATATGCTCCTCCATTGACCATGGCATTTGTGGCCAGCCTAGCTGTTAAACCTGCTCATGCCCCCCATATTCTGGAGCTGTACAGGGTGAGAAGGGGCTCTGCAGATATCTGTTCAGCTGGCAGCTCATCCTGCAATTGGGCCCCGCATCTGCCAAAGGAGGGTACCTCTCGCCATCAACGTTTCTACTGGATTCTTTTCTGCCGGTCTGACCCCACCTGCACTTCATCATGGGCAAACACTACACCAAGCAGTGCAAACTCTCATTCGAAAGTAGACGGTTCAATTGCCATGCAGGCCAGAGCCAAGATCCTGAACACAGTGTGGCTCCGAAAGAAGATAGTGACACACAGGACATAGATCTTTACTTGCTCCACATGGACTTGTAAACCAGCCTAAGGTCTACACACTCAAAGTTGGATCCGGGGGTCGTGGCTTGGCGCCAACAACGATGGCCGCCTAAGAAAGAGCTCCGCCGGAGCAAGGCCCTAAAATCCCCTACAATCCGTCCATCATCCAACAGGCAGCATTTGCGTGTGGCGGTGAACGTTTGAAGAAAGTGAGCAGCGCCCGGCATTGAGGGCGGGAGGCTCCGTGCAACCACCGTTGCTGCTGAACATTGGAGCCCAAGGCAGCGGCTTGAGGAGTCCTGGCGTCGGAGAGCGGACACTCCCCCTTTCATTTATGAAACGACCCAGCTTTGCAACCTGCGGAGAGCCTGCGGTGAGTGGAGGACCCCTGCTCCGGCGTGCCCATCACTTTACCCCCTGCATCTGACGGTGGCCACGCTACGGCCGCAGACCCCGGCCATTAGTGCGGTCTCAGCACGGGAGGATCAACCGGCCCGTGCAGCCTCTGAACTGCTGTCTGCGTGCGGGTTGCAGCGGGGCTTTGCCCGATAGGAAGCCAGATGCTGTAAACATTGACTTTGAGCCCGCTGGCCCTGAGAAGCGCATGAAGCGGCGTTGAGCCCCCTTGAGGCCTGAAGACCGACTTTCCCCACAGGGAGCTGGGAAGGAGAGGGCCCGACCTACCTGAGGCAGAGGTGCGGCCTGGGGATCGGAGGGGTGCCGAGGCCTGATTCAGTGGCAACTGTGGGCGTGGGGCTGGCACGACTGGCGGGCCAAAGGCGGTGAGACCTGGGGCCGGTACCCACCCCCAGTGGGGAGAGTTCCCCGGAGTTCAAGGCCCTACACAGTTGGCAGCTCCTAGCGGTGAGGAGCCAAGCAGGAATACGCCCAACAGACGTCGGGGTCATCCTTTTGATTACCTGAGGGCCGAGGCTAGGCCTGCAGACCAGGCCTCGCGAAGTGGGCCCGTGTAACACGCCCGGGCTTTAAAGAAGTGGTGACCCTCGAGCCCACGTGCACAAGTGGTGGTATACGCGAATGAGTGCTGTGAAGAGTCCTTGGAGATAGTGACAGCGTATGCTGGGAGGCGACGGGAGTGGGCCTACCGGTCGCAGCAGGGGCCTGTTGGTTGCTGAGTAACGAGAAGACGGGCATGGGCCGCAGAAGGCACCGGAAAAAGACCCAGCTTTTGGCCCATACCACTAGTGGGCAGAGAACCTAGTGGGCGAAGAACCAGATGAAAGAGGCCAAAATGAAACCCAAAGGCGCAGCGGCTACCCAAACTAACAAATTGGACAAATATGCGGTCCAGTTGGCAGGCCCTCAAGCGGTAGGGACAACTGGAGACCAAACTGTGCAAAATGAGCCCTCATTGACTTCCATACTGGCGGCCATTCAAACCTTGGGGACCACCCTCGAGACGAAAATTGACAAAATGTCAATCGAAATGAACCTCATACAGGCCGACCTCAGTAAAACTTAAGACAAAGCCAGAACCAACGAGACGGACATCCGGGAGCTCCAGGCCTCTTCTAAGAAGCTGGAACAGAGGGTAAATGAACTGGTGCACCAACACTGTTAAGTCGCCCTGAAGCTCGTGGACCAGTAGGGGAGGGCCCGCAGGAACAACATTCGGGTGGTGGGAGTTCTGGAGGTGTCCGAAGGGCCCAGCATGGACCTCTTCCTTGAGTACTTGATCCTAAACCACCTGAAACCGAAGCAGCTCTCAACCATGTTTTCCATTGAGAGGGCGCACTGCGCACCAATACCTAGGCCCAAGCCAGGGGCACTACCGAGGACCATCATCGCAAAAATCCTCAATTATAGAGAGTGTGATGCAATCCTGCACACCACCAGGCTGCTGGGAGGCCTCCAATATGAGAACACAACAATCAGGTTCTTCCTGGACTTCACGGTCAAAGTGCGGCGAGAGAGGAGTTCCTTCGACTGGGTGAAAGCGGCACTCCGACAAAAGGGAATCAAATACATGATGTCCTTTCCCGCGAAGCTTAAAATTATGACCGACGGAAAATCCCTCTTTTTCACCACCCCATCGGAGGAACAGGAGTGGCTGGATGGAGGCAACGCTCTGACACAGACACAGGCGACGGCACAGGGTGACGGATAGAGAGAAGCTATTGCTAAGTCACCGGGACCATCGGACGAAAGATCGGACACCGACAGGCGGAGTCAGTGTTCCTGGCGCTCCAGATCCAGCAGCTCCGGCGCAAGGGCAGTTCTGAGACTTTAAGGAGCCCTCATGGACAGAGACGACTGCTCCTACGGACCTCTACAAAATTTGACGTAACGTATAACTATTCCTTTGATTCCGGGGACCCGGGGATCAGTGAGTGGCGCCTACCGAACGGAGAGGGTGCTCGAGCGACCCTTGACCTTGCCTGGTAAGTCGCTCCACCTGCTGCAGCGCCTCCAGCGCTTGAGTGCCCTGTTGCCTGCTGCTCCTTGGTGCTTTTTCCCTTTGGTTCCCCGCTCCCCGCTGCAGTTCCCGCCGCTGCTGCCCCTGCGGCCCCGCCCCTGCGCCCATTCGCACGCCCCTGCCACACGCCTCTCGCCTCCCAGCTGCTCCTCCCTCCCCCTCCCCATAAAATGGTGGCTGCTGCATGGTGAGGAGAGGGACCCTTGACCTTGCCTGGTAGGTCACCCCCCCTGCTGCTGCGCCACCAGCGCTTGAGTGCCCCTGTTGCCTGCTGCTCCTTGGTGCTCTTTCCCTTCGGTTCCCCACTCCCTGCTGCAGTTCCTGTCGCTGCTGCCCCTGCAGCCCGACGCCCATTGGCACGCCCCTGCCACCTGCCTCCTGCCTCCCAGTTTCTTCTCCCTCCCAACTCCCATAAAATGGCAGCACCGCTGGCCCGCCGAAGGTGTGCCTAAGGCAAGCCCGTCTGTGCCCGTACGCGCCTGGACCGTGCCCAGCTCCAGAACCACTGGCCCCCGCACCAGCTGTGATGACCACCTCCGATACGACGCCAGCACCCTCATCGCTCTCAACTCAGGACGAACCCCCACCTGCTGCCAGGCCACCCCGAAGCGCACCCACGGTCCCTTCACCTGCCAGAACTGTAGCTTCTCCTGCATCAAAGACACAGTGAAACTCCCTATGACAAAACACAACCAGCTTCGCTGCATCCTGATTAACACCCGCTCCGCACGCAAACACGCCTTCAAGCTCTGGGACCTACTCGACACCGCATCTCCAGACGTCGCCTTCCTGACTGAGACCTGGATGAACGAAGCCTCCTCCCCAGACATCGCAATAGCCGTCCCTGACGGATACAAGAACGCCCGCAGACACTGCACCAACGGAGCCAGAGGAGGAATCACCATTGTACACAAGAAGACCATCAGGGTCTCAACAAACACCAATGACACTCTCAGCACCGCCGAACACATGCACTTCCAGATCCACACGGACCCCAAGACCACCCTAAGAGGCACCCTCATCTACAGTCCACCCGGACCCCGACACCATCGCCAACTTCATCAGCACGCACGCACTGACCTCCACCAACTACATCCTCCTCGGAGACCTGAACTTCCATCTGGAGAACAACAACAACAGCAACTCCTCCACCCTGATAGACAACCTCGCCAACCTCGGACTGGAACAGCTCGTCACGTCGCCGACCCACATTGCTGGACACACGCTCAACACCATCTTCTCCTCATGCCCAAACGTCTCCTTCAGCCACGTCTCCGAACCCAACTGGACCGACCACCACTGCATCCATTTCACCTTCCGGAAACCAGTTGCACATCACTGCACTCTACAGATCCCCCGTCGCTGCAGGGGCAGAATCACCGAAGTAGAACTACAGACAAACCTCGCACTCAACCCACTGACCAACCCCTCCAACCCCAATGGTGCACAGACATAATATCGACTACAGAATATCGAATGGAGAAAATATCGAGGAAAAAATATCGACAATATAAAAATATTGACAAAAAAAATATCGTCATTAAAAATATCGACAAAAATAATGATAAAAAATATCGAGTACAAAAATATCGACTCAAATAAATCGACTTGACAAAATATCGATATATAGTGGAAGTTAAAAATATCGAAAATATGTAGAAAAAAAGTTTAAATAACTAATTTTAATTAATAGTAATATAAATTGTAGTTTATGTTTAGGAGCGGGATGTTGGGTTAATAGGGGATAAGGGTGGGGAGTAATTTAAAATAATTAATAAATTAATATATGTGTGTAAATTATTTATATATTTAATTAATTGCTAAATAGTTATCAATTATTATTTGAATAATGTTTAATAAAAAAATTAATAGGAAATAATTAGTAATTAATTAATATTAATTAGTTAATTAATAAAGTAATTAGTTATTATTAATTAATAAATGCAATTGTAGTTTATGTTTAGGAGCGGGAAGTTGGGTTAATAGGGGATAAGGGTGGGGAGTAATTGAAAATAATTAATTAATTCATATATGTTTGTACATTTATTATATTATTAATTAATTGGTGAACAATTAACAATAATTATTTAATTAATTAACTTATTAATTAGTTAATAAATTATTACAATGTGTAATATTTTTTAATTAGTAATTAATTGTTAATTTATTAATGTCTATTAGTTAATTAATTAAGTAAATAGTTATTATTAGTTTGTTAATTAAATTGTAATTTATGTTTAGGAGCGGGATGTTGGTTTAATAGGGGATAAGTGTGTTGAGTAATGACTAATAATTATGTAATTAATATATGTTAGTTATTTTTGATTTACATAAATTAGTAAATAATAATATACATTATTTAATTAATTAATAATAATTAATTTAATTATTAATTAGTAATTAATACGTAATTAATTATTATAAAATTTGTAAATATATTAATGAGATTTTTTTGGCCTATTATTTCGAAGTTATTGTTCATTAATTATTTAGGGAATATAATTATTAATCATAACAAATTTTTTATTACAGCTATTTTTATTTAATATTAAATAAATTTTTTATTATTACAAAATTAGTTATACAATATTAATACTTTTATTTTTGGTAAAGGAGTATTTGTAGGGTTCAGGGTCAGTTTAGGTTTTGTGGGTAAAGGAGTTATTATTTATTGAGGGTAATTGATCAGTTCTGGGGTAATTGTTTTTTTTTATTGTGGGACAGTTTTCATGTGTTGGATAAAGGGATATGATTTGTCTTTAGTGTCAGTTGTGGTTTATTGGAGGAAGGATTATTTTCTGTGTTGTGGGTTAGTTTTTAGTCTTTAGATACAGGTTTTTGTAAAGGCTTCAGGGTTAGTTTTCTGTCCTTGGGTAAAGGGGTATTTTTAGGGTTCAGGGTCAGTTTTCTGTTCTTGCGTAAAGGGATATGTTTAGGCTTCTGGGTCAGTTTTCAGTTCTTGGGTTAAGGGTATTTTTTGGGTTCAGGGTCAGTTTTCAGTTTTTGGGTGAAGGGTTTTTTTTTGTGTTCAGGGTCAGTTTTGAGTTCTTTGGTAAAGGGATATTTTTGGGGTTCAGGGTTAGTTTTCAGTTTTTGGATAAAGGGTATTATTTTGAGTTTAGGGTCAGTTTTCAGTTTTTGGATAAAGGGCTTTTTTTAGGGTTCAGGGTCAGTTTTCAGTTTTTCCGTAAAGCTTTTTTTTTAGGGTTCAGGGTCAGTTTTCAGTTCTTCGGTAAAGGGATTTTTTTTGGGTTCAGGGTCAGTTTTCAGTTTTTGGAAAAAGGGTTTTTTTAAGGGTTCTGGGTCAGTTTTCAGTTTTTGGATAAAGGGGTTTGTTTAGGGTTCAGGGTCAGTTTTCAGTTCTAGGGTAAAGGAATATTTTTGGGGTTCAGGGTCAGTTTTCTGTTTTTGGGTGAAGGAGTTTTTTTTGGGTTCAGGGTCAGTTTTGAGTTCTTCGTTAAAGGGATATTTTTGGTGTTCAGGGTCAGTTTTCAGTTTTTGGATAAAGGGTATTATTTTGAGTTCAGGGTCAGTTTTCAGTTTTTGGATAAAGGGCTTTTTTTAGGGTTCAGGGTCAGTTTTCAGTTTTTCCGTAAAGGGTTTTTTTTTGGGTTCAGGGTCAGTTTTCAGTTCTTCGGTAAAGGGATTTTTTTTGGGTTCAGGGTCAGTTTTCAGTTTTTGGAAAAAGGGTTTTTTTAAGGGTTCTGGGTCAGTTTTCAGTTTTTGGATAAAGGGGTTTGTTTAGGGTTCAGGGTCAGTTTTCAGTTCTAGGGTAAAGGAATATTTTAGGGGTTCAGGGTCAGTTTTCAGTTTTTGGAGAAAGGGTATTTTTTTGAGTTCAGGGTCAGTTTTCAGTTTTTGGATAAAGGGCTTTTTTTTGGGTTCAGGGTCAGTTTTCAGTTTTTGTGTAAAGGGTTATTTTTTAGGGTTCAGGGTCAGTTTTTCTGTTCTTCGGTAAAGGGATATTTTTTCGGTTCAGGGTCAGTTTTCAGTTTTTGGAAAATGGGTTTTTTAAAGGGTTCAGGGTCAGTTTTCTTGTTTTGGATAAAGGTTTTTTTTTAGGGTTCTGGGTCAGTTTTCAGTTCTAGGGTAAAGGAATATATTTTTGGGTTCAGGGTCAGTTTTCAGTATTTGAGTAAAGGGGTATTTTTAGGGTTCTGGGTCAGTTTGGGGTTTTTGGATAAAGGGGTATTTTTAAAGGGTTCAGGGACAGTTTTCTGTTCTTGGGTTAAGGATTTATTTTTGGGTTCTGGGTCAGTTTTCAGTTTTTGGGTAAAGGGGTATTTTTTGGGTTAAGGGTTCCTTTGGTGTATATAAAGTGTGCTACAAAAATATTATACTAATAATTAGTAGGAAAAAGTTATACATTTTTGTTCTATTTATATATTTTTGGACTACTCAGCTACAAATATTATACAAATATATGTAAATAACATTATTTAACTATTGTACCTTTTTAAGAAATTTACAATTAACTGTCACATTATACTAAAGTAGCAATTCACATTTATACATGGTCAGTGTCCAGCAGATTACCTGATATTAGCTACACTGGAGTTGAATTGAAAGTAGTCATTGGTCACTATCCAGCATCTTCCCTAATATTAGCTTGACTGGAGTAGGATTTGTAATTCATTATTGGTTAATGTCTAACATTATACATTATATTAGCTTGACTACAGTATCAATAGTAAATATTAATTGATCAGTGTACAGCACATTTCCATATAATTGTAAATTATCATGTTATTATATTACAAAAAAATGCACAATGGGTGTTTTCACAAAACTTTATTACCATTTTAATATTTTTTTATGTGAACTATAATACAATCACAATCAAAAAGAAAATAACTGTTTTTGGAAATGTAGTATTTGCAGATTAACACATTAATATTTATGTACATGTTATAATTTTTTACATACATTTCTTTAACAACATTTTTTATGAACATAAATATTTTTATCAACATTAACATTGAGTAACAAGTTTTTATATAAAAATAAATAAAGAATTAGTGTTCATTCTGCTTATTCATGTTATATTTAATAATGTTAATATTATATATTAATATTATTAAATATTTTTTTTTTACACTTAAATTTTTATAAAGTAACATGACAATTATTATATTTGCTGAAGATATGGAAAAACAATTTATGACATTTTTGCCTACATATTTCAGACAATGTTTGTATATCACACATAAAAATATATAATGTTGTTCAGTTTGTCACTGTAAAGGGGAATAATATGTTTATTAATAATTTCTGGTATTGGAAAAATATTAATTATGCAAGTATATACTTTTATAATACTTAGAAATTATTATTAACATTTTTAAATAATTAATAATAAAAAAGTATATTATTATTATTATTTATTAATAAACTTAAACATTTATTTTTTCTTTTCAGAAATATATATATTCAGATAAATAAATATACATTATTTCAGGGTATAATTTTTATTATAAATGGTTACAAATGTTTTATTAATAACAATAAATAAGTTATATTATTTATTATTATTAATTATTCACATTAACAATTATAATGTTTAGTTATAAACAAACACAACATTATTCCTATAAATTTACACAATTACAAATTAGTTAGATATATCATTTCAAGTGTTACATTATTTTTTAATATTATTAATATATAATAATTATTATATATTATTTAATATTAAAAATATTTTTTATTTTTTTACTGTTTAATTTTTAATGAGTCTAGTTTATTATTTTGTTAAAATAACAATGTTTATGTATTACTTTTTTATACTATAACATTGTATTTTCTATAATACCTTTTCCAAAATGGTTTAAGGGGACTACTTTTTTACCGCGTAACGTTATTGTGCTTCATTCCGGACTGGAGAAGCTCGCGGTTGGGAGTTGCTTCGTGTGGAGGGAGGTAAGGTTGATTTTACATACAATTTATAACAGAGTGGTAATGTTTGATGGTATATTCTAACTGTGGAGGGTTTGTGTGTGTATGTATGAATTGTTTAGGTAGCGTTTAGGTTAAATGTCGTAGTTAGACATGCGTCGTGTATGTTTTAGTTCTAATGTTATTTTAAGTGTTAGGAAAGGTCTTCTTACATGGTTAATGTTAATTGTGAATCTATTTACTAATGTTATGGGCTATTTGTGGGTGGGTTTCGTTATGTATGTTTTTTGTAGAGGTTCCGGTTCCTCGCATGAAAACTACATGGAAGGAAGCGTGTTTTTTTGATGAGATACTAATGTATGACTTTTCTAGTTATATTTTGACGTGTATCTCCTATATTTCGTGTTTGCCAGGAGCGGTTTTTTATATTTTATAACTGTTTTTCGTGTTTTTGGAGGGTTTCGTATTGAATTGATACATTGATATGTGTGACCGTTTTTTTTAGAAGTTGTGTGTATATCACTTTAAATGCTAAAGTGTCCACACTACTGTTTTCGGATTTTCATGGAGCGTTTATTTCATTTTAACATTATTTTCGGGTTCTTGATCGTTTCTTATACTGGAATTATTATACATTGCAATGGACTGTATTTTGCTTTATTACGTTTTTTTCATCAACACAAATTGTAAGTATTTTAAGTAATTATTTTGTTGGGTGGGAAATGTTGAACTTAATGTAATGTGTATGTGTGATGTAATTATAAATATTGCATATTTGTTCACAAATATGGTACGAACTTTTGATCCGTTTCTTAAACAAATATGTATTATTTATAATTTTAACAGACATTTTTCTATTGTTATATGTATAATTATTGTAATAAGAGATTAGTATCTATTGTAGACATTTTTATAGTAGGCTTTTTGCAATTATTGACAGGTATTCTAATCCTCTAGTTGTCGGATATAGTGTGACTTGACTTTGCAGTAGTCGGAACATTTGTTTAGTTTGTTTCGTTAGTTTTGGACCAATTTGGGTCACAGATTGTTCCATTCTTAGTTCTTGATAGCTTTGTTCTAGGTTATGGAATGTGGGTCTGGCTCTGCTTGTGGTAGCTTGGAAAGCATTATGCCACCCTTCTACACTGTTGTTTGTTTTAGCCTCTTGGTTTAAAGTGCTAAGATAGACATTCCACCAAGGGATATGGAATTTGGGTTGGCGTCGATGTCCAGATCTGTGCAACCTTCCCACCCAAGTATCTTCGAAATAGTCCAGTAATGGCGTTAGTTTATCTTCATTCCTCTTGTAATATGTGCTGTCAATTAATAAATTGTAGTGTTCTGCTACATCGGTAACAGGAACGTAGGCCAGTGCAATCAATTTTTTTATTTGATAGGCAAATGTGCTATCTGTTGAGTATAGAATACTTAAAGTGGATTTCTGGAGATGTCTCCATATGCTCTGGTTGAAATGATAGTAGCAACCCTGGATTGCTGTGTGGGGAAATGTTCTCAAAATGCTATTAATCATAGCTAATTCGAAGTCAATAATTATTTTTTCTGGAAAATAATTATTGATTTTATTTTTGAGAACATTTAATTTTTCTGCATAAGTGTTTTGCTGTTTGTTTGGTAGCAAACAGTAAATGAAAGGGATGTTATAGTTATGGTATAAACCGTGGATGGAATATAGTTGATAAAAAGGTTTTGGGCATGGTTTAAATGTTCCATCCATCATCCATTGGGGACACTGTTGGATTTTTCGTAAATTACTTGCAGTTGCAAACATTATGATTCTGTTTGTACTGCTTTCATTGTCAAAAAGGATAAATTTGTCTTTATTGTGTGTGATGGACATTTCTGGTGAAATAATAATTTCATCAAAAGTAGTAGGGTTGGGTGGGGTTGTGCAAGTGCGTCTTTTAGTGTATGCAATTGTGCGTTTTAGGGATTCAATAGAGGGTAGTTGACCGGAAGCATGGGCTGGGACTTTTAACAGTTCTTCCTTAAGGATTTGTGTTGTTGGTTTATCACTTTGTGTGCTAGCAGTTTTTATACTTTCTAAAGCATCTCTTATTTCAATTTCTGTGACATTGGGGGGATGATTGTGTTCCCTGGTAAATAACACACTAGTTTCCTCAGTTGTAGCCCTTCCATAACATTTGTTAGAGTAATATTTTGTACATTTCCAGAAAACTTTTCTACCACTTTGTCTTTCCTGATTATAAACATAACCCATATAACATAACAGTAATTTATTTTTCTGTGACATCACAAATTCTGCACCTTCTGTCATTTAGCTTAACTTGTTCTAGGAAAGAGTAGAAAGAAACAAAATTATAAAAAATATCTTTCACTTTGTGGTGCTAACATAATTAATTATGTATTTATACTTACAGTTACTAACAGTAGTAATCAGAAATCCAGAACTGTATTTTGAAGTCTTTTCTTGTATGTATTTCTTGATTTACTGTTGGTATGAGAATATAGAAATGCTAAGTTAATGTTTACACATAACAAACGATTTTTCTAGGACAAAGCAGTTTTTATTTTAGTTTACTACTACATTTGATGTGAACGTTACATATACTTACTTGATAAAATAGTTGATTTGTAGAATTGGGTGCAGTAGATCAAGGTAATAAAGTTCTGATCTGTAGAGAAGATAGAATAAATAATTGTACAATATTATTAACAATTTTTGGAATTGTTGGTAAATGGCAAATATTTAAAAGTATACTCACTTGAAAAAAAGTAGTTTTGTTTGCTGTAGGTAGAATAGATGTATGATGTATTCTGAATATCTATTGAGAAAATATAAAAAACATAACATGGTGTTAAGAACATATATTTTGTTTGATTTCTGAGGTTTTAGGCCAATTACAATTATACTTACATTTTTTACAAGGGTCGTTTTGTCTTTTGGTATAGTTGATGTTGGATGTTATAATTGGATCTGTAGGGAAGATGTAATATGCAAGATATGTTGTTTAGAAAATATGATTTATTATATTGGGTGTTTACTAACAAAAACATATATACTTACATGTTTAATGAGTCTACTTTTATAGATTTGTAGTATAGAGATAGGAAATTCTCTGATTATCTGTGAATAAAATGTTTAAAATAGAGAATAAATCTGGTGAAATAGTGTTTAAAAAAAGCAGTTGGTGTATAACACAACATTAATGTATACTTACTATCTGATTTTCCAGGTGAAGAAATAGGAACATGTATTATGTATTTATTTGTAGTACTTTCTATCAGAAATGTAGAAGGAGATAAAAAGTAAATAAGTGCAAGAGTTAGGAGATATAAGTACATTATCACACTACTAATTTAGATTTCTACATAATGCACTGTTACTTACTTGAATAATTAGCTAGTGAGCTGGATCTTTAAAGATGTTTGGTCAGGAAGAAATCTTCAGAGTTTTGGCATCTTCTTTCTAAGAGTTAGCAGCACCAAATGGTAGAATGTATGTATCCCTTTTATAGTATGTGTATTTTGTGTGCTTTCATTTAATTGGTTGCAGGGTGAAAGGAAGGATTGTATAGGCTAGTTTGAATTTTTTTGGGTTAATTGGTATGTTTGTCGATGTGAGAATGGTGGTATGTGGTGATTTCTGCATTAAAGCCAGTTATTTGTTAAATAAAATAGATATGTAAGTGGTTACAAATCATGAAAATGTTAGTTAAATGTGCAGAATATTTTCCAAAAGATAGAACGCATTTTATAGAATGTATAGGAAATGTAGTTAAATAGGAAGGTGATAAAAGTAACAGGTATTATATGTAAAATGTTTTTTCTATAGAGCACTGACTTTTATAGACTATTAATATGGTATTTTAGACATGAAATATAGAGAAAGCAACTCGATATTTTTTTTTTAACGATATTTTTGTAGTATATATTTTAGTAGTCGATATTTTTGTAGTGTTTGTGGTAATTTCATGAACAACGATATATTTGTAGTCGATATTTACTAAGGCGATATTTATGTATTCGAGATTGTTAATACTCGATATTTTGTAGTCGATATTTTAGTAGTTTGTGTAATAAGTATAGAAAATCGATATTTTAGTACTCGATAAATTTTCTACGATATTTTAGTAAGTCGATAATGTGACCGTCGATAATATTTCAGTGATCCAACCCCAACGATGGCACGCGCACCCTCAGACGATGGATGGATGATTGAGCCAACACCTTAGCCCCGCTGAAAAACAAACCCTCAAAGACACCAGCAAGAGAGCCAACTGGTTCACCCCGGAACTCCTAGTGTCCAAGGGCACCTGCCGGAAGTTGGAGAACATATGGCATAGCGAGCAGTCGCTCGGCAGCCACGCAGCCCCCAAAGATGCCATCCTCAACCACCACCACCTCATCAGGACCGCCAAGAGGACCTCCTTCAAAAACCACCTCAACAACAACGCACACAACAGCAAGGAGCTCTTCAACGTCATGAAGGAACTCTCCAATCCCAGCTCCAACGGTAACGACATCCCGCCGTCGCAAGTCCTGTGCGACTCCTCACCACCTTTTTCCACCGCAAGATCGCTGACATCCACAACAGCTTCACCCCCGAATGAACCCTACAGGCCCCAACACGCAGGAACACCACACCCCACCGACTACGACCCCCTGACAACCTGGGCCAACGTGAGCATCGCAGACACGATCAAGACCATGGGCTCAATCCACTCCAGCTCACCGTCCGACCCTTTTCCACACCACATCTTCAACAAAGCCGGCAGCTCCATCACTCCCCACCTACGCAACATCATCAACCTCTCCTTCAAGACCGCGACCTTTCCTGAGAGCTGGAAACACTCCGAGATCAACGCCCTACTGAAGAAACCCAAGTAGCACCCAAGCGAACTGAAAAACTTCTGGCCAATCTCCCTGCTTCCGTTTACAGCTAAGGTCATCGAGAAGATAGTCAACATCCAGCTCACCCGCTACCTCGAAGACAACAGCATTCTGGACCCCACCGAGTCAGGTTTCCGCAGCAACCACAGCACCGAGACCACCCTCATCGCTGCCACAGACGACATCAGGGCCCTGCTGGACAATGGTGAGACGTCGTCCCTCATCCTTCTGGACCTCTCTGCTGCCTTCGACACCGTCTGCCACAGCACACTACGTACACGACTCCAAGACGCAGGGATCCGAGACAAGGCCCTGGACTGGACCTCCTCCTTCCTCTCCGGCAGAACCCAGAGAGTCCGCCTCCCCTGTTCCGATCCGAAGCCTCCGAGATCATCTGCGGCGTCCCGCAGGGATCCTCCCTCAGCCCGACGCTGTTCAACGTCTACATGGCGCCTCTCACATGCATCGCCCGACAGCACAACCTCAACATTATCGCCTACGCCGACGACAGGCAACTGATCCTCTCCCTCACCAAGGACCCCCTCCCCGCCAAATCCAACCTCCACCAGGGACTGAAGACCGTCGCCGAATGAATGGAGCATAGCCGCCTCAAATTGAACGCAGACAAGATGGAGATCCTCATCCTCGGGCCCAACCCCTCAGCATGGGACGACTCCTGGTGGCCCGCATCACTGGGGACAACCCCCCGCACCCACCACCCTCGCACGCAATGTGGGAGTCATCCTCGACTCGATACTCACCATGACCAAACAAGTCAACGCGGATCTGTATGACGTTACTCCGCATACCGTTACAACTACCTACCATTACAACGCGACCATTACAACGCATACCATTACAACGCATAGCGCTTTGGGGTGCTGGATAGTGGTAAGTATAATTTACTATTCTAACTCCAGTCCCCGTGGACCCTAGGGAAGGTGTTGGATAGTAAATTATACCATTCCCTATCCTATAGCGCCCCCCAGCGCAATGCATTGTAATGGTATGCGTTATAAAAGTCGCGTTGTAATGGTAGTGCGGAGTAACGAATGCGTTGTAACAGGTGCATACCGTCAACGCTGTCTCCTCCACTTGTTTCAACACCCTCCGCATGCTCAGCAAGATCTACAGATGGATCCAGACAGACACAAGGAAAACAGTCACCGTCACCCAAGGCCCTAGTCAGCAGCAGACTCGACTGGGAGGGCAATGAGGAAACACTGAAAGATTTCCTCACGTGGATCAACAACCTTGATCCATTTCTCAAGTTCACCTGCACTAGCAGCCCAACGGAACTAGCGTTTCTAGACCTCAACATAAGAGCTGATCAAGGGGGTCTGACAACAACCACTCATTACAAACCAACATCCAGGAACTCATTGTTACGCTTTGACAGTTTCCACCCCAGACCTTTGAGGGAGAATCTGCCTTTTGGGCAGTTCCTGCGCATACGCCGGAACTGCAGCAACCTCCATGACTTCAAACACCAGTCCAAAGCCTTGGTCCACAAGTTGGAAGACCGTGGTTACCCGACTAGAATCATTTCAAAATCTTGCAAGCGAGCACGCAACCAGAACAGGGAGGCCCTCCTCGAAACTGTTGTCAAACCACCAGAAACTCCCTTAATGACATGCGTTACCACCTACAATACCGCCTCAAACCAGGTCTCCAGCATAATTCGTAAAAATTGGAAAATTATCAATTCAGGTACAAGGAACTGGGATCCACCCCGGTTCGCATACAAGAGAGCACAAAATCTGAGGGACCAGCTGGTCTCCACAAGACCCAGAAAGACACAACTAAAAGGTCAGACAATTTTGAATACATGGGGCCTACCTGAACTCACAGGCCACCAACCATGTAACAACTGCAGCGTCTGCCACCTGACTACCCCTTCGAAAACATTGTCACTAGAAACTGGCAAAACCTGGACACAAAGGCAATTTACTAATTGTAACTCGTCCAACCTAATATATCTTATCACCTGTCGCTGCGGTCTGAGATACATCGGTATGACTACCAGAAAAGTCAGAACCAGGATGACCGAGCACAGGAGCACAATGCGCTGTGGCAAAAATATCAGTAAGCTAACCCAACACTTCATCGTGCAAAATCACACCCCAAATGACTTCACCTGGACAGTCATCGAACAATTCGCACTTTCATGCTGCGATGAGAAAACTCTGCTCTCTAAAGAGCAACGCTGGATTTACCGCCTTTCTACCCATATAGAGGGGCTCAACGATTCTATCCCGTGGAATGCTCTAGCGAGATAATCACCTCCATGTAGGTGGTCTGTGTCCATGTCTGCGCTCAGACTCGTGGTCTGTCCCTATCCTGTAGTTGCCCTATTTTGCCCAGAGGCCTCCCTTCGCTGTTGTTGCTTTTGTATCATTTTTAACTTTTGTTAACCTTCATTGGCCCCTCACGGGCCTTTCTAATTAATTTCTTTCCCCCACATGGTGCACGCACTAGAGTGCACATGTCTATACCAATGCTGTACACCTCCGGGGTTCCGAGGCGCATGCGCTACTGTTTAGTGCCCAGGCCTCCCATTGCGCATGCGCGACTACCACACTATGCGCATGCGCAGCACCAGTGCCACTAGCTACCAGCGCGTGCGCACTTCTAGCTAGCGCGACCGCACCCTCTCCCCTCTCCAGGTGACACCAATTGAACCGGCTATTTAAGCACTCACCTGATCCATGCACAGTTCACTCGGGACACTGGAGCAGGACGATAGGTCGCAGGAGCACGCTGATCGGAAATACCGTGAGTACACGAGTGATCTCTACACGACGCTCTGGGTAAGCAGCATTTTCTCCCCACAGGTACCTTCCTAACTATGACCTTTTAAAACATTTAGGGTCTTCTCTCACTCCCTGCCAAGTGACCCATGAGGCTTTAACAGCAAGTAGCAAGTGTGAGGAATTATGTACCATACTTACCTGTACCTCACGCTATGCTTGTTTCGCTGTGTAGCCCACCACTGCCACCGCGTTTAATAATTTATCGCCATAGTTCACCCTGGCCATGGCATCCACTCATGGCCAAGTTCTCTGCCGCTCTAGGTCGCTCACGCACACTAGAAGTCGGCCATATGTTGTGTTTTGGTATATACCATTCTCATTGGTTCTCTTTGTATGTCTGTATTGTCTCTGTGTTCTATGTACAGTAAAGTAGAGGGAATCCCCCTCTTACACGTACGGCACCTTAGCGAGTGCAACACTTTTTCACCATACACTATCACTTAATATAGTTAATCATCACTTACACATACTCATTGGTCCTGAGGAAAGCCAGTTTTAATCAAAAGGCCTGGCTGAAACATGTAGACCACATGGACGTAGGAGCTCTTAATACACTCCATATCGTCCACAGCCTTTTTATCTTGCTAACAGGGGCCCAGGTATTAAATTTACCTTTACCCTCGGGAACTGGGACCACCTGTATAGCTTTTAACCTTTCACCCTCATTCTCACCAGCACTGCACACTCAGTAAGAATACCAGCTCCTCAGTAATCTGGAGTCGCAGCACACCCGGGACACATTCGGTGTCACTGTGGTGGGCCCGATGATGAAGCATGACACCAACTAGGTTGGTGTGTGAGGGCTTCATGTCCAAACCTAAGGGTTTGCCCGCGGATAGTAAATTATACCATTCCCTATCCTATAGCGCCCCCCAGCGCAATGCATTGTAATGGTATGCGTTATAAAAGTCGCGTTGTAATGGTAGTGCGGAGTAACGAATGCGTTGTAACAGGTGCATACCGTCAACGCTGTCTCCTCCACTTGTTTCAACACCCTCCGCATGCTCAGCAAGATCTACAGATGGATCCAGACAGACACAAGGAAAACAGTCACCGTCACCCAAGGCCCTAGTCAGCAGCAGACTCGACTACGGAAACGCCTTCTACGCTGGAGCCCCGAACAAGGTCATCAACAGGCTGCAAAAAATCCAGAATTCCTCTGCACACCTGATCCTCGACGTCCCGCGACGCGACCACATCACCCCCACCTAAGGAACGTGCACTGGCTCCTTGTCATCAAAAGAATGTCCTTCAAACTCCTGATCCATGCACACAAGGCACTCCACAAGACCGGCCCAGCCTATCTCAACAACTGACTCTCCTTCTACACACCCAACAGGAAACTCCGCTCCGCAGACCTCTCCCTGGCTACCGTCCCACGCATCTGTAAAACCACAGCTGGAGGCAAATCCTTCTTCCACTGCGCCGCCAAGACCTGGAACACCCTCCCCCTCATCCTACGACAAACTGAAGACCTTCTATCCTTCAGGAGACAACTCAAGACCTGGCTGTTCGACCAATAGTAAAAGCACCTTGAAACCCTTGCGGGTATGTAATGCGCTTTACAAATGTTTTGATTGATTGATTGATTTATTGGGACGCCTCAGACTTAGATATCAGGGGCCACAGGCCCCTTCCTACCTTCACGGCCTGAACTGAACTTGCGGGCTGGCCCTGTAGCCCCTGGGGGTCAGCAACATTAATATAAAATGATCGGGACGAGGTGAATGGTGCTGCACTACCTTCTTCACAAAGGGGATGCATATGCCTGGCAGGATACTTTATGTATGGGGATGGGCCTCCAGCGGCCGGATGTGGCGCCTCTGCATTTCCTCAACTTATAGTTAATCGGGGGGGAGAGGAGAGGTTTTCTTCCTCTCTCTCCTTTTTCTTGAGGTGAAAGGTACTCTGCTGGATGGGGATGTAGGTCGTTCTAAACCTACGTGGCAGGGTAGCAGGGTGGGGGGAGGCGGGGGGTCAGCAGTTCAGTTGTTGTTTACCTATGTTTGGTAATGTGTGGGGGGAGGGAGGCGGGGAAGTGAGTTGGTCGGGTAGGAAATGTAACTGTGATATGGTACGGTGTTGCAGGTGTTATGGAGCATGTGAAAGAATTGCTTCTTAAGATGGCTACAAGGTAGGATAAAAGTTTAAAGGTCCCCAGCTGGAACGTTAACGGGCTGATAGACAATCTTAAGAGGGGTATAGTACTTCAATTTGTTAAACGCCACCTCATAGATGTTGTCATACTACAGGAAATGCACCTGATTTGTAATAAGTGTCACGCTCTTAACAGGTGGGTCTACACAATGGAGGCACATGCCGGTTTCACTTCTAGGTCCCGAGGGGTGGGCATTCTGGTGCGCCAGAGTTTTCCACTCGCCATTGAATACACAGAGACAGACCCTCTAGGACGCTTTGTAGTACTATCCGGGAAATGGGAGGGACGAATGCTAAAGTTAGTGACGGTGTATATCCCACCCGGTCTTCAATCTCAAACAGTGCCTCAAACTGGGCAAACTTCTCCTTTCCCTCCCTGAGGAGCAGCTTCTTCTGGGGTAGACTTTAACGCTGTAGTATCGGATGGACTAGATAGACACCCACCCCGAGACATCACCACAGGGCACAAGTGGCTATCCAACCTTCTGGAGGCATTTGGGGCCAGATGTAGGTGAGGGACATTTACCGACTCATAAATACCGAATTTTACCGATTCGGTATTTATGAATCGGTAAATATGAAGGAGGGAGATGTAGGGAAATTTTAAATTTGAATTACCGAATCGGTAACATTCGGTATTTACCGATTCTGTAAATACTGAATCAGTATTTCCTATTGATTCCTATGGGCTGTGAAGCCCATAGGAATCAATGGGCAATACCGATTCGGTATTTACCGAATCGGTAAATACCGAATGTTGCAAGGGTGCAGGGGGTGTCACTTTGACATCCTCTAACACCTGAAGTAAAGGCATGTGTGACATGTGGCACACATGTATGTATGTATATGTATAAATCATTTTATAACGCGCTCCGTTACTTGAGAGTATCCTAACGCGAGGGAAAGAGCAGAGGAGAAGCAGCAAGAATCAGCTTAAGACACACTTCTAAAAAGATAGGTTTTCAAACTTTTTTTAAAAAGGGCAACACACTGGATGGACCGCAGGTGAAAGGGACTGGCCTCCTAATCTAGTTCGCTTAAAGCGAGGCAGGGACATTCTAAACAGAGAGGCCGACCTAAGAGCTCTTGTGGGAGCATAGAGAGCAAATCTCTTCTTCAAATAGGCAGGTCCTTGATCATGAGTGGCTCTAAAAGAGAGCACCAGGGTTTTGAAAAGTGTGCGCTGTGGCACAGGCAACCAATGAAGACTGAACATATGAGAGCGAACGCTCTTCCATCTTGGGATATTAAAAAGGAGACGGACAGTGGCATTCTGGATCACCGACAAGCGCTTGACCAAATACGCCGGAATGCCACTAAACAGAGCATTCGCATAGTCCAACCTTGCTAAAATTAGTGCCCGGGCAACAGTCTCCTTGGCCTCTCTAGGGAGTAATGGAAAGAATCCCCTTAACAATCTCAAGGTAGCGAAGGATGTCCCGGAGAATTTCTTTATATGATCCTCAAATCGTAAATCCTCTCCGAACCATATACCGAGATTTTTTGCCGGGCCACCCATCACCTTAGGGCTAGGAAAGTTCGAAGGCCACAGTGAATTTTTTAAACTAAGGGGGAAGGTACCATAAAAAAGGACCTCCGATTTATCCTCGTTGCATTTTAACTGAGCCGAGGTTAGCCACCGAAAAACAGAAGACAAACAGAGCTGGACCTTTGAGGTGTCCAGATGTTCATCTGGCCAAGTAAAGAGCAGCTGTGTGTCATCAGCGTACCCTATGATCTTAGCCCCGTACTGTTCCGCCAGATACACCAGAGGGGTGATGTAAATGTTGAACAGTAGGGGACTAAGAGTGGATCCCTGTGGCACCCCAGTAAGAAACGGTTTAGGCTCCGAGGCATAGGGCGGCATCCAGACCTGTTGGGTCCTGTCAGAAAGAAAGGAAGACAGCCAGGCCAGGGCCTTACCACCAATGCCAATTGCGGATAGCCTAGCAAGGAGGAGCTCGTGGGGGACGGTGTCAAACGCGGCAGAGAGGTCCAACAAAATCAGGACCGTTCTGCCGCCCCCGTCCAAACATTCTCGAATCGACTTCGCCACCTCTCACCAGAGCTGTCTCTGTGCTATAGGCCGCCCTGAATCCGGACTGTGCCGGATGCAGAGCATTAGACTTCTCCACAAAACTCTCCAATTGGCAGAAGACCACTTTTTCGCATATTTTGGCCAATGCTGGCAGGAGAGATATAGGGCGATAATTCCCAGGAACAGTAACATCCAGCCCCGGCTTCTTCAGAAGCGGCAACAGCTTTGCCTGTTTCCACTTTGCAGGGACCACTGCCGAAGATAGAGAAAAATTCACTATTTCAGCAACATCCCTACAAACTATACTCGCCACCTCCGAAAGTACCCGATCAGGACAGGGGTCAGAGGGAGAGCCCGATTTGAGAGATTGAAGGAGAAGCAAGACATCGTCTTCCGCAGCCATCGAGAAATTTAAGAGTTGTTCAGTCTCACAATGACTTGGCCAGATAGAAAGGCTATCCTCTTAACTGGCCTCGGGGAGTGCGGAAAACAAGTCCTGCTGAATTTTTGCTATTTCATTTATAAAAAAGTCCGACAGATCTTCACACCATTGTTCAGAGGACGGGAATATAGTAGCTTCAGCAACCGGGGATACAAAACTTTTAACTATAGAGAAAATGTATCTGCTATTATTTTCCACTTTGGCTATTCTTCCTGCAAAATAGTTCCCTTTGGCTAATTTAATAGCTGCATAGTAGTTTTTTTGGGCTAGGCGCAGGTCGGCCTTTGCCTCCAAGCTATACCTACGCCTCCAGATGCGCTCCAGCTTTTTACACCCCAGTTTCAACTCCCTCCGCTCAGGAGAGAACCAGGGCTGAGACGGAGTATGCCGGCATCTAGACACAGTGGCATGTCTGGTAGACACATTAGCCGCCCGCAACACCCGCCCATCAAAGTCACCAACCTCCTTACCAATCTCAGGGGTGAGCCTCGGCTAGGATTTTGAAAGCTCTTGGCTGAACCTGGCCAAGTTGATTCTCTGGGGGTGAGCAACGGGCAGTGTAGAGACAAGTCTGCCACCATTGTCCACCTCCCATGAAAATCTGACGAGGTTGTGATCCGACCACGTAACCTTTTCAACATTGAGGTCTTTAATGGGGAAGTTAGAGCACACTAGATCTAAAAGATGCCCTTTTGCATGAGTTGGAGAGGCCACCCACTGTTTGAGCTGTGCTAGTTCAAATATTTCCCCCAGTCGGCGTGCATCAGTAGAGTCAGTGACATCTACATGAATGTTGAAGTCGCCGATCAGAAGAAACTTTGGAAAGCTCAAGGCCCGTGGCACTATACACTCCTCCAAGGTGTCAATAAAATGACTAGCGTGGCCCGGAGGCCTATAAATTAGTGACCCTCCCAAAGTAAAATGGGGACTAATAATGAGAGAAAAATTGAGAATTTCACCATCCACACCCACAGCTAGTTGCTCGGAAGTGAAGTGCCATCCTTCTTTAAATATTACAGCTAATCCACCCCCTCTGCCCAAAGGCCTGTCCGCTCTGGCAATCTTGAAGCCTCTGGGAACAGCGAGCTCAACAACTGGGGCACACGAGTCAGTAAGCCACGTTTCTGTGATAAAAAGAAGCTCGAGCTGACCGTACGCTAGTAGTTCAAAAATATCAGCTGCGTGCTTCACCACAGATCTGGCATTAATTAGCCCTGCCCCAATTGTTGTATGGCCCGTGTCACCGGCGGTGCGAGGGGATAGGGAGGGCTGAGGTAGGAAACCACAGCACGGGCACTTCACAAAAGCGCAATTCCGTCCCTCTCGCAGGCAACGATCACCACCAGCGGGCCACACCCACCTCAAAAGATCCTCACAAGAGTAAATGATCCTATCCGGCCTGGAGCGACCATGGTGAAGGGGGGCACAGTGGCTAGCCCTGGGCCCATCCGAGGAACGGACGGGCACAGACGGGCCCTCCTTTGGCGCTCCTTCGGGGCGCAGAAGGCGCGCCCGCTGTGCGAGACCGCTGCGCGTTCTATGGGGCATCTCTGTGTGTCACATAGCACAGTGTGCATGCACAGATGTGCATGCACACCTGAATTCGGTATTTTACCACACAATAGGATTGTGTGGTAAAATACCGACTCTTAAGGGCCTGTGACACTCTCAGGAGTGTCACCTACATTTGGATTTACCGAATCGGTAAAATTACCGATTCGGTATTTTACAGAATCAGTAAATTTACCGAATCGGTAAATTTACCGATTCTGTAAAATATTGGCCCCTACATCTAAAAACCCAAATACCGGTCGGTAACGGCCGAATTCGGCCGTTACCGACCGGTATTTGCTCTCCTACATCTGGCCCTTGGTCTTGTAGACCTTTGGCGCGTGCGCCACCCAAATCTACAACTGTACACATTCTTTTCGGGCCCACACCACACGCTCTCCAGAATAGACTATATCCTCATGCCTCTACAGCACGACACTATCATCCAAGCGATTAAGCACCTGGCACGGGGTATATCAGACCACTCCCCCATATGGGCTCATCTCACTATTGGGGAACGGAAGGTTGGCGGTGTCGCGCCCATAAATCCCTGGTTCCTTCAAAACCCAGAGACCAAAAAGATGATGACTCGTTCGATCGATCATTACTTCTAAGGAAATGAAGGGACGGTGGATTCCCCTACAGTCCTTTGGGAAGCATTCAAAACTGTAATCAGGGGAGAAGCCCTCTCCGCAATAGCGGGGCAGCGCACAGAAAAAGAAAAGCAAATGCTCACTCTCAAGCGTGACCTCCTCGAACTGGAGGAGGCTGACCAGGTTACGGGTGAACCGGCAGCTCTGCACCAGATGCAGCTCAAGGCAGCTGACTACAGGGCACTTGCCACAGACGCCGCTAAGAGCCTAGCAAGAGACAGGGACGGCCGTCTTTATGATCAGGGTGATAAAGCGAGTAAATGAATAGCCTGGTTGGACAAGAAACAGAGAACACAGAGGGTGGTGGCGGAGCTCAGGGACGAGTCGGGTGCCCTCCTGACGGAGCCTCAGGAGATAGTGCGAGAATTCGCATCACACTTCAAAAAGGTGTACCAAAGAGGGTCGGAACTCCCGGGGGAGGACTCCTCCGTGCTTCTGGCTGACATTAAGATGCCTACCCTCTCCGACACGGACCAAGAGGCCCAGGAGAGTGCGCTCACTGCGGAAGAGCTGGCCAAGGCGATCACTGACCTCAGTTCTGGAAAGGCCCTGGGACCCAACGGTCTTCCAATTGAGCTCAACAAGCTCAAAACCGACAGCCCGGGTCTTCACTTCAAACATATGTTTGAGGATAGCAAAGTTATGGGGAAACTGCCGAGAGACCAACGAGTAGCCACGATAGTGCCCATTCCAAAGGAGGGGAAACCCAAAGAGATGTGCGGCTATTACAGGCCGATCTCGTTGCTCAACGCCGAACCCAAAAACTTGCGAAACTGCTCGCAAACAGGATCCAACTGGTGCTTACCAAATTGATTGACCCGGACCAGTCAGGCTTTATGCCACAACACGATACCGATCTTAATTTATGATGACTCCATGGGGTACAGGGACGCTCCCACGCGATCCAGGAGGATGCGGTGGTGGTTTCATTGGATGCCATATATGATGACGGTCCTCAAAAAGTTGGATGGGTATGACTCCTCTACTCTGAACCGTTAGCCCAGGTGGTGGTGAACAATAAGATTTCCGAGGTGTTCATGTTGGAGAGAGGGACGCAGCAGGGCTGCCACCTCTCTCACCCGCTATTCGCCCTCTCCCTGGAGCCGCTCACGGCCTGGATTCATCAGGATCTCTCACTACGAGGGTTCAAGTGGGCTGATGGGTGGGAGGACCGGATTTCGCTCTATGCAGACGACATCCTCCTTTACCTCGGTACCGCGAGGCTGTCCAAACAAAATAGTCGCAGAGGGGTTTAAGTATCTAGGGATTTTTATCATCACCGATTTGATGGCCTGTTATTAGAGGAAAATCTTACCTCCTCTGCAGAGGTTCAAAAGGGACACCGCCACCTGGAAGAAGATCCCGCTGTCTCTACTAGGCTAGGGGGTTCTTTTTAAAGTGATGACTTTTCTGCGCTTCTTATACGCTCTCCAGAACCACCCGGATCTACTCCCACACAGGTACTTTAAAGAAATCGAGGCTACCCAGAGTGATCTATTGTGGGCGAGGACACCGCGTATCTCACTCCACAAGCTCACGCTGGAGTGGTATGATGGGGAAATTGCACTTCCTGACATCAGGAAATATTACTGGGCAGCCCACCTCTTGGCTATCAACCAGGGCACGTACTGCAGCGGTGACGATCCTGGCTCCTCCTGGGTGGGAATTTCAAGACAGCTCTTTACTCTGCCCCTAATAAATACCCCCTCACTGGGCCCACAAAACACTCGGTCCAACGTTGGCATATTGTGAGCCGCAGTCTGGGATGGGCGAACAGATTGACGCTGGCTACCCCACTCTGGGTCTCAGAGAAGTTAGGTACACTGGGTCGCACTAAAGGGTTCAGAAACTGGGACCTGATTGGGATCTCCCATATCAAAGATCTATGGGGACCAAAAGGAATGGTGTTGTTTGCCTCACTGCAGCAGATGTATCAACTGCCACAGAGTTTTTTCAATATGTGCAGGTCAGACACTCACCGCTTGCAAATATTCCACCCAGAACGTCACTTCCCGAATCCTCTCTCCTGGAGGACATACTATTGGAAGGTCTCTTACTGGACAAGACCATCTCCCTCACATACAAAAAACTCATACACCACACCCCTGACCCTCTACTCGAACTCAGGCGGAAATGGGAAAAAGACGATGAGGAATGAAAGGAAGCGCTTTCCTCCCCTAAGGAGGTGGCAATATCGGCTAAACTAAGGCTGATACAATTGAAAATTCTACATCGCAGCTACATCTCTGGTACCCGACTGGTATTAATGGGCAGAAGCAGGGAAGGGTCCTGTAGACGACAGTGTGGGTAAGTGGGAACGTTCACGCATATACTATGGGAGTGTCCTCTGATTCAGACCTACTGGAAGTGAGTCCATAACTGTATGCGGGATGTCTGGGATGTAGAACTGTGGATTGAAAATCAGCAATGCCTCTTAAACATCTGGGAGTCCACAGATCTGACAGCAAAAGGCAAAATCTGGGCGATGCTTGGCCTGATGATAGCAAAGCGCAACATAGCTCGTCTGTGGGGAGCAGTAACACCTCCAATGCTTGGTGCATGGAAAAAGGACATGGATTGTAGTATGCTGCAGCAGAACACAGTCTATGTAGCTCGGGGCTGCCCCCGGAAATGGATAGCAATCTGGTCAAAGTGGAATGAATTCCGTGGCAACTTATGTGAGCCCCTCCTGATCCCTCCCGTTGACGAGCTGCTGACCCCCTAATAGGATGTATAATGTTGCCGTCTTGTACCCTTATTCCTTGCCATTTGTATTTTGTGTGTGCTCCTGACAATGTAACACTGTGACAATAATGCTCATGTATATGTACCGACCATGGAGATTACCTGCACCAATAAAAAGTTATAAAAAAAAAAAAAGTTTGATCCACTCAATAGCCGCCTCGACCATGTTAAACAACATGTCGATAAGCACAAAACATGACTAGCACAGCTAGAAAACCGAATCTCAGATGCAGGTGATCTACAGGCAGACTCCAAGGAGCACTTGTTATGAATGGATAGTCCTCGACCTCATAAAAGCCAAACACAAAGACCTGGTAGCAAAATCCCGATGAAACAACCTTTGAATTACCGGGATTTCAACAGTCGCAGTCCATTGAGGGAGTTCCGTGGGGCAGGAAGGTGGGGCGGGGGAGGGGCAGGGTGGGGTTGCTAAACACTGGAATATGGATAATGTGAGGTAAGTAAACAATGTAATAAATAAATCGAATTTCGTAGCGCTCCCTGCATCTCAAAATGCGATGCAGGGCGCGCTACGAAAATAGTTTTATTTATTAAATTGTTTACTTACCTCGCATTATCCATATTCCGGGGTTTAGCACCCCCCACCCTGCCCCTCCCCTGCCCTGCCTTCCTGCCCCGCGGAACTCCCTCCACGGACGTGGCTGGATTTCAGAACTATCCCCATCTCCAGAAAGGAAGACTTTGTCAACACCATGTTAGGTGAACTGTTTGGTGAAGGCCTAACAGTGGTCTTCATTGTAGAACAGGCCCACGGCTCCTGTGGTACGTGACACGGTCCTACGGTTGACGCGTGAACGTACCACTATGACCTACCAAGGAAACACTATTCCATTCTACCTAGACTTCAGTCTATCAGCACAGGCAGCCTGCTGAGAGTTCCTATCTGCTAAAAAACTTTTACAGAAAGCTACCATTCCATACAGTCTCTACGTAAAATGCATTTATTTACAGATGCTAAATATGTGCTGGTAATCTCTAAGCCTGTCTTCAAGGAATGACGCACTACTGAGAATTCGACTAGTTCATCAACAGGTGCCCAGCACCGCAATAACGATTGACTTAAAATAGCAATGGGCATACCTGCTTGTGTGCCTCCCTCCTTGGTCTTCGTGGAGAGCTGAAGGCAGACTCCACTGTACTATAGTTCGCTGATTGTACATATTTACCTTCTTCGATATTTACTCTTGAATATTCAGTGCTAACCACACTCCAGTTTCAATAGCCAGGTTGCTCTGTTGCTCCTCAGTCCCGCCAATTCGCCGATATGGGCGGGGATGTTTGGCTGGTGTTTTCCTGTCCCAGTGGGATGATTCACATTCTAGCTTTTTGCATATTAGCAAGCTCTTTGGGTGTGGCGGCAGAACACCACAATCTGATTGGGGGGTTGGTGTGGGTGGGGGAATTTGGGGTTAAATGGTTGAGTTGGTGATTATTCTCATGACCCTTTTACTCCTCTAATACCTGACACACTGTCACAATCTCCAGGTGTCCACTTGCCCAATACTGGCTACACAATACCAACCATTCACAGACTCATACTACGCCAATCTCCACAGATAATATGCAAATGAATTGGGCTAAATCCATACTATTCCCTGTTACAGATAACATGCAGCAATTTACATCAGAGTACCCTCTGCAATGGGCAGATAGCCCAGTCAGGTATCTGGGCATATGGCTCAGCCGTGACAGAGACGAGCTGTAGCGCGCAAACTATGGTCGAGCTATAACTTGGCTGGAGGAAAGGGTAGAAAATGGTCTAAACTACCCTTATTCCTTTCCGTACAAATTGTGATAGCCAAAATGATTATCCTTCCCAAACTCCTTTATCTTTTTGTCAACATCCCACTGCTGCTAATATAATAACTTTATTATGGGCGGGTAAGCAACGAAGAGTCTCATTGGAAATCCTCACACTCCCACTAGCACAAGGTGGAATGGAAGCAGGGGACTTGACATATATGCTTACTGTGCCCAGGCCCACCTTTTACATTTTTGGCTACACCTGACTCCTTTCCGACCTCACGTGGCCATAGCAATAGATCAAGCTACCCAATGCCCTCTGACAACAGCGCTATACTGCCCCTATAAAAATCCCAAGAGGGAGACAGTTGAATGTGTCTGCTGGGCAAAGGGATGCTTGAAAAAGACCGCAAAACTGGATCACCTCTACGCCACGTCCATCCCACCGCTCAATATCCCTGTTACCTCCACTTATAGAGAAAGGAGTCATTATGCTTGCAGACAAACACAAGATCATCTGTTCTCTGATCTGTACCCAGATGAACAGTTCCTCTCATCACTAAGGACTGCAATATCTCCACCCACCATGCTCCTTGACACTTTACTATACTACCAGTTATGAGCAACACGTTCCACAATGCATGACAAGTTTCCTGCTCCACCCCTGGCCCTACCGGAGCTGGAACACATCCTCACTACCCCTTCCCACATAAGTTAATTACACACCTCTACAACAAGATGCAGACCTCCTCACTGATTACTACCCTGAAGGCATAGTCACAGTGCAGGTCTAAAATTGACCCGACCATCACAGATGCACAGTGGTCCTTTTGCTGTGGACAGTTGAAACTTTTCTCCCCAAACTATAGATTAAGATTCTTTTAAATTCTTGAATCACATATATAGCCCCTCTTAGCAACCATACCAAATACGGTTAATCTTGCTAAATAGCCAACTGTGCTTATAGCGAAATCGAAGGGTGTCACGTCACTTTGTAGTTTGTTATTTAAAAAGTTGGAAATGTACTTTTAAGTTTTACATGTTCTGGTAGTGAAATACTCTTCAATTCATTTTTCGCTACTGCAAGGCCTATCTCACCCAAAGGTTAACATTGGGATTGTCTTAAAAATCTTTTAAGTGCAATTTCCAATTGGGAGCAGAAAGAAAGTTGGTGTTTGGTGTCTCTGGACTCAAAATTTAAAATCACAACTTATGATGAAGTCGGATTTTAAATTGTAAGTCTTCCAGTCCTGTGCCTCAGAAGTGGGTTCTGCAGCTGCTTCTACAAAAATCAATTCATTGTCACCACTGCGCCGACAGGAACCAATGCAGTGTCCTCCGATGCAGTGCTTATCTGAGGATGTCCCTGTGCAGCTCAATGGCGATGCATTGACCTGACTATGAGGTTCAACGATAATGCAGTGCTGATCCAAGGTACTGACTGCGAGTCTCGCCG
Organism: Lissotriton helveticus; assembly: GCF_964261635.1. Lineage (NCBI taxonomy): Eukaryota > Metazoa > Chordata > Amphibia > Caudata > Salamandridae > Lissotriton > Lissotriton helveticus. The sequence continues at coordinate 1,705,230,967 of NC_136061.1, read as the reverse complement.
ATTAGGCAGCACCGAACCGAAGACCCCACTGCAAGGCGTGTTTTCAACGCATCGACCGACCTGCATGAATCAGAACTGACGCATCAAGTCTTCGACATTGACATTTACTCCATACAAAGGTATTTTTTCAGCGGACCTTGGGGGATTCAGTAGCCGGCCTGCCCTCCATCACAGTCAGCCTGAACTTTGGAATGGCTCCGGTCCCTCGTGACCTCAAGTAACCTTTTGACCGCTAGTTACTTCTAAGCACTGTTTTTGCCTTTCATCTTTAAAATTTCATATTGCCAGGTCTACTAATTGGATTTTTGTCATTTTGGTCTAGGTTTACTTAGATATATATTCTCTTTTTCTAAACTATTGTAGAGTCTTTTTGTGGTGTTTTCAATGTTACTGTAACTTAAGTGTTGCAGAGATACTATACACTTTACCTCTGAAATTAAGCCTGACTGCTCTGTGCCAAGCAACCTGAGGGTGAACACAGGTTAATTTATCTTGTGTATCTGATTAACCCTGACTAGGATTGTGGTTTCTGCTTGGACAGGGTGTATATCCTGCCAGCCAGAAACTTCAACCTCTAACACTTCTGTACTTATGAAAACATATACAGTCTCTGTGTGAAATACCAGGGAAAATCAATAATTCTTCCTTTCGCAGAGCAGTCTCAGAGTCACACGTGTGATCCTCATTAACTATGCCCCCCCAACACCCCTGGAATTTAAAACACTGCTGGTATTGGCAACTCCAGTGGATGACGTTAACACAGGAGATAACAGGAACCTCATAATAGGCCCTTACTCATTAAAATATGAAAAACACTAGGAATATCTCCAAGTAAACATAGTGCTGTGGAGTTACAGTATAACATGCTCTGCTATCTGTCTAGTTGATTCTATATTGCACCACTGTCATTGTATAACATTAATAGATATGTCACATTATTAATCACCATATCAGTTTCTTTTTTTGGAGAATTGTTTGATACATATATATTTCCAGAACAGAATTGCTAACAAATAGTGGTGCTGATCTGTGTGAATGTGAAAGACTGAAAGGGCAGCGCTACAGGGGTTTTGATAGAAAAGAGCAGTTGTGGGTCAGAAACGTTTATCGGATGACTGCATGTTAGTAAACAAGCAATGTTCCTATTGCGTTTTTTTTTTTTACAAATCATTCTTTTCAGGTGGATTCAACAGCTTCAACAGCAGCTCGACCTCTTTCCCCAACAAAGAGTGTCTGCCTGCTCGACCTTTACACACTCTTCTTGGTCAGTCAGGCAGCTTTGAGCTAGACATGCACTAAATGTGCAGACTCCTGGCTGCCTGAGCTGAACTTTGCCAGGCTGAGGATTTCACAGACTTGTGGATGTAACCTCCTCTGCCCAACCAAAGTGCCTCAAGGCTCATCTCCTCATGATGAGGGGGAGCGCCATTGGTTGCCTTACACCTGGGTGCTTCAGTTTTAAGCCCTGATGTGCCCAGGGCTGAGTGTCAATCAGTGACACCTCATCACAGAGTGGGGTGGGGCAGCAGTCTCATTGACCCACCCCACTCTGTGACGAGTGAGGGTCTGCTGCTTTCCCTCATTGACTGAACTAAGGCTAGCCAATGAAGGAGGACAGCAGTCCCAAAACTTCTGGAACCGCCGAGGCTTCCATTCTGTAGAGCTGCAGTGAAGGTATGTTTCATGTTTTTTTGGATGTTTGGTGCATGCATGTATCTATAAATGTATATATGTATATTTGTGAGTGAGTGTTGAGAATGGGTGTGTATGTATGCGCGTGTGTGAATGCATGGGTGTTACTGTGTGTGTGTGTGTGTGTGTGTGCCCCCACTCACTGCAAAAAATTACCGCCCACCACTGGGTGGATTAGTTCAACTGGACCAACAGCAGTGCACCAGCCTACACCTCCAATACTTCATTAGATTGTTAAATTAAACCCCAAGAATGAAGAACTGGGTCCTTGGTGAGATAGGGTTATCCGGTAACCTTAGGGTCAGATGCCTACATAGGGCCTGGTTTAGATCTTGGAAGATGGGTTACTCTGTCACAATGGCGATGGATATCCCACCCACTGAAATATAAATACCATAGGAAATAATGGGGTTTATATTTCGGCCGACAGGATAACTGTCACCATTTTGATGGAGTAACCCGTATGCCAAGATGTAAATCAGGCCCATAGCGTCAAACAACTGGACAGACATGATCACCAGCCTCAGTTGCCTCAAACAACTTTCTCCATGAACTGTACAGAAATGATAGCATGATGGTAACAACAAATGGGTTGAAGCCTAGTTAATACTAAGAGAACATCATTACCAAGAGAAATGATAAGAAACCTGTGACACCATTTACCATTTGGTGGAACTAAGGGACAAACAAATTAATTACACTCTGTTGGGCCTCACGTGATGACAGTTGTTCAAATACAACATAATTCACATGGTTTGTAAATAATTGCCCACTCTTTAAATGTTGAACTCATTGTCCAACTATATCTCTTGCATTAAAAACATATAGCATTGATGTCATCATATCGCTGCCAAAGAGATAGTTTAGTTTTCCCCTCTAAGTAGCATGTTCTAACTTCCTGTCATAATGAATTGTATTATTGTCTCTTTTGTTACATGTAAAGTGCTCTGGTTGGGCTGCTCTTAAGAAAAATTTTACTGTATTGCAATGTACTGTAGTATTAAAATAGCACTTCATACCACGTTGTCTGGAGCTATCCCACACTTCTTCATGGGGGAGTGTGTGGTTGGCAGTGTTGTATGTGTTGCTATTCTATGTGAGAAGTGTGTTAGTACACTGCATAAATCACAAGAGGGGTGCTCTTATCTCTCCTTGGAGATCAGCGTCTATCGGTGTGATGGAGGGGGAAGTGTGAGTATTCCTGCAGTCCTGGATCCCTACTGGTCATATCAGCAACTGCTGTTCTTGCCCATTTGGCAGAATTTTGCATATTTGACATTATCTTTGCCATGTGGTCATCGCTTATGGATTACTTGACATGTCTGACTACCCCCTTTGTTAGTGTACACTCACGCACACAGAACCCAGCGGTCCCTCTGGCTAGTTCAAGTTCAAGTTCAGGAATTTGTATAGCGCACTACTCACCCAAAGGGTCTCAAGGCGCTTGAGGGAGGGTGGGTGCATTACATATCAAATAGCCAGGTTTTTAGTTGCTTTCTGAAGGAGAGGTGGTTCTGTGTAAGTCGGAGGTGAGAGGGGAGAGAATTCCACATTTTGGCTGCTAAGTAGGAGAAGGATGTTCCTCCCATGGTGGATCTGTGAATGCACGGAATTGCGGCGAGGGCTTGGTTGGATGATCGTAGTTGGCGGGTGGGTGTGTAGAAGGACAGTCGTGTGTTGAGGCATTCGGGTCCTAGGTCATAGAGGGACTTGTGTGCGTGGGTGAGGAGACGGAACGTTATTCTCTTGCTGACGGGGAGCCAGTGGAGATCCTTCAGGTGATCGGAAATGTGGGCCTGACGGGGAATGTCCAGTATGAGTCTGGCTGAGGCGTTTTGGATGCGTTGGAGTTTTTTCTGTAGTTTGGCTGTGGTCCCGGCGTAAAGGGTATTTCCATAATCCAGTCGGTTGGTGACCAGTGCGTGGGTGACTGTCTTTCTTGTTTCGGTGGGGATCCAGCGGAAGATTTTTTTGAGCATGCGTAGGATGTTGAAGCATGAAGATGAGACGGCGTTGACTTGTCTGGTCATCGAGAGGGTGGAGTCTAGGATGAAGCCCAGGTTACGTGCGTGATCTGTAGGTATGGGTGCTGTACCCAGGGCCGGTGGCCACCATGAGTCGTCCCAGGCAGAGGGGGATGATCCTAGGATGAGGACTTCCGTTTTGTCCGAGTTTAGTTTTAAACGGCTGTTCTTCATCCATTCGGCTACTTCTTTCATTCCTTCGTGTAAATTGGTTTTGGCGGAGTTTGGGTCTTTGGTGAGGGAGAGGATCAGCTGGGTGTCGTCTGCGTAGGAGATGATGTTGAGGTTGTGTTGGCATGCGATGGATGCGAGGGGACTCATGTATACGTTGAAGAGGGTGGGGCTGAGTGAGGATCCTTGTTGTACACCACAGTTGGCTTCGGTGGCCTCTGATTTGAATGGGGGAAGGCGGACTCTCTGGGTTCTTCCGGCGAGGAACGAGATGATCCAGTCCAGAGCTTTTCCTTGTATTCCGATGCTGTTGAGGCGTTGTATGAGGGTGCTATGACATACTGTGTCGAAGGCGGCGGAGAGGTCGAGTAGGATGAGGGCAACAGTTTCTCCGTTGTCCAGTAGCGTTCGGATGTCGTCTGTAGCTGCGATGAGGGCGGTTTCGGTGCTGTGTTTGGCACGGAAGCCGGACTGTGAAGGGTCGAGGGAATTGTTGGATTCCAGGAAGGCGGCGAGCTGACTATTGACGCCTTTCTCGATTACTTTGGCAGGGAATGGGAGGAGTGAGATGGGGCGGTAGTTCCTAAGTTCAGTGGGGTCTGCTGTGGTTTTCTTCAGAAGGGCGCTGAGTTCGGCATGTTTCCAGCTTTCCGGGAAGGTAGCGGAGTTGAAGGAGCAGTTGATGATATCGTGGAGATGGGGTGCGATGATGGAGTCTGCTTTGTTGAAGATGTGGTGGGGACATGGGTCGGTTGGCGATCCTGAGTGAATGGAGTTCATCAGGCGGATGGTGTCCTCAGTGGTGATTGGGTTCCAGACGAAAAGGTTGTGAGAGTGCTGTTTTGGTTCAGAGGTGGGTGGAGTGGGCTGTTCATCGGACTGGTTTTCAATTCTGTTATGTATGTCGGCGATTTTGTTGTGGAAGAAAGAGGATAAAGAGTCGCAGAGGTCTTGAGAGGGGGTGATGCCGTTGGTGCCGGCGGTGGGGTTGGTAAATTCTTTGACGATGTTGAATAGTTCCTTGAAAGAGGTTCTAATTACAGCACTCCAAATAAGTATATATATGCCAATTTTGGGCTCTGATATCTTGCCCTCAGCAAAAAAATCACAGTAGATGAGAAGGGGTCCACAATTCTCAAAACACATTCAATCGAAGTCCGAGTCAGTTCTCTTCAATATATTCTTTATTCAAATTTCATAAAATATTCTCCCAGCACGTAAATCGCCAACACGTGTTTCGTCTCCCACTGAGACTTCATCAAGGCTGGAAATATTAAATACAAATATTTATTTTACACAAATATACACTATTTACATATTAAAAGAGAAGTTATGTGCATTGAAAACAATGCATATTACTAATCAAAATCAACATTATTATAAACACTATAAACAAATCCAAGACATCAGTCCATTCCTATTACATATATAAACATGATTATAGTACAGTTCAAGATCCTGAAAGAAAAAAAGGTTTAATACCGAACCATAGTAAGCCAACACACAGATGTACTCTACATGTCTAAGAAAAGGGATTGCTGTAGATACAACACAACATGTGGTTAGCTTAACTAAGATTCTATACTCAAAGGCATAGATTATTGAATACACCAAAAAGTGATAAATAAAAGTGAAAACCCACCATAATAAGGTGAAGGAATGTCGTGTTAATGTGATAGAATTGAAGGATCGCACTGCAGTCACCAAATATTAGAACACATAAGAAGATAAGGTCCAGTATTAGCACGTGAAATCTTCTAATCAAATTGTACATTAATGTCAAGAGAACATGTACCATCATATCAATGGAACAATAAGGGAATGCTGCATAACAGTCAGACTAGCAAAATATAGAGACAAGAAAAAACCATGATGTATGACGAAACCAATTTGAATATGGACGCGCAGAGATCAACAAAGTAATTCAATGAGTGCCATATTAGATGGGATGTTACGTTTACACAGGGCATGAATTTAGCATGCAAAAGCCGATTGATCAAAAGAGAATCATAATTCTTATCTCACCATCTAGTTTCAACAGTAGAATTTGTAGTTGCAGTGCGTCGCAAAGTTATGCTTGTTAGGAAATTTTGAAGAGCTGCACCATCAGTCCTTATTCGAAGATGTGACTGAAATGACCCAATTGTATATATGGAAAGAGCATGAATACATAGCATATTGCAAGGTCAGCCACAAAACACCACAATTGGCTTATTGAATTTCAAAATCTATCAGAACTAAAGGAAGTATATATCATACAACCTGGAGATGGTAGGCATTCAATAGAGCTATATAGTAAACCCAGCACAATATAGTCATTGGAAATGAGAAAGAGCTAATGGCACAATGAAACACATCCCAAAGTATGCGTATACACATTTAAGCACTAGGACCTATAGCAATCAATCGGTAAGTGGTCGTATAAAAAAGCAATAAAGTTGAATAAAACAATTTAGTTTGACATGCAAGCAAATATGAATCAGTAACATTCATATTTCAGAGAATTTCATAACTCGTCCTTATCCAATATCGTCTTAACACATCATGGACAGTAGAGGGATCACATTCAGAATACTATAACGTCCCATATGTAAACACGGGATACCAAATTGGTGAAGCTGATAATTGGCACTGTTAGATAAACGCTAGGTATATTAACGGGCAAACGTATCACATATATATATAGTGTGTCATATCTGTAAAAAACCCACTAGCAAGTCTAAACAATCATCTCAAAAACGGCATGCCAACCCCATGACATGTCGTCTGAAGTCTCCAGAGGTAAAGACACTACTCACCTCTATGGGTGAGAAAACGGGCTTTCACGGTATAGGTCCCTTGCAAAAACACATTCGGTTGGTTGAGTCAGCTAACCGATATTTAAATAATGGTTGTGCCTGCAACCATGATAAGTTGCAATCTATGGAATGGAAAATAAAAGGGTAATGCATTACCCAAGTGTTAGAAAGCAGCAGATACCGCATCCTTAACATAGCCATTACATTTATAGAAGAAAATCTCTCTTGACGCTTACCAGAAAAAAGCCAACGATGTGTCCAAATCGATAAGCCCGCACCAACAAACAGTCTTGTTGTGCGGACGGCATTATATATACTGAACACTCGAAATCACCATAAGCCATGTGATGCGGTATTCGGACGCATGGCATAAAAATAGAAAGTGGACTAGGTAGCGATCACCTATTCTTACCGAACAAACTATGGCCGCCATATTAGAGCATGTTAAGTATTTCAGCGTGCAAGGACAGAAAATAAAACATTTTTTGACGATCATCATCAGATAGAAAAAAACAATATGAAAGGCACAGATAGCAAATACCAGTAATCCGGCACAGATTCGTAAGCCAATTATGAACTATATATCAGATACGGAGGAAAGTTATTTGTATCATCTCAGAGTTACTCCCATCACACTAAGACAAGACAGATCAAATATTATCATGCCCATGTGGAGGAATCGAAAACATTGTGTAATGATCACAGTTAAGTATTAAACCATAGACACCATGTGTATATATGGGTTACAAGCAGTGGTCCCACAGATATATGACAGAGAGAACACAGAAAAAAAGGGCACAAGCCAATGTTTAACCCTAGACTCATGGTTAGTGGTCTTGTTCAGCAGTGGAAGGGTGACATTCCTGTACATAGTACACAGGTTAAACACATTTTTTTTTTTGGGAACAATCGTAGGCAGCAAAGAAATACTGTACATATACATAGTAGAAATGATCAAACACAGTTATGCAATTAATGACAGAAGTATAGGTGAGAACATGTATATAAGTTGTTATTCCTTAAGAAATACATGCAGTTCTCGATCAATGTTAAGACCTCTGTCTACTGCTCTCAATTTGATTAACCATTGTGATTCTAATCTCCTCAAGTCAGTCTCTCTATCCCCTCCTCTCGGATTGACCTTGGCCACAGCGATCCCATGAAACTTAATTTCAAGAATTTCCGATCCAGCATGTACCGTATTATAGTGAACTGCTAAGGGATAGCTTCTGTTGTTATTACGCATGGCCCGTATGTGTTCTTGAATTCTCTCTTTAAGAGGTCTAATCGAGCTACCGACATATATCTGTCCACAATGACAAACAATGCAATATACGGTAAACTTAGTATTGCAATTAATAAATTGATTGATATGATGTGTTTGCTTGGTGTTATATATGAAAGTTTTCTTTTTATCATCAGCAAACTGACATATGCAACATTGGGTGCATTTAAAGAAACCTTTGGGTTTGGTGGGCATCCATGCATTAGTGGAGACTGGTTGAACATTTTTACTTACGATGGAGGGACTTATGATATTCCTGAGGCTCTTTCCCCTCTTGTATATGATTTTAGGTTTGGTTGTCAGATATGTCCCAAGATCAGGATCCATTCTAAGGATCTTCCAATGTTTATTAAGAGTTCTAAATACCTGATTGCTATATGAGTTGAACTGAGTGATAAAAGATACCTTATCATTCTTGTTAGAAGATTTCTTTCCCCTTCGCTTGAGAGTTTCCGATCTGGGTATTTTGTTGATGCGATTGTGTGCTTTGTCTAATGTGGACTTATCATATCCTCTTACAGAGAAGCGTTCTTTCATATTTGTTATCTCCTTCTGAAAGTCATTCTCAGAACTGCAATTTCGGCGTATTCTGGTCATTTCACCGAACGGAATAGCTGTAATCTGAGAGGTGGGATGGGCACTATTGGCATGCAAAACCGAGTTGCACGCGGTAGCTTTTCTGAATAGCTTGCTTTCAAGTTTTCCATTACTAACATATAAGGTGGTGTCTAGGAAATCTACATTGTTTCTGCTGTAAATGGAGGTGAAACTGAGGTTATATGTATTGTTGTTGATGTACTTAACAAACTCATTGAGTGAGACTTCATCCCCTGCCCATATTAGAAAAATATTGTCTATAAACCGACACCAAAATATGATGCGGTTAGACAAATCAATTGGACCATGTCTCCATATATGGAACTCTTCGAAGAATCCCATATAGATGTTAGCAAATGAAGGCGAAAATTTCGCCCCCATTGCTACACCCGAATGTTGATGGTACCATACATCGTTATGAATGAAAACGTTGTTGTTTAGTGCAAAATGAGTCAATTCCAACACCATCTGGGTGTGCTGATATAAGGTAGCGTCCCGTTTAGATAAATAGAAGGTCAATGCTTCCATGGCCTTGTTAACTGGGATGCTTGTATATAAAGCACATACATCAAGTGTTACCAACAGAACATCATCCATCCAGGCCATGTTCTCTAATTTATTGAGTAAATCTTTAGTATCTTCTATAAAAGAAGGAAGATTACGCACGATGGGCTGTAAGGTGATATCTATATACTCTGAAATGTGTTCTGTTATGCTGCCTATCCCTGATATAATTGGCCTTCCCGGAGGCTTGATGATATTTTTATGAACATTTCGGGAGTATATATATATATGCAGCCATAGGACTAGGATTGTAAAGATATTTAAGTTCTAAATCAGAGAGTATACCTGCACTGTGCCAGTATCTTAGCATTCTGTCCAAGCACTGATTGACTTTAAGTGTTGGGTTATGATCAATTTTGGTGTAGGAGTTGACATCCATCAATAGTCTGTCAATTTCTTCCAGATAGTCAGTTTTGTTCAGTAAGACTATGTTGCCCCCTTTATCGGCTTCTTTAAAAACCATATCCTTGTTGCTCGAGATTAGTTTGAGAGCTGATCTTTCATGTATACTGAGGTTGTCATATATGGCAATGGAGGCCCATTTGAACTTGTCTTCTAGTCTATATAGTTCTTCAGTCACTGTTTTAAAGAAACAGTCTATAAGATTATCGGGGGGAAGCTGGGGAACAAAATTGGATTTGTTTCTGAGACCACTATCTATTTGTAGATTACTCTCAATACCCAACTCATCCATCAAATTGAATAGTTCCTTGCTGTTGTTGGCGATGTTGTCGAGTCGATCCTTGAATGCAGATTTCTTGGTGGATCGGATCAATTGGTGATGTTTGCGGGTGGCGTCCTTGAAGGAGGTCTGGTTGTCAGTAGTTAGGTTTTTTCTCCAGGTTTTCTCGAGGGTACGACAAAACTTCTTGGATTTCTTAAGGTCATCGTTGAACCAGGGGGCCTTTTTGCTACTTTGTTTGATCTGGTGGTTTGATGGCTAGGTTGTTGCTGCATATGTCGCTACCTCTATGTTTTAGTCAACCTGACTCACTCCACTCAAGAAAGACTAGCGAGGTAGATCTATGCTTCTTTCCCAGTGTAAATAAAATCAATAAATGAAACCATGGGGGAGGAGGGGCACAAAACTCCTTATAATTGCCCAGGAAATATATTTGTGAGTTTGTAATGACATATGTTGTGGTTTGTAACTCAGTCAAGGAAAAATTGACTGATAACTGTTTTTATTTATTGCATTCAGGGCCACTGGAATTATGTGATTTGTCACATTTGCCACACAAACCATCATCTGCTGTATAATCTGCAGATTGAAAAAAAATACTTCTAGCTGAAATGGAATAAAAGTTACTAAAAACACAGTGACACTTGTTGCGGCTTAGTGGAAGATCCTTTGCAAAGGGTGACTGGTCATCTTTCTGTTGCTTGTTGCTGTATTTGGGTCGGAAATTAGCACTTTTGATATGAAACCGTTGCCCAGACAGTTTTAAACTGTGATACTATCACAACATGTGCCACATTACACTGCATAATTTTACTTTTCTTGCCACATAATTTAGTCAATGCTACTGCATAATTTGTCCCTCCCATGCCAAATAATTCCACTGGCCCTGAATGTAGGTTCAAGTATGGGGTCAAAATGCATAATTGCCTGTCTTGCAATGTCCAGCCATTCTGTGTCGATTTGTTGTCTGCCAAACACCTGTGCAAGTATCCTTTGAAGTAGTAACAACCAGTGGGCCAAAGCATTCACTTTATTTTATCTGCAGACAAAATACCCGGTTGTATGATCTGACAGAAGTCTGCCGTGCACAAAAACTTTGGCTGGGCTGCAAAATAAATGAGGATTTCAGAGGGTGAAATGCACCGATTATCGCGGAGTGTTGGGCCTCAGCATGTGAATCTAGATTTGATCCTTCACAGTTTGTTTAATCTGCATGTGGCCTGATTAGAGCTTCCGTCATCCAGAGATTATGGGCCTGTTTATTGCGGGAAGGCCAAAGTCGATCAGCAGGTCAGATTTTCTGAGAACCGCTGTTTGCAGGTGAAGCAATCACCGCTGCGCACCGACTGGGCAAATCGCCTTTGCAGGGGATTTGAATCCAGCACATTAACTCCAGAAGCTCTCCCAGATGATCTGCGGCATCTGGTACCTAAAGGGATTTTGCTCTTTGAGTTTCAACGTCTGAACGTAAAATGTAGGGATTGGAAGTTTTTTTGAGTGGAATCTGTCTTTGGATTTGTTTAATCAACTTCACACTTCCAGCATAGCCTTTCTCAGGGAGTCATATTTATTTTGCAATCATGTGTTGCTGAAATCTCTAACATCCCCTCATACTTCTCGTGGCTTTTTCTCTGAAAATGATGTGTGCTAAATTTAGTTTGTCATCTCTCCTGTAGGAAGTTCATAGATTGCTGGTAGCTGTCATTTCCTGACATTGCCGCTTTTTTGCCACTGGTCTGGTGTGTGCATGAAAAAAAAACATTGCTTTAAGAGGAATCGGCTGTATAAAGCGCTTACAAGCAAGGTGGGCAGTTTCATACGAGCAAACTCCGTTTCCAGGCAAAATAAAACAGAACACCAAAGAAATGCATTGTAGTGTGATTTTATATTGCGGTATGGTATCTTACGTTGCATAGCGCTTCAGAGCCATTTATATGATCCTGTGGCGCTTTGGAATCTGTTTTGTTACAGTCAAACAGAACCGGGATTCAGAAATGGGGCATTTGCACCTAAAGACGTAGCTTTTTCATTATTCACGTATTTTCTGTTTGCTTTTAGGAGTTCCTTCATTGTGTTGACTATTATATTGTAAAAGCAAGGATGCTTTATTTCTCACGGAGGGGGTGCTAGGTGCTTAGTGTAGAAGGTTTCCTTGCAAGCTAGGTGCAGAAACCCCCCTTATTACAAGCAAAGGTAGATGCCAACACGCAAAAGTAATCATCTTCCTCCGTATTGTTAATGGAGCAAAGCTCTGGAATCTTGGCGGATGCCGAAAACACGCAGCGAGCATTAAGGCTAATTTTGAAAATCTAGCTTTCAGTCAATGTTACCGACGCCTGGGGACATGCAAGGTAGAAGCTGACAAGAGAACTAATTTTGTTTGGGTTATTTACTGCCATGCATCATCCACGGGCCCTCGCCTGACACACAGCTAGCTGTATGATGGGGAACATTATCACGCGCCAGAAATTTATGTTGACATTCGATATTTGTTCAATATGTCAGCAGTATTACTTTCGTAATCAAAAGAGTGCGAAAAGGGGGAAAGATGGGCCCTTTATGCTCATATAGATATATCTTTTTAATAACCGTCGATAAGGTTAATATAGCTTACCTTTGAGAGCATACAAAGGAAGGAAGCAAGGTTAGCAGCGAAAATGACAAAAAGCATCAACCCGCGCTGTTTGTTTGCCATTACCTAGGCGAGCCATGTCAGCTCTCTGGCCCGCGTCTGATAGCTGTTTGTTGTACAGAGAGCGCGGCATAAAAAAAATATCAAACTCTTAATACTATTGTGTGCCCATAACCATCTGTCACTGCTAGCCTCGAGATGAGAGGAAGATTACGAGGTATAAACACTGAGCCGCCGAGCATTGGTAAAGCCTTCGGGCAAAAAACTCTTGTGGGGACATCAAAGACATTCTAATTCCGAGGCAGTCAAGGATTACAGTGTGTAACCTGTGCTGACAACAGATAAATGACTGGCAATATTGTGCCAGAGCGGTTGGGTCCTGCGCGTAGCGGTGATGGCGAAGGCCTTGATGATGTTATCGCGCAAAATGGACTCTGTTGGGAGAGTTTTTTCATGCCACGTTGTGTTTTTTTTTTTTTTTACATGTAGGCGCGCGCGCCCACGCGCGTACGCAGAAATGCGCGCGTGAACGTACGTACGCAGACATGCGCGCGTGCACGCACACGCTCACACGGAGACACACCTCACGCATAGGCACAACAGCACACACATATGCACAGAACATGTCCCCGCTGCAAGGGGAGGCAATGGTTACCTTCAAAGTCGAGTTTTCTGGGCCCATTTCTAATTCAGCAGCATCCGGGGACAGAGGGGCCTACGTTTTTTTTACAAGATTGCATGCAAATGCAAGGAGCTGAACCCTGCCCTTTTAGTGGTAGGATACTTTATCAAATGATTTATGTAAATGTGCTCATAAAAATACAGTTTAATTTTAATTGGTGAATATGAATTAGAAAATTAAACCTCTTATTCAGCATTCATCGAACATCCTCCGTCGAAGACAAACGTGGGTCTGTCACCAAGAATGTGGCAGCCACACCGGTGCAATGCATACACCTGTACAGACAAATTACACTTTGTCGTCTGCAAAAAATGGCACAATTGACAGCTTTTCGCTTTAATGTACAAAAACCAAGTTTAGGGGGGCACTTTTTCCGAGCCTCTCTTAAAGACATCGACGTTAGTATTGTGGGTTAGTATTATGGGTGCACTTGGGGCATAATGCTGCCCTTTGCAGCAGCAGTGTTGTATTCTTTGTCTTTTCTGTACTTATATTCACCGCCTGCTACTTCTGTCCAATATCAACAGAGAAAGTCATGGAGTAACAACGACCATGAGCCGGACCTCACAATATCTAGGACCTAACTCTTGGCAATGAAGAATTCCCTACGGCTATGCCTTAATGGAGCAAGCAGCATTGGCCTCGAAGAACAGACAGGCACAACTTACTTTTGTTGTCAACTATTACTGAGGCAGCTAGTTTAGTGGGGTCTCTCAGCCCCAGTGTTAATGCAACTGCTACACACCAACGTCAGTTACATCTCTGAGCTGAGTTCTAAAAAGAAGAAGGGGCAGATTTACAATAACTGGCGCATCCCTGCATATCAGCAGGGATGCGCCAGTTATTGTGCGCCGCAGCTCCAGCAATGCTCTGGCGGGCCCTATCTCCACAATGCTGCGTCAATCCTTACGCCTGCTTCAAGCAGGCGCAGGGTTTTGACGCAGCATGGGCCCAAAAGTGACTGAGTGAAATCTTGTAGATTTCACTCAGCCACTTTTGGGAGGCGTTCCTGCGCCGGAAAGTCCCCCCTGCGATGTAACGCCTCCTTCTGGCGCAGGGCTTTACAACGTGACGCATCTGGGAGATGCATCATGTTGTAAATACCCCGCACCATGGCGCATCTTTTGCGCACCGCTACGTCACAAAAGTGACGCAACGGCGGCGTAAAAGAGGCGCAGGGGGCTTGTAAATCTGCCCCTAACTTTTTTACATATGGTGCGTCACATTGCGCCTTTGCCGTATATAACAGATGGCAGTATTTCCTATTTACGGTACCCAAATTCCCGACTTCAGATGGATGGCTAGGGCTGTTATTGCTGGGCCTCAAACTCATCTGCCTTCCATGTCCCAGACCTTACTTATGCAATGTGTGACCGCACCATTTACACTAGGACAGCGTACAATGCCTTTTTCCCTATCTCTGCACAATACCGAAAAGTCTCTTTCTTCTCTTTTAAATCTGAGGCTCTTCATCACAATATTGGGCGCTGTCTAAAAATACCAAGCACCACAGCAAAAACTCAGCCATGATGAGCTCTAGCGAGGTTCCCTGGAGGATTCTCACAGAAAGAGACGCTGTGATGGGTAGAGAAGAATATCAGTAAGTAATCGGAATATCTTCTTTTTTTCAGTAAGGAGTGTTCAGGTCACTGAGCCATCCTGACTTCATTGTAGCTCTAAAGCGCTGCCTTGAACACTCTCAATATAGGTTATTTAGGGCCTTTAAGGCATCGTTTGCTAAGTCTACCAAAGGCCTTTTCGGAGAAATGCATCCGAATCAAAAGTGACACCTTGCACGAGATCCGTCCTGGCTCTAAATCTGTGTTAGGATGTCTTTGAATAGGAGCAGGCCGTCCAATGCAATCCGTGCCCTTCACTTCATTCTTTGGGAAACTGAGGCTGTCGGGGATTATGCTTTGCAACCTCTGCCGCCAGTAGATAAATAACCGAGTATTTCAGCAGAGGTGCTGGCGTCTCAGAAGAGTAATTTGTTTGCTCCTTTATTCTAAGGCTTTACAGATTTTTTTTTATGAGTACCTTTTTGCAAGACAGTGACAATTGGAGATTGCTTTTTTTAGTGCATAAAGGGAAGTGCCAAAGACTTCTGTCCTCGTTTCCAGATATATTCTCTAAATCCCCTATTCGCCAGATTGCAGGCTTGGTCCTGAGAAGCCCTCCCACCCCCCACCCCCGGGGGAATGCATTCTAATGTGCACATTTTTTATAGCACAACACACCTTCAAACATTTGCAGCGTCGAAGCATCTCGATTTCTTTAAACACCTTTATTATATTTTTCAATGAAATAAAATCTTTTTCAAATAAGATGTTCTGTTCCTGACAGCGGGAAAGCTAACCAAGTGAAGGTGGCTCGCTAGCCGAAGCCCTTTCATTCGGTGGATTAATTAAATTCATTATGTATTTATGCTCAGCATAAGGAAATGGAGGAATGTGAGCTGTCACCCACAATATATGTTATGAGCAGAGTGTATGGCTCTCCAGGCCATTGGTTTGTTTTGTCTTGGGCTCGCCAAAGTAATAGGTGTTGGGATTAATAGCGCTGCTTCTTCTTTTTATGTCTCTGTGTGTGTGTGTGTGTGTGTGGGGGGCAGCATTTATGAAGAGTAAACCTAGCAACAAAGCAAAGATGCACTGTGCAGAATTAGCTCATAAGGGACACACAAGAGGTGCTTCTCTATTCCCTTTTCTCCCGCTCTTCCTCCTTTTTTCTCTACCCTGTCTCTCTCGGCCCCTCCCTTTCACTAAATCTCAGCTAAATTCTATTGCTTTCCATAAGGCTGAATTTTCATGACTTCAGATGCTATTGGAGTGACTTGAGATAATCCCCTTTACTTCCCCGCCCTCTGAATTACCAGTAACATTGATCTTGGTCATTTCAGTGGCAACAAAATAAGCGTTATTCCAGGATTTTGTGAATTAACATATGGGAAATGGTATTGCCGTCCCGGTTTCCACATTACCCCCAGTATCTCTCTTGGAGATTTCAACTGCTTTCAACAGCTAAAATCCACGGAAGTGAGTCTCAGATTCCTGGCATTTAGAATTTGGCCAGTGGTGAGGCGCATGCACTACTCTACACTTCTTAGATGCTGCCATATGTCAGCCCTCAGATGAATGTCCACCTAGACTGCAGTGGCGGCTCCTCCGCTAAGGCAGAGGAACATTGCCCCACTGCTCACTGAGCAGTTGACAAAGGAAACATAAAATGATAATAGCGCAATATTACCATTTTTATTTTATTGTACTGGCTCAGTTGGTTGGGAGGCGAGGTGGGGCTGGAATGTTCAGAGCCGTGGTAGAAGTGGTGGCCTTGTGTCGGCCAAACAGCCATGCACTCTTAGCATGTTCTCTACCAGACTGTATTGTACAGCCTGGGTGGAGAACATGCACAGCCACCCAGTTCCTCTCTGAGCGCTGTGCCAATCGCAGCGCTGATATAAGACAGCTTTGTGATTGGCTATGGGAGTCTGGGAGGCTCTGTGCTTCCTGTTGCCAGAGCAGGGGACGGAGGAGAGACGGCGGCTAGCAGATCCAGGTAAATGCTTTTATAATGTTTCTACTCCCCCATCCACTCCCCCCAATCCCATCCACTCCCATTCGGTAGCAGCAGTTACTGCTAGACTGTTCTGCTTTGAAAAGTGTCTTGAAACTCAGGTTTCTTAGTTTACCCTTAAAGCACTTGTCCAATGCGTTCCAGGGTTTAGGACCCTTTGCTCCAGGTGACCGGCCACTGTGCGTGACCCGTTTGAACAAACTTTGCTGAATGAAAAGTGAAGCTGCTGATGAAAGATTCTAGCAGGAGCAAAGTTGTCAGGTACCAAGGACCTTTAATGCAATTGGCATAGTGCACAATGTGCGCACTATTCAACAACGTTTAACTCAATATAATGCTAGTGAAGGGCCCACAGGGCTGGTTTCTTTTGGCCATGGGCTCGCCAGGTTCAGGTGAATGTGAAATCCTGATTTTAAGTCTGTCCAGCTTACATGGAAGCGTTTGTGCACATTGCTTGTTAGTGTACTTTAATAACAACATCTTGCCTTTTGTGATCTCTAGTCAATGTGCAGTTTTTAGGAGTATTACCATTCAACAAAGCATAGATTTTTTGCATATTGACGCCTGAAAAGACATTGTTGGTTTGAGAAATAATTGAGAGGTCTCTGTAGAGATTATTCCTGGTTACTAACCTTTTGAGAATGAGTGGGTTTACTTTCTAGGATAGGGACCAAGTCATTGGACGTGTTGTGGCATCTGTGCCTCCAGTACTCTAATACTGTATTTGGCCCTGTCTGAGAACAAGAACCTTTCTACATCTTGGAATGGACATGGTCTAGACAACTGCTGATCCTTGTCTGACACCCTGGGTCTTTCTTCAGATGGATTTGTATTTACTTGCACCTTAAAATATTCAGAACTTAACTTTTTGCTGCTCTGTATTATGTGCTCTTGGGAACTTGTATAAGCCAGAACAATTCCCAACAGGATTTATGTAGAGACAGTTTCAGAAATGTATGCAATATGCATTACAAAGGAGAGAGAGACAAGGAGTCAATTGATTTTCAGAGGAAGTGGTATAATTTACCAAGAGGCAAGGGAAAAAAGATCTTTCATGTGTCAATACAGTTTAAAACAGCACTGTACAGAGCGGATCTTGTGACAACCCAGTGACACTTGGTGCGAGTGCTATATACAGTTTGGTGATAGTGAAGGTGCAAGTGCTAAAAACAACAGCATTGGCGACGCATTAACCAAAGTATATACATCAAATAATGGCTCCGAAAAACAACTTATAATCACTTGACAACCAGTTATTTATACAGGAGCACAAGACGTGATATGCGTCGTGTAATTCAAGCTGTACAGTCGACGGCGTTTCGATCCCCTTTAGTCGGGATCGTCTTCAGGACAGGGTTGTCGATGGACACAGTGAGTTAGACCCAGGCATAAGAGCGAGGGTGCTGGTGGTCCGATAGGTCACTCAATGATCGATCGCTGCAAGATGCTTTAACTTGAGCAGCGGGCGGGAAAGGCTGCGCCTGAATGAAGCAGGGCGGCAGAAGGCAGAAGGGGCTCTTCTAGCGAGACGGCTGCCGACAGTGAATGCGGGAACTTGTAGCAATTGATCAAAGAGAGTGAGTGAGAACCTCATGTTGCACTCCACAAGGGGCCCTAGGACTAGAGAATTACATCATTCCAATACATTCATTCAATGCACGCAGAATGGAAGGAGCCAATCCAAGAAAAAGTTGATATTCTGTCCACTCTTTCTGCATGGACAGTAAGATTTTGGAAGATTTTGCCACCACCATGTCTTAATCTGCAGACAGTTTAATGAGAAAAAGGATGGCTTGTCAGTTTTTTAGGTCTTGGCTAGCGTGGCTGCGCACATGCGCAATTCGCTCGACGAGATTTTATGTTTTTAAGGACTTTCAGTAAAGGGCTTCAAGCCTCGCCCCTCTTTCCCATTGGCCGGCGTCACCGTTTATGCTAAACGGTGGCCAGCCATTGGAAAAGAGCTCTTTGTGACGTGCACTTTAGCCTTTTTCGGCCGGCCCACTTGGACGGGCTCGTCTGCCTTCCGTGCGTTGCAAAAGGTTTCTTATCTTTATGGGGCCATGTGTTTCAAACACATGGCCCCATAAAGACAAGAGATCGGCTACAGCGCGTTCCTCCTTTCACTTTCACGCTTGCTTTAGGCATTATACTCTAATATTTCTTAAAGCTGAACCCGGCAGGGCCAGGCTGCAGCTCGGAGGGTTAACCCCTTGCTCGCTGCAAGACATCCCCAGGCAGCAATCCCATGAGCACTCCCGACACAGACTCTCCCCACCCTCCAACAAGCCTTGTAGTGTGAAGACAGCAGACGCATAGTGGCCATTTATACAGTGCTCAGCGCATACTGTGGCACCTCTTTGCGCTGGAATAATCTGTGATTAATATTATATTGATAATCTGGGATCAGGGCAGGCTTAGCCTCTAAACCAAGGGCCGAGCCGGAAGTTGGGGGCTGTCTTTGAAGAACATATGTTGCTTACTGATGGCCTGGCCCTCCCAGCCCCCCCTCTTTTTAACTCTTCTCCAGACCCCTCCCTCGGCCCTCAGCCTCGGACTCTTCCTCGCCTTCCCTTCCATGTCTGATTCTGCTCGCCCCCCACCCCTTCTTGGAGCCTCTCCCCTCGGCTTCACTCGGATGTCTCTCTCCACCCTTCTCCTCACAGCCCTCCTCTTTCCACTTCTTCCCTCCGTTAACCTCTCCTCATGCTCTTCTCCTTGCCTGCGTTTCACTCTCTCCCTTCCTTGTGTTTCTCGCCCTTGCACTCCTTGCCCTGACTCTCTCCTCATTTCCTCCTCTGTCCCCGGGCTTCACCCCCCTCTCTGAGCCCCTCTCCTTTCTCTTCACCCCATCTCTTGACTGACACCCCTTCCATGTGGCCTGATTGGCTCCTACCTTTCCCTCTAAGTCCGTCTACGCTTTCACTCTGGATTAACTCCAGTTTGCCCCCTCTTCCTCTTCTCTTCCACTTCTGTGCTCCCAAAGTAAACTGTTTCTCCCCCTCTTCCTCTGGCATCTCTCCCCCTCTGATCTATATATCTCTCCAACCCTCCCTCGGCCTCACTACTCTGCCTGCGTACAGCCCCCTTTTGATGTCGCCCCGTGTGTTTCCATTTAGCTCCCCACTCCTTATCCCTGCCCCCAGTTAAATCTCTCCTCTCTCTTGCTTCAGATCTCACCTACATCTTTACTTTCAACTCTCTCTTTATTCCCTCACCCCTCAGGATTACCCTCTCTACTCCACCTGCTTACCCCCCTCTATTTCATCACCACCCCTCTCTCTTGCATCTTTTTAACATTTCTCCCTCTTTCAGCGCTTCGAGGTGTCTATTTGTATTCTTTTCCCCTCTCTCTGTTTCTCTCGCCCCATTTTATCATCACAACCTTTCTTGTTTCTCTCCTACTCACCTGCTGCTCTTCACTTGCTCCTGCCCCCTCTCACTGTCTCTCTCCATTACCCCAATCTCTCCCTCAGGCCCTCTCACCCCATTACCTCCCCACCACTCACACACATTCTCTGACCCTTCGCCAGCTCCGTCTCCTCCCACCTCTCTCTCTCTAGGCCTCAGAAGCACCATATTTTTTTTAAAGAGACAACGCGCCCCTCCTCCCAGGGGTTACATTTCAGAGCCCCAAACCAGTGAATACGTTGAATATTAAAAACAACACACAACATAACATCTTCACCGTTGCAGGGAAGGTCAAATTAACCAGTTCTGTTCTTTTTCTGCAAACAGCTGCACTTCTGTAAACTCCTAGAGGCAGCATTGTTCTCGGTAACATATTGCTTTCTTTTATTTCTGTCATTCTCTGAATTGTATTTTTTTTCCCAGACAGGAATTCACCTTTTTGTTCTCTGTGTTAATAGCCAACTTTGTAAAAAAAAGGTTCCTCATAATGTATGTTTCAATATTTTGTTAAGAACGGTATGATGTATTTCTTCTTTGTCTATTAATTAGGAATAATTTTCAGTTATTGGCTCACGTACAGAACAGACTGAGGGGTGGGTTTGCTCCTCCGTGTGTGCAGGTTACGCGTGTGTCTGCTTGGGTCCAATCCTAAAATATAGGAATTTAAAGAAATGCCCCCCTTGCCTGCTTACAGACCCCCCCTGCAGTATAATTATTTGTAAGCGGGTGTCATTAAAGGGTGCGTGTCCCTGCTTACTCTGCCCCCTTCATGTTAGGGGTCTGTGGTCCGCGGCGTGGGTCACTGACTGGCCCTTTTATGAGGCTGCCTGAGGGCATGGGGTCAGCCGGTCCACCCCCAGACAAGGCGAACATCTTGAGACTTGTGTTTTAAGGGCAGTCTGTGTTCAGATGCTAATGACGCTAAACACAGGCAGACAATGGCAGACACGGGGGGCCAGTCTGTCCAGGGAGGGCTGTAAACACACAGACACCATGGGCCATGGAGGCTGCTGGGCACGCGCAGGGTTAGTCTGTCCAAAGCAGGGTCAGTCTGTCCAGGGCAGGGTCAGTCTGTCCAAGGAAGGGCTGTAAACACACACGATATCGTCAGGATTGCCCCGAGCGTTTGGACACGTCACTGTGCTTGAAAGGACATATCAGAGCCCTTTCCGAATCCAAAATAAGACTTTCTATGGGCACACCGTTAGCCTTCTTACTATATGATCAAAATCTTTTTTTAGGACCTACTCTGAATGCCTCTCGTGATCCATTTTCACAAGGAGTATTTGACTCAAATGTAGACAAGCTCGGGAGCCCAGAGGGGTGAAGGGATTCACTATACCTCTTTGCAGGTTCATTTGAAATAGACTGGCTGCCCGTTCACTCTTCCATGAAAGATTAGGAACCTACTATTGAATAAGGAGCGATAAAACCCACTTATCGACTTTTGATGACAATCAAACCCAACTCTGAAAATAACATAAGAAATAAGCCTTGAAAAAGTTACGCACAGTAACGAAACACGTGCCGGCTGTTTTTGGCTGCTCTTCAACTGCCATCATATGCGAAGGTTCTAGGATTAGGACCTTCAATCTGGCTTACGTGATTGCTCACAGCGTTTAAAGTGAAGAACTGTCTAATATATTGCTAAATATACGCACCCAGCACAAAATCATAAATCTCATGTATTGTATTTATATTTTATGTACTGTATTGAGAGACATATAGAAAAAAGATATCACCACCAAAGAATATTAAATCTTATAGTAAACATATTAATTTGATATTCTCTTCTTTTGAAATGACATGTCTCTACGCTTGTCAAACAACATTCTGAAAACTTTAATCAAGTTGGGGTGTTTCTAATGGGCCATTACTTCGAGTAGATTACTATAAAAAATTGTCCTGTGTGAAATATTAAGAGTGCCGAGGTACATCTGAGTTTCAACACACAGACACCACGGGCCATGAAGGCTGCTAGACACACGCAGGGTAGGTCTGTCCAGGGGGGCTGTAAATGCACTGACACCACGGCCATGGGACACATGGACACAAGGGATGACCATGGGAGGGGCATGAGCACACACAGCACGGACCTTTCAGGAGATGCGGTGGGTGTAAACACACAAGCAACACAGCCCGGGGTTATGCAGGTACCCGGGGAAGGCTGTGGTGGGCCTGCCCCCGCCCGCCAGCTCCGCTCCGCTAGCCTCGCCCTCGCCACCGTCCAGCGCATCCAACGAACAACATCCGGTGGCAGATCCTTCTCCTTCCTCGCTGCCAAGACCTGGAACACGCTCCCCATCCATCTGCGGCAGACCCAGGACCTGCTAACCTTCAGGAATCTCCGCAAGACCTGGCTCTTCGAACAGTTGCAGCACCCCCCCACAGGGCCTTGAGACCCTCACGGGTAAGTAGTGCACTTTACAAATCCAATGATTGATTGATTGATTGAAAATAAGGTATTGTAGAAAAATCGACATAAATAAAATGGTGTCGACCTCCTCCTCTGCTGTAAGAAATAACCAGTTAATGGTAGTCGAAAGCAGTCTTGCAGCATCATTACCCTCTAGATTTTAGGCAATATTTAGCTCTGGTTAAAGTCTCCTCTAGCTGCCTGGAGCTCTCGTGCCATACATTTTTGAAAAAAGTACAATAAAAAGTGCAGAGGTTGTAGAGTTTTGATTTCCTTTCTTTCTTTTTTTTTTATCGTAATTTTTTATTGGAGTAAAACCGTACAACAGGATTTCAATGCAGGAAATTCTATTGAGAACAACGTTAAATGGCACAATTAGAAAGGAAGGGGGGAGAGGAGCGGGATGGAAAGGTGGGGAGCTACAGGTGTGCAACGCTAGCAGAGTCAGGGTATCCAGCCTTTCGCCCTATTGGTGTGTGCCAGACCCCGGGCAATGTCTGTGATATAATGGGCATAGGCATTTCTCTCAGGAAAACTATGCTTTTTGTTGCACCTCCTTTCTAACCAAAGTAGTACTTGGTAGCCAATCACTAAAATGTAATGTGAAAGCACAAGGGGCATTGTTGCCAAACGTGAAAAAAACAGTTGCCTTGATGGACTGTCCATCCAAACAGTAGAAAACTACAAACAAGAATAAAAAATGCAATAGGTCTCACCTTTCATTAAGTTAAACCTATTTGCTTTGCTATACAATACCATTAGCAAAGCAAATGGCTTTAACGTAATCAAAGGCAAAACCTATTGCATTTTCAATGCTTTCTATAAAACAAGGAACTTATGTCTGATGATGTCAGCAAAGACACATTTTGTTCCTACTAGTTGCCTGAGAAATGATCGGTGGTCACAGAAGGGAATCATGAGCTCCATGTAAGCTTCAGTGTGACCTCCTTTTCCAGTACTTTACTGTAGAAAGGGAGGGTAAAGCTAAAATGATAGATGATTGGCATTTGCTGATCTGCCATTTTGTTTCTTCAGGAGAGGCAGCATTATTGTGCATTTTAACTGAATCAGAAACACCACCTCCCTCCCCCCCAAGAGGAGCATGTATATCAGGTTTGGCATTTTAATGGTCAGCGTTAAGAAGAGTTTCTTAACGAGGAAAGAAGGCTGCGCTGCACTTGAAGATTTGCTCTTCAAGGCAAAATCTTGAATGGGTTAAATGAAAACATAAGAGACAGATGAAGGTGACATAATGTGGTGAAATATGTTTTCGGTTGAGATGGCTGTTTAGATTTTTGTAATTGCTGATCTGAAGAACAACTGCATCTGCTTGTGGTGTTGCTGGATAGCACGGGATATGCATTTCAGTGTTTGTGGGTTGGCAATAGTTTACAACATATTGCGAATTTCGTTTGTTGTATGGCTTTATTTTAGCTGCCTCTGGGTCTCCTAACATAGCCTTGTCAGACTCAGCGAGTAAAAAGCACCGCCATCCTTTTGTCTCTGACAGACCCCTTGAAACATGTATTGCTGGCTTTAGGGCTGCTTAAGTTCCCTCATTTTCTGAAGGGGCAGCTTGTCCAATCAGTTGGAAATGTTGCCATAGATGATAGGTCTGAGAGTCAAGGTCTGGTGATGGGGTTAAATCAGCTGCTTTATACTCCAAAGAAAGTTTGACCATGTTGAAAAAAATGGAAATTGACTGCATCAACTCCTCCCGTTCTGCTATGTGCCTCGCTTGAGATACCACAAACCTGCTGCCGAGCTAGTGCCCGCCAGAAGACCCACCTCAGACAGGAAACAAGGAGTCGCAAGTCGCGAGTCCTCATTTTGAAATTACACTATTGATTTCTTTTTCTTTTTTGTGGAGCGCTTTGAAGACAGCGCATTGGTTGCCGGCCCCGGCAGGAGCAAACATGAGAAGCAGGGGGAAAAGGGGTAGCGTCAAAGCGTGCCATGAACCATGGGCTACTCTGGGAAACACCCATGATGCCCAGGAGCAGTGACGGGCAAAAATTGTTTGTTGTTTTGTCAACTTTCGTTACACTTTTGATTTAGTAAACTGCAATTTATTGTGGGAAATTCTGATAAGCCTTGGAATTCATTAGGGTTTACTCTCGATACTAGCCAGAACTGGGCTCAGGTGATTATAGATATGGAAGGTATGTTAACGCGAATGGGGTCCTAGAGGGGAGTGAGCGCTAAGCGGTCTCCCCCCGAGGATTTTCACCCGGGTGGTACAGGCCAACAAAGTTGATTGGCTCGGAGGCTGGGAGCAGCGCGAGCCAGGTAGGGACGTTAGTTTAGGTGGGGAGTGAGCGCCGTAATTGCGCAGTTGTGTGAGGAGAGTAGGAGGGTTTTTCTGCGAGGAAGAACAAAGGTGTCAGACTATATATATTCACAGTGGCCGCCTAGCGTCATGGTATCCCAGGAAGCGCTGCGTGAGGCGCTTCGAGTTATTGCGGAGGCAGGGAGAAGTGACCTGCTTTTCCCCAATTTTGACGACGTCGCTGCCCCAACGGTGAGGCCGCCGAGGAGGAATACGGTGAGGGGTGTACAGCGGGCGGTGGAGGCTTGCAGGCCGGCATCAGTGCTTCGAAGTGGCCTGAGGAGAGCGCGCTCGGCGAGAGGTCGAGGGACGCTCACAGTGAGCAGAGGCCAGTTGAAGTCTTCAGGAGGAAGGAAGACACATTTGCTTTCCCCGGCGTTGTTGAGGGGGAACAACTGGCACGGAGGGCTGCTGGGTTAGTCGTGCAGGGTCACTGGGAAGAGGGGTGTCATAATTGGGGGAAGCCCTTCAAGTGAGCTAAGGGCAATAGGAGGAGGGAGGGGCCGAGGTGCAGGACCGAGTATGGTAAGGCTGACAAGACCTAGACCTGTGGCGGTTTTTAGTGTGCCTCAGAGTGCAGTCAATGCTCAAGGGAATGACACTGACCAGCAGGAGCCGGGTAGCCTACTTCCAGGAGAGGAAGAGGTTCATCCCCTGGCGCTGGTTGATTATTCCAGTGGCAGTGAGGAGGAACTTGCAGAACAGCACCAGCAGGTAGAGACTTGTATAGTGCAAAAGAATATGGTGCCAGCAATTTTCATTGGCAAGGAGGCAAAAGACACGGGGAATATGGCAGGCGTAGGACAATTTAAAATTGTCAAGAATAACAAAGATGCTGCACGAGATAGGCAGGCATCTGAGAAAGAGCGTCTGGGTCCACAGAAACAGGGACAAAAGGGGCTGGTAAAGGAGGGTTTGCACCAAGGGAGTACTCATGAGGATTACATAGAGTTCATGTATGACCAGGGATTGGAGCATACTCGTTTTACCAGGGAATACATTTTTCCTGTTGCGCGAGAGGCGCCTGTGGGCTTGGGACCGGAGGAGCAAGACCTGGAAGAAAGTTTAGATGGTCAATGGGTGTGGGTGGAACATGATCCAGCGGGGGACCTGCGCCGTCACAAGAGCAACAAAGGGGACACCAGTAGAGGTGTTAGTTTGGTGGGCAGGCAGGAGGAGAGGTCACAGAACAGTATACCTGCTCACAATAGGGCCAGGACGAAGACAGGCACAGACGGAAGATATGGCAGAGCAGCTGAGGCAACAAGGGCGGCCACTGAGCTAAGTGGTTCCAATGTTGAATTTTCAGCGGATTCATCACATGCGGGCAGGCTTTTAGAGCGAGACACACAGTCAGTGGGCTGCCAGTGACGTACCGGCCCTTTCTTGGGCGCGCCGCCCAGGGAGGGGCGGGGACGATGGCTAGAGGGCAAACAAGTGGTCTGGGAGCATGCTGGAATTACAACAGGGGTTATTGCAGCATGTTATACTGCCGATTCAAACATGAATATTCACAATGTAGTGGTAGGCACACACTCTCTCAATGCTTTCCAGCAGCACCAGGTGCGATGGGACATAAGTTTCAAGAGCAAGGACAAGCAGCAAGGGGGAGAGGGGCACCACTTCATCCTTCATCAAAGGGCTTTTACCCCAAATAAGTGGGAATTGTTTATCCCTTGGCTTAATGCTTACCCAGACAGGCCGGCGGCAGCCAAATTATATTGGGGATTTAAAGATGGCTTTAGTATAGGCTACCAAGGTCCTAGAATCAAACGATGGGCTGACAACCTGAAGTCTGCAAAAGAATTTTCAGAAGTGGTGAGAAAAAAATTGGCAGAAGAGGTAAGGTTAGGTAGAGTAGCAGGCCCCTTTCCTCAATTGCCCTTTGAAAATTTGATAGTTTCACCGTTAGGGGTCATTCCCAAGAAAACACCGGGTGAGTACCACATGATACAGCACCTCTCATGGCCAGAGGGCAGGTCTATTAATGATTTCTTTGCGGCTGAAGATACCTCAGTTTCATACACCACAGTGGACGAAGCACTGAGATTGGTCAGAGAGTTAGGAGAGAATGCGCAACTCGAAAAATGCGATATCCAATCAGCGTTCAGATTGATCCCGATACATCCAGCAGACTTTGAATTAATGGGAATGCAATTTGAAGGCTATTTCTATTTTGACAAAGTTCTCCCAATGGGATGTGCAGTTTCTTGCGCCCTTTTTGAACTGTTTAGCTCATTTTTGCAGTGGGTTTTCCAACAGTTGTGTAGCACAGGTAAAATTTGTCATTACTTGGATGATTTTTTATTCATGGGGAAGGCACAGTCTAGGCATTGTGAATTCGCTTTGAATACTTTTCAGAGCATGGCCACGGATTTTGGGGTACCTCTGGCGCCAGCCAAAACAGAAGGCCCAGCTACAAAGATTACATTTTTGGGCATAGAAATTGATACAGCTGAGATGATGGCAAGTCTTCCACAGAACAAGTTAGTGGAGATTAGAGCATGTGTCGCAGATGCTTTGCAGGTGGACAAGTTACAGTTACAGTTACGACAGGTGCAGCGTTTATTAGGCTATTTAAACTTTGCGTGCCGAGTATTGAGGGCACGCAGGACTTTCTGCAGACAACTAGGTATGGCCATGTCGGGTGTAACTATGCCGCATCACAGGATCCGGCTCACTAAAAGCATGAAGGAAGTTTTGAGAATATGGCTTTTGTTCCTCGAAGACTTTAATGGAGTGCCCTTAAACTTTATTGAGGAAGGTATGCTTTGGCAGGTACAGCTTTATTCAGACGCATCAGGTTCAAATGGATTTGGGATCTTTTGGGATGGACGTTGGTGTGCGGAAGAGTGGCCTGACAGGTGGAAGACACAAGGTCGTAGTATCGCGTTCCTTGAGCTATTCCCACTCTTAGTAGCACTGCTGGTATGGGGCTCTGAGCTTAGTAACAGGACGATACTGTTCCACGTGGATAATATGGCGGTGGTTAACTTAGTCAACAGACAGAAAGCAAAAGACGTGAGAGTTCTAAGCTTACTGAGGGCTTTCATGTTGTTGAGCCTGAGATTGAATATAGTGTTCAAGGCAAAACACATCTCTGGAGTAAATAACACAATTGCTGATGCACTTTCTTGTTCCCAGTGGGAATGATTCCTGTCGCTGGCCCCGGGAGCAGCAGTCATGAAAACACCTATTCCTCGCAGCGTATGGGCCCTAGGGGATTGAGGATCGTGCAGCTTGTGGAACAATCTATGTTGCTGGCATGGCACGAATTTATAAGTTATGGCAAGAATTTTAACCACGTACAACGTGATGAGATGTCCATTCCTTTTCTGTTCGATTTTGTCCTGGAGTTAGTCAACAAAGGGCTTTCTCATGCAACGATAGCAGGAAAATTAGCGGGGTCTCTTTTTACGGGCAGCTGTACTGGGGTTTTGATCCAATTAACAATGTACTAGCAAAAAAAATGTTAAAAGATTTGCAGAGAGAGAATTCTACACGGACTAACGTAAGAGCCCCAAAATCGTTTGAGTTATTGCAGCAAGTGCTGCTGAAATTACCAGAATCCTGTTATGAATGTTTAGCTTATGCATGATATGGTTGTTCTTTGGGGCATTTAGAGTTTCTGAATTGTTAGGTTTAAGGGCGGAGACTGGTTTAGAGAGCTCGGAAGTTTTTTTGGAGGGGAATGTTTTAAAAATCTGGTTAAGGAAATCGAAAACGGATCAGTTGGGACAGGGTGTGTGGATACACTTAAATCCTAGCCACACAAAAGGGTGTTGCCCTGTGGGTGAATGGAGGGAATTTAGGTCTGCGCAGGTGTTTTCAGATGGGCCGATTTTTGCGCAGAAGTCAGGGGAAAAAATTTTGTGCCATCAGCTGCTGTCAGTCTTGAGGAGGGCTTTGTTATTGCTGGGTAAGGATCCAACAAAATTCAGGATGGGGGCAGCGCCAGAGGCAGCCAGATTGGGGTTGGGTTGGGGAGCAATCAAAAAGAAAGGTAGGTGGCGTTCCACTTGCTGTGCGCGATATGTACGGAAATAAAAAAAAATTAAAAAAAGGATACTGCTTAATCGTTTTTGTGTTAATACGTTTTTTCTTTCATCTAGGTGATGTTCGGGGTTAATGTACGAGTAAAAAACAAATATGGATCATAGGCCATTCGTTTGTCAAGTGGGCTGCGATTTTGCCGAACACCAGATCTATGGAAGAAATCTGGGCATCCCCAGCGCTGGACATGAACTTTACTGGTGCGGTAAAGGGGGCATGAGATGGGACAGTTTATTTCCATTGCTTGCAAAAATCAGATATGACAGAGGCGATCCAGATCTGTTACTACTCCATTTAGGAGAAAATGACTTGGTAGCAGTGTCTGGTTTAGCTCTCATAAAGAAGATGCAGCTGGACTTAGCGGTGATAAAACAAAACTGGTTAGGTACTAGGATTGTATGGTCTGAATTTGTTTTCAGGAAACATTGGAGGAATGCACGTAATCAAACAACAATTGAGAAAGCCAGGAAAAAACTAAACAGGGCAATGAAAATTTTTTGTGTAGCCATGGGTATTCAGACTGTGGCACATGGTAACATCACTGGTAGAGAAGACCATTTGTTTCGAGACGATGGAGTTTATCTAACTCAATTGGGAATGGCATATTATATTTTGGAAATAAGAGACATGTTGTCTAAAGAATTGAATTTTGATTTATGGGTCACTTCGGGAGTTGTGGAAGAATAAAAAAAAACAAATATGTAAGATCAACTAATATTGAGATGAAGAAAAGAAATGTTTGGGTGGGGTTCAGGAAAAATCTGGGGGGGTTTCCTGAGTGGCGGAATGGGGGGAGGTCAATGTCTAGAGCGGACTTGATCGTCCTTCATGAGAGAGGGTGGGGGGAGGATCAGGATGGGAAAAGGAAAGGAAAAACAAGGAAATTGAAATATGTTTGAAATATGGGGTGAATTCATAAAATGAAGCTTATAGTTGGTTTTGGTCAAAACTGTTACAAGGGAATAAAGTTTGAAATGAAATATAAGGTTTTGGTTTATAGTTCAAAATTGTACGGTTTCGAAGAAAAATATAAAACATTGATTTAATATTTGATATTAGAAAATTGCCTGATCTTATGAATAAAGTGGCCTTTTATGCTACGGGTGATGTTGTTTTGTGTTTGTTGTGGTCTGGATCATTTTGGGCGATGGTATGAATTAAGAACAGCCTACGTCAGTGTTGTGTTTTGGCCCCCTAATTATTTCCTTATTTTTAGCAGACTTGCCGAAGACATTAAAAGAAGTTAAATGCTTATGTCCTAAGATGACTGGTTTGCATATGCTGTGCTTTCATTTGCTGATGACTTGGTGATAATGGATATGGTTGAAGTAGGCTTACAATGGAAATTGGGTGTCTTCCATAAATATTGCTTAAGGAAGAAGCTTATAGTAAACTTGGATGGGGGGGACAAGCTGGAGATAGTGGAAAAGTATAACTACTTAGATCATGTGGTTTGATGGAAAAGGCAAACTGGAAAGAACATATAGAATTGCTGTTAGAAATGGGGTATCTATTTGGCAGAGCTTTGCACCCGGTCCAAGTAGGGACAACCACCCTAGTCAGAGATAGTCAAATATACACCCGTAATTACTCCCTCTGATGCCTTGGCATAGAGCACTCAGGCTTAACTTAAGAGGCAATGTGTAAACTCTTTGTGCAAAACTAAAATTACAGTAACTCAGTTAAAAAACCACAAAAGACACCACACAGGTATCAAAAGTAGAGAATAAGTATTTGAGTAAAACAAGACAAAAATCTAATCAGTAGAAGTTCAAGTATAAATGTTTAAAGAATAAATGCAAATACATTGCTTAGAAGTCAATAGTGCTAAAAGGTTACTTGTGGTCATGCTAGACCAAGGGTAATCCAAAGTTCAGGCCAACCGCGATCAACGGCAGGCCAGCTATGGGACACAGACAGGTCCTGCTGACAAAGTACCTTGGATGGAGCAAAGGACTGGAGGCGAGGTGTCAAGGAGGTGCTGCGTCATCGTCGAAGGGCAATTAGTTGTTTCCAGTTGGTGCAAAGCCACTGCTGCATCAACATCGATGTAGAAATAGCTGCAAAATAGCACTTCTGAGGACCAGAACAGGAGGAGGCACCACAGACAATAGCAGGACTCACAGATGGCAGAGTACAGCAGCACCAGCAGGATTGCAGGAAGTCTTTTGTGTGCCTGAGACATCAGAAAACAGGAGGCAAGCCAGCAATTCCTTGGAGTCACTGTGGATTCAAAGGAGAGGGGTCTAGCCTTGTTGTCAGCATAGCAGAGATCAGCGAAGCAGAGAAGCGGTTTCTCAGAACAGTCAGACACAGCAGAGTGGCAATCCATTCAGCACAACAGAGTTCTTCCCAGGCCCAATAGTGTACTGATTTGGTCAGATCGGAGCCCTGGTACCTATACCCCAAAGTGCCTTTGATGTAGGGGCGATTTCAAAGCAACTGTTTGAAGTGCCCAAGGATCCCTTTCAACCCAGCCCTATCGGCCAGGCTTCCTTGGGGGGGTAAATCAGTGTTTTGTGTGTGGACTGGACACTACCTTTTGAAGTGTACGTGTCAGCCCCTCCCATTTCCCCTTCCCAGGAGGACACATCAGAATGCAGAGCAGTGCTCAGAATGCAGACGAGCCTCACTTTCTTGTGTTTGTGGCTGTCTAGAGGGAATGCACAAAGTGTAGCTGTCACCCAGCCCAGACATGCATTGGAGACAGGGTACAGGTACACAGAGCAAAGTAAAGAGCATATAAATGTTCACTTTTTAAAAGTAGCATTTCTAAATTAGTAATGTAAAATCCAACTTTACCATTAAAGATAATTTATCACCACCATTCCAAGGATATGAAGCATAATGAAGCTACTCCTTTCGGATCAGGAATCACAGCCTATGAAAGTCTCACAGTAGTAAAACAAGGATTTAGCTGTTTGTTACTACCAGCACATATAAAACTTAAAAGTATGTGTCCTACTTTTTAGTTCTGCAGCACCCTGCTCATAGCACTACTTAGGGCAAACATTACACCTATGTGTATTAAAAGGGGAGTTCTAAGGCTTGGCAAGTGGTTTTTACATGCCAAGGCGAAGTGGTAGCAAACTTCACACAATGGCCATGCCATGGCAGGCCTAAGACAGGTTTGGAAGGCTACTTGTGTGGGTAACACAACCAATGCTGCAGCCACACAAGTACCTGTTAGATTACGGGCTCTGGGCATATGGTATAACACTTTACTTGGGACTTACAGTTAAACTAAATATGCCAATCAGGTATACGCCAATGTCACCATGTTTTTGGGGAGAAGCGCATGCAGTTTAATACTGTTTAGCAGTGGTAAAGTGGTCAGAGTCGGTTGTATGATGGAACACTGCAGGCATTTACCCCGCACATCTTTACAATGGAGCCAGTACCCCACGTACGATGTTACCACATGTTACTTTAGCATCCAAGTAATTACAACATCTTGCTTTAGGGGGCACTGGACTTTGGAAGAGTATTAATTACTATTCCATCTCCAGTCTACGCAACAGTAGGGAAGGTGTTGGAGTTAAAAATCCAACACTAGTCCAACAATGCGCCCCCTACAGCAAGTCGATGTAATGACTTGCATGCTAAAATAAAACGTGGTAACATCACATGTGGGGTACCAACCTCGTGTAAAGTCTGTTTGTTGTAAAGACTGCAGGGCAAATAGTGTTTTCCCTCAGAGTCCTAAGGCCTATAAAAACAATTCAGCAAAAAGAGGAGAAAGAAGACAAAAAGTTTGGGGTAACCCGTAAAAAGGGCAATTTCTAAGAATCGCTAAAAGATATCACATTGTCCTCAGATTGGGTCTTAAAACTAATTAATAGAAAATATGGTGGTCCCTCCTTACAAATGATTTTGACAGCTTATGATACCATGGTCCGCACTCAATCCAATATGGAGTAGAATTATTAAGTTTAAATGGTAAACTGGAATGAAATTATAAGGAAGGTAAATGTGTCCTGTAGTGCTACCACTGTCATCTATGATTCAGGCTGTAAGAATGGAAATCCAGCTTATGGCATGAAGCTACCTAGGGTATGCAACTGCGATTGGGTTTTGGTCAGGTCTAGATAGGGAAAGTGGCTTAAAAATCTCTCTGCAAAGGTGAGGTTAAAGGTAGTGAATTGAAATGGGCAAAGCAAGTGAGACAATCGGGAAATTTGTGGCAGATTAATAATATAACTGGATGTGAAGACGTACGGGATACTTATCTCCAAAGTTGAGTTACGGGGACTCTCAAAAATGGGTGCCAGAGAATATCTAAGTGGGAAATCATCCACACAGGTTTTGATAACGGCATGGATTGATGGAGACAGTGTCCCATATATTGAGGCATTGCCTAATCCCAAGTGAAGACAAGCAGTATTGAGATTCAGATGAGGGATAAACCCGTGATTTGAATACAGGAGAGCAACAGTTTTTTATTTGTAGATGTTTCTGCCATTGTGTGTTTTTATTGTATGTACTATGAGATGTTGTACCTACAGTGGTGTAAATTGACTCCGCCATAAATAAACATAACCTTTTGACTGACTGAAGGACTACCTTGTTGATATCTCTGGCATTGGTATTGGGAGTAGCTCAGCTCTTCAGAGATGTAGGTGAGGTAAAGTATGATAGGGACGTGAAAGGTGAAGCGTGAAAGGTATGACTGTATTTGAGGGTGAACAAACATATTGCAAAATGTGGCATTATGTGACAGCAATGGGAGGCAGTTGTTGCCTAATATAAGCATTGAGCCACTCACTATATGACCTATATTACATTCATTTTTTTAAATAGATGGATTAGAGGTTGTTGTAGAATTTGTCAACCCATGTTTTAAGGTCACTAATTGTTAACATTTTGTGCATTAATTTGAGTAGGTCATTTTCTGCTTCCAGAGTGGGATTTGGGATCATATGCAGATAGTCGATAGTTAGGAAGTAGCGTCTTGGATTCAGGGAGCTTCTTAAAATGACTACAAGTGCCATCAAAGCTTTGCACATTCAAAGAGATGTACTCATATGTGGCTATTTGAGGTTAGCTGTGAGTTTTTTGAAGCTGTGATTGCATTGCAAGCTTGCAAACATTCTGTTGTCATTTCGACTATCTTTTGATTCTTTCAAATCGCAATATACATTTAGAAAACAGACTTTATTGATAGAATGCACACATTCCGCAGAGCTCTGCACACCAGAGGCATCTGCAGGACAAATATACGACATCAATTGAAATGCAATCAACTTATCTTGTTATGGACAGATGTATAAACAAAGCCATACTAGACAAACCCCCCCACGCACCCGCCCCCCAACTACCCCCACTCCTGAACCCACCCCCCGAGTCACACTAGATTGCCGCCAGTCTCCTACACATAGCACACCTAAATGACTGCACATGTATACCCGCTATCATGGCCCCGTCCTCACTCCTCCGGAGGGTCATCCCTTTCCACCGGCATACTTTAGCAGAATTTCTAAAAGTATCATTCCTTGTTTTATTTATGTTAGGGGAGTGTTTGTTGTACATTGTTTCTTTGCATTTTGTCTGGAAATACATTAAATACGTTGAACCAGGTGTAGACCGTTCTAACTGCAACAAATCTTCAGGAATTTTAGGGAAAACATTCCAGAAATATCAAGAAAATGCTCTTTGGACACTGACAAAACTTGCAAATAATGTCAGTTTCTCCACTCTGCTACTGACATATTTTTTTACATATGCATGTTCAGAAGTATGGAGCTATATTTTTTATAAATATATGTATACAGTGAAATTTCTGCAGTGTAGAGCAAGCCTAGATGAGATGGTGTCGAGGGCAGTAATTCGTAAATCGTACAAAACCAAGCGGGGTAAGAGGACTTCTATTTATTGTCTGCCTAGAAGGCAAGGGGAGCTGGATGGCTCTTTATCTAAAATGAAAGAGATATGTTTTGATGAGATGTAGTCAGCTTCTTTCTAAAATGAAGGAGTAAACGTGATACTTGCAGGGATGTTAATCCTGATTCTCATGTGCCAAGCTTTTAAAAGCTTGTTTTTCCATTTTTGCACCAATAATAAAGTTTTAGCTTCATGTGTTGTAGGCTGTGAGATGGTGATATTTTCACCGGTGTGTGATTGCATATCAGAGGTTATTGCCTCATAGATAACATAACAGATGATGTAAATGATGCAGCACTGTAAAGGGAGCCAACATGGTCCTGTCAAGGCATCCATGGTGTGGTTAGACTTTGCTACAGCATGAAAGATGCTCCATAGAATAGCCTGATGCGAATTGTGGGTGCAGATGAGTGTGCCACAAAATAGGGTGGGACAGGACTAAGACTTTTGTACTAGTCTTGGTACTGCTTCAGTAATTAATATTTTTTTCTGCAGAGAGGGGAATTTTGGTACCACTCCGTTTTGAAAATGAGGATTCTGAGGGAGAGTTCAGAGTTGATAATGAATGCAAGCTGCATTCGTAATTAGGGATCACTGACATATTATCGAATACAAAAATATAGACTTACCAAAATATCGATGACAAAATATAGAATGCAAAAAAATCGAATTCCTATCTACAAACAGGCACGTCCAAAAATATCGAATCAAAAATATCGTTGTAAAAAATATAGTTAGTCAAAATATTGATTTTTTTTAAATGTGTAAAAGTAATTTAAAATTAATGAAATAATAAATATAATTAATTAAAACATACTTAAAAATACTTAAATAACCTTAAATTATTACATAATTAATTTAAGTTAGAAAAAACCCATTCAATTTTATTGTTTAATACATATATTTATATATATACATATATATATATATATATATATATATATATATATATATATATATATATATATATATTAATGTGATATTAATAAAAAAATATACAATATTTTTACCGTAGGATAGTGGGAGGGTTCAATTTACTATTACCACTCCAGTGAGTGCAACAGTAGGGAAACTGTTGGATAGCGTAGGGGTAAAAATGACTATTCCCACTCCAGAAAGTGCAACAGGAGGGAAAGCGTTGGATAGCGTGAGGGTATAAATTACTATTCCCACTCCAGAGAGTGCAACACTAGGGAAAGTGTTGGATAGCGGGAGGGTAGCAATAACTATACCCACTCCAGAGAGTGCAACAGTAGGGAAAGCATTGGATAGTGTAGGGGTAAAACTTATTATTCCCACTCCAGAGAGTCCAACAGAAGGGAAAACGTTGGATAGCGGGACGGTCCAAATTACTATTTCCACTCCACAGAGTGCTACAGTAGAGAAAGCGTTGGATAGCGTAGAGGTAGAAATTACTATTCCCACTCCAGAGAGTGCAACAGTAGGGAAAGTGTTGGATAGCGTAGGGGCAAAAAGTACTATTCCCACTCCAGAGAGTGCAACAGTAGGAAAGAGTTTGATAGCATAGGGGTAAAATTTACTATTCCCACTCCAGAGAGTGCATCAGTAGGAAAAGCGTTGGACAGCGGGAGGGAATACATTACTATTCCCACTCCAGAGAGTGCAACAGTAGGGAAAGTGTTGGATAGCGGGAGGGTAAACATTACTATTCCCACTCCAGAGAGTGCAACAGTAGGGAAAGCGTTGGATAGCGTAGGGTTAAAACTTATTATTACCACTCCAGAGAGTGCAACAGTAGGGGAAACGTTGGATAGCGGGAGGGTCAAAATTACTATTCCCACTCCGGAGAGTGCAACAGTAGAGAAAGCGTTGGATAGCGTAGAGGTAGAAATTACTATTCCCACTCCAGAGAGTGCAACAGTAGGGAAAGTGTTGGATAGCGTAGGGGTAAAAATTACTCTTCCCACTCCAGATAGTGCAACAGTAGGGAAAGCGTTGGATAGCGTAGGGGCTAAAATGACTATTCCCACTCCAGAGAGTGCAACAGTAGGAAAGCGTTGGATAGTGCATGGGTAAAAATTACTATTCCCACTCCAGAGAGTGCAACAGTAGGGAAAGCGTTGGATAGCGTAGAGGTAGAAATTACTATTCCCACTCCAGAGAGTGCAACAGTAGGGAAAGCGTTGGATAGCGTAGGGGTAAACATTACTATTCCCACTTCCAAGAGTGCAACAGTAGGGAAAGCGTTGGATAGCGTAGGGGTAAAAACTTACTATTCCCATTCCAGAGAGTGCAACTGTAGGGAAAGAGTTGGATAGCGAGAGGGTAAAAATTACTATTCCCACTCCAGAGAGTGCAACAGTAGGGAAAGTGTTGGATAGCCTAGGGGTAAAAATTACTATACCCACTCTAGTGAGTTTAACAGTAGGGAAATTAATGATTTAATATATTAATAAAAATAAATAAAATATCCATTCCCAAAAAAAAAAATTAAAATTAATTAACAATTTAATATTATGTAACAATTAATTAATTTGAAATACAAATATCGATGACAAAATATACAATGCAAAAAAATTGAATTCCTATCTACAAACTGGCACGTTCAAAAATATCGAATCAAAAATATCGTTGTAAAAAATATAGTTAGTCAAAATATTGAATTTTTTAAATGTGGTAAAAGTAATTTACAATTAATAAAAAATAAATATAATTAACTAAAACATACTTAAAAATACTTCAATAAGCTTAACATTTTTTACATAATTAATTTCAGTTAGAAAAAACACATTCAATTTTACTGTTTAATACATATATATATATATATATATATATATATTCACTGAAAAAACCATAGGTTATAGACCATATATAGTTAGGAATTAGCATTTAAAAAACCTTATTTTACTCACACAAAACCATTGAAATTCCATATATAGTTAGTTGCACTAACTATATATCGCGCACCCGCAATCCACTGCTGATGATGTCACATATTACATCATTCATGACATGGTCAGTGACATCACTGATGACATCACTGATGACATCTCAAATGACATCACTGATGATATCTCATTTGACATCAATGGTCACATCAATGATGATATCATTAATGTGACAATACAATGCATCTCCTCACACTTTAATATAACCTCTGTTACACCCAGTGTTAAATACAGAGTATAATTTTTGAAACCATTGACACACCAATACTAGTTACTACATACGCACTCACTGATTCCTACGTCTACACACACATTCACTCATTCACCCATACAATCATTCATACATACAATCACTCATCTTTACAACACTATCATATGCACTCATACACCTATACAGACACTCACACTCTGCCACTCATCCATGGAGTTACTCACACACCTAGTCAGTCCTGTAAAGAATCAATCACACTTCCATTTTCTAATCTACACAGTTAAACATAGAGTACCTTACATTTTCAAACATATACTAACACATACTTACTCTCTTATAGAATCACTGATACAAGTACACATTGATCTGCACAGAGTCACACACCTCCCAGCCAGCCATACACACACTCAGTCTCCCATACAAATACTTGTGCAACCAATCAATAACCCATATAGCTACTTATATAGCTACTG
This sequence comes from Lissotriton helveticus, assembly GCF_964261635.1. Taxonomy (NCBI): domain Eukaryota; kingdom Metazoa; phylum Chordata; class Amphibia; order Caudata; family Salamandridae; genus Lissotriton; species Lissotriton helveticus. Next base: position 1,705,192,588 of record NC_136061.1, on the reverse strand, counting down.
ATCAACACATGCAGCAGCTTCCACAACAACAGACATACTGATGCACACTTTCAGACAGTTTAGTCACTAACCCGTGCATTTAGTAAGACGCATTTAATCACTCACTCATACAGTCAATCACGCACCTACTAAAACCTTCATTCAGACACTTATACATCCACTCATTCTTCAATATGTAAAACATATTTAAACTTTACAGAAACACATAATCACTGGATGTTGTCATCAGTGATGTCATTTGAGATGTCATCAGTGATGTCATCAGTGATGTCACTGACCATGTCATGAATGATGTAATATGTGACATCATCAGCAGTGGATTGCGGGTGCGTGATATATAGTTAGTGCAACTAACTATATATGGAATTTCAATGGTTTTGTGTGAGTAAAATAAGGTTTTTTAAATGCTAATTCCTAACTATATATGGTCTATAACCTATGGTTTTTTCAGTGAATTTTCAAGGTTTTGTAAATGCTAATTCCTAACTATATATAATCTATAACCTATGGTTTTTTCAGTGAATTTCAATGGTTTTTTAATAGCAAATATCTGTAGCTGTAAAATGTATTCTTCTTTAAATCCCAAAATATATTTTATATGTTTATTAATAACTTTTTTTTTTTTTTAAATTTTTCTTCGTTCCCACTTCGCGAATCGGGAAGCTTCCCGTTAGCTGACCTTGATGCCGCGAAATAGACCGCGAGCCGGTAAACGTTTCTTTACCGCAACTGCCGCGTTAGAAAACAACATCGTGACGCCTCCCGTCCGCATGACGTTTCGCGTTGTCGCGTGATACGTCATATGACGTACTACGTTAGCGAACTGGTACGCTTACCGAGTCGCAAAGCACAGGTTTCTGGAAGCAAACCGGAAGGCCCTGCAAAGCGTGTAACGTAAACACAGCAGGTCATGTGACTTGGTAATAACACTTTTCATTGGTTCATTTCACTTTTGGTTTCCTAATGATGTAAGACTAGGTCATATAATCTAAAATGAACACTTTTCATTGGTTGAGAACTATTGTTTTTCCCAAATGATGAAAATCCCTCTTTCTTTCCTCACTCTGACTTTCATCATTGTGAGAGAAAGACCCTTTGTTACCAGTGAGCAATGGCTTCTTTAGTAGCTTCAGCTGGTGCTTCCCCACCACCTCCACCACATCCAAGGAAGAGTGGACCGATGTGTGAATGTGTTCACTGTATGCAACAACTTTGACACTTACAGAAGCCTCACCTTCTCCATGCCTCCTACACAGTTCTACATGTACATCATAAATGCAAACAGAACAGAATTAATTATACATGTTAAATGGTTTATTTTTGCTGTTCTCAGAATGTATCAAATTTCACTAAAAACAGTGACTTGAAGGTATTCATCATATAACAGCGGGGGAAAAAAAACACAATCAAAATGATTGTGTTTAAAAAACCCATACAACATAACAAATCAGAATTCAGAACTCCTTAAAGTTAACTTACTTTCCATGACGGCCAAGGATGTCCTATGAACAGCTAACACTCTGTTGTGCTGTTATTACTTTCAACCCGCCACTTTCTGAAAGAAAACCTCCATCGTTTTCAAAAACATGTTACATACAATAAATGACTTCTTGCTCTCTACCACAAGTTTCCACAAGGCCAAATCTTGTCAGACCCAATTATAACTCTTGGATTTCTTGTAAGCCAATCCCGTCTTTTCGCATTTCCGCAACTTTCAGAATTAAAATGTTGAAGATCATTTACACAATCCTGGACTAGTAATATCTTCCCCTTCTTGCTCAATCATGTTCTACATTTCCTAACACACTGATACTGCTTACTATGAAGCAGACTTACACTACCTTTATGACTAGTACAAATATTTAATTCTCTACATCACTTTTAATCACAAAGCAATGTAAAACAGTAGACAGCATTGCAGACTTACATTCCCTCTACTCCATGTTTTGATTGGCTGCTTCAATTAGCTTATAAAAAGAAATAGTTTTTCTGAACTCATTCAAAGTGCACGTATTTCTCAATGACGTCCAGTGTTATGGTAAAAAGTTATGTCTCTGTACTACACTTATCCTCAAGGCCAAATAGTGTAGGAGCCATGAGAACTTCTTGAAATTCCTCAGAGCACATCCCGAGATTCTTTCCCTAAAATTTTGGTTTTAAAAACACCAGGTAAGAGTTTTTAAGGTCATATGGCAATTTTTTTTTGAAAATTAAAACAGAATCATTGCAGAATGACCAGCCATTTCTACACTTTAAATAAGCTGTATAATGTCCTGATGTTATTGAAGGACCATCATGATATATAATTGCTACAGTTACAAAAGTCCTTCCTGATATTGACAACTGTGAAGCCACAACATTTTTAATTAAAGTTGTCAATTTTGTTCCATCAGGTCTACATCGTTGGAACATTAAAATGACATACTGGCCATATGTTCGTATAAATAATGTGGACATCATTTCAGATTTACATTGGCTACACTCCATGTTGTGATCAGCTGCTTTTACTAGCTTATTAAAAGAGACTGATTTACTGTCTGGCAAAGTTAAATATATAAATCTTTCTGAGTCTACACTAGTAGTACTTGATACCCTACAGTTCTCGCAGTCATGCTGCCATTGATAAGAAAGCCCAAACAGGTGATCTACATCTACACCTTCATCATGCAATACATCAAGCATATACATTAAAAACTCCTGACAATCTTGCTGACTATTTTGAGAGAATTGTGTTTGGCCTGAACATCTGTCTAACAGATTTCGAATTTCAGACACACTTTCTATGTTTGTTCTATCAGTGCTACATTTCTCTAACACAGAATTTAACAAACTGCAAAATCTTTGATCAGAATTGACCACAATCTCTTCTTTTACATTTTCTAGAGAAAACAAAACATTAACCACTACATTAGCATAGCAGTTGACACCAGAACTGTTTTCAAATTGAAAACCAACAACATCTTCAACAGAATCCTTTTTGTTTCTGCTTATAATTTCAGGTTCATCGACTTTTCGTCTTTTTGCTACAACCTCCCCAGTATTGGTCACATTTCTTCGTTTCCGGCCTACCACACGTTTCTCAAACAAAGGATACTGAGGCAAATGTGGCGCATACTCTCTTCTCAACCTATTGTATTCCTTAACACAATCTAGATCTGCACAAATGTTTGTGACATCACACTCAATCAAGTACAATCCCGATAAAGTCCTAACTCGTGACAATGCCACATATGCCATACCCTCCTTGAACACAGAACTGCCAATATTCACCAATGCACAGTCTACACTTAAACCTTGCGATTTATGGATTGTCACCGCATATGCCAAGCAAACAGGAAACTGCTTACGACGAACATATAAGTCTTTTACAAGCAAAAATCTAGCAGAACAACGAGCAATTAGCTGTACTTCCTCAATGCCATCAAATTTAATTTTTAAAAATTCAATTCCATCTCTATTTCTGTATTTCACAAAATCAACAACATTACCCATTGATCCATTTACCAGACCTCTTTCAACATGTAAATTCCTTCTTAAAATTATACGGCAGTTCAAGCACACATTCAGAGTCTTTTCAAAACCCGCAGTTTTAGATATACTCTTCTCTAATGAATCCAATTTTGTTTTCAGATTCTCAGACAAAATAATTGTTGATCCCATATGCTCTACTCTGTCAATAGCTTCCAGTTTCACAATCTCTTGCTTTTCTAAATGCAACATTTTGTTGTTGAATTTGGCACATTCTGCAAGAGTTGGCATCAAACATATTCCAGATTTTTTCTCAGTAACTTTCTGAAAAATATTCTCAGGCACAACATCTTCGTCTGGATATAAATTTGTCAGTAATCGTGCATGTAAAGCTTCTTTCCCATGCTCGGTCACTTTTCCAATTCTAACATCTTGTAGAATAGTCTTGTAAACTTCATCCTTTGCCTGACGCATATTTTCATGCAGTTCAGCATAATTGAAGTTTAACCATATATTGACGTTGCCAATGCTCCCTAAGCACTTCCTGGTATCTTCATGCGTGAGCATTTTGAACACAGGTTGCCCTTTCACTGGTGTCAGCTGCAGAAGATCTCCGAAAACAATGATGTGTTTGCCACCAAATAACACATCATACTCTGTTTTGAGAACTTCTTGCATTCTCAAATGCACAAAGGCAAGCATGACATTGGAAACCATGCTTACTTCGTCAATGATAAGAAGTTTCATTTTCCTCAAGACTCTTGAAACTTCAAAACAAGCATCTCCAGATAGCTTGTGATATTCTAATTTGTTGTCATGCTCCACTGGCAGCATCAGTAAACGATGTAAAGTAATCCCTTTAATGTTATGTGCTGCCAGTCCAGTTGGAGCGGTGACAACACAAGACAGCGATGACTCTGTCCTTTCCTTCAAATAACATGAAATTGCTTTAATAAGGAAACTTTTTCCAGTTCCCGCTTCTCCACTCACGTACAGTCGGACAGGCTTCAACGACGTACATGAGCACTCTTTCTTGTCATGACTTAATCCATGATCAATTTGCATGGTAAGTTCGTCATATATTTTCCTCTGCTCAACGTTGAGTTGTCTTTCCAACTCTTCTAAGTTAACCGCATCCTCCTGAGCATGTGCCATGGCTCTTTCCACTTCATTCATAGCAGTGGCAGCTTCATTTTCGATAAGAGGTCCTCCTAGTGGATCCTGACTCAATGAAGCAGAACTCTGACTGTCCTGAGAACTGTCTCTGGCAATCTCGGCTGCAATCGTTGCTTCCTGCTCAATTTCCACATTCAACATTTCTACATATTTGGGAAAAGCAGGACATTCTATGGTCTCCTTGGCAGCATTGAATGAGTCTTCATAACAAAGGAAATCTCCAAGCAGTTCCTCTTCTGCACGCCAAGGCTTAAAAAGTTGCAAAAGTGCTAAATAGAAAAACTCCTTTTTTTCAGGAGATTCGCCACTCAATTTTCGATGGTTTATCAAGTGGCATTTTCTTTGCTTGACCAGACATCCCTCACTTCCTATTACAGCATACACTCCTTTCTCAGTATCTTCTTTGATGTTCCTCTTGAATATGTAATTTTGCAGAACCTCATACAGACAAACATTCTCGAGGTGACTGCTTCGATTTGGATAATATGTATCCAACATGTTGCTCTTCAAAATGTCGGTACTGTTTGGCTCCTTTTCCGCCAAATACTCAATTTCCCGCACAGGTTTCAGAACTCGATTACGCGTTGCAGCAAGACCAACACTCGCCCAAACGATACTCCTGGACTTGGCATAGAGACTTGCTGAAGACAACCGGTCAGAACATTCGTAAGCTCCGATTTCTCGATGCGACAACATCTTCAAACTGAAACTGTACAACTTCTTGCTGAGGCTCTTTTCATGGGAAATGTCCTCCCACATATCCTTCAATTCTGTCTTCTCTTTTTTGGTGATGTAAGATGTCACATTCCGAGCCACAGCCATACAGTTATCAGCCACAAACTGTATATCCATGTTAGCATTCCACATGGACAAAATCACCGGGTTGTAGTCGTTGATGTACTTAGACTCTTCGTTCCTCTTCAAATTGTATGTGTTTTTAGGTGATTTCTTCATCACATTATGTCGCAGCGAAGACATCAAACTGTTCACTCTTCCTTTAGAAATCACCGGTCGTGGAAAGCCGAAACGACATTTGGTGTAGAACTTGTCTTTGTTCCGTAATTTACGACGACAGTACTTTCCACATCGATGGCTTTGGAAACGTAGAACTTTTTCTCTTAGGCTTTTTTTCTCCTTTGCGTTTGGAACAGCACACGTAGAATACTGTTCTATGAAACTCATCACTGAGTCTTCTGCATCCGTTCCAAATTTAGGTGCATCCTTGATCCACAGCAACATATGTATATGATGAGCACCTCTTGCTTGGTACTCCTTCCTCCAGAAGAAATCCAACACCTCTCCAAGAGGTGGATTCTTCTTATTCATGATGAAAGACATCATACCTTCAAATCTATGATTGAAGTACCTACATACATTGACTGGATCCAAAGAGCACAGTTCTCCGGGTGTCTTGAATTCGATGTTTTCTACGTTAGCATTTGCCTCTCGTAGAAATTCAAGTAAGTCTTCCCAGCCATACTCAGCACAGCTCAAAGTGAGGAACCATGTGGGAGTTCCTAAGTTCCTCAGCATACATTTTAAATCACCATGACGACGGTACCAGTACTCATTAGTACCACGCTGACACGCCATGAGATTAATCAGGTGAGAATCCAAAATACTGTCTTGGACATTGACTTTATCCATAAAGTCACTTGCCGAGATGTTTTGCATGTGTATACCACTTTTCAAGATGTGGTTCACTGCATATGACAGTCCAGACAGATCGCTTTCAAACAGGAGATGAAACAAATAAGGAATGCATTGTCGAAACCTAGGATCTCCTGCATACAATCGCAAAGTCCGGTATTCAGAAGCAGGAATTTGATGAGGTCGCTCATCATATCTTCCTCCCTGACCTGTTGGAAAAAGCTGTGGGAAACACCGAGCTTCCAAACTTTCCTCCCAAACACTAATGGGACTCCCTTTCGCTTGTTTCATTTGAAACAACTCAATAGCATTCCCCATGACTTCCTTGGAATGCAAAGGATGAACACTATAATGTTCATATATTTCTTCACTAGTACAGGGTTCTACTTTCTCAATTTGACCAGCACACAAATCGCTATCCTCTTCCTCACTTACTTCCTCTTCTGCAACATATACATTTTTATAGTATTTATTATATTTTTTCAAATACAATGTTGCCCTTTTGACTTTCCTAACATCTACTAAATCTTGCCATATTTTCTTATTCTTTGTCGGAACCCCATTAACTAAGATAACAAGAGGTTCCTCTTCCACTTTTTCTACTCCAATTGTGTTAATGTTTTTCTTCAAATCTAGAGGCAAATAAACAACTCTTCCCTTTAATCCTCTCTGTAAATCTGATGGAGGCAATTTCCCTGTCTTTGGCTCCATTCTTACAATAGCCTGAAAGGGATGGATACTTTGAATCAAAATAAATTCATAAGTATTTAAATCCTTCAATTCAGAAGGAATCTCAACCAATTCCAGATTATTATGAACTGCTCTAGCAGGCATCTGGTTTTGATTTAATTTGTTACAACAATAAGTACACACACGTTGATCCAATCCCAAATCAAAACAATTTTCTACCATCAAGTATGTTGTAAAATCCTTCCATTCACTATTATTTTCCCTTTCACTTTTTCCATATAAATCCACTAACTTAGTCTGATTCTTATAATAAGTGCGTCGACAACACACACAAGTGAAATTTGGCCTCTCACTTGATTTCACCTCAAACGTCGCAATTTCCCTCTGGAAATTATCTCTACTGGAAACCTGTACACTATCTTCCACATTACTCTCTTCTTCTTGGTCAATTTCAACATTCTCCTCTTTACTTCCAAAGTAACAAAACTCAATTTCTTCACATATATTCTTCACATCTATTTCAGAACCATGCAAAAGAGCAGCGCATAATTGTTTAAGCATAATTGCTGGACTCTTAGCATAATACAACATTCTAACTAATTTCCTCACTTTATTATGATGCACTGCTAGCATCCTGAAATGATGAAAAACACTCTGGCATACTCTCCTGGAAAGACAAGCCAGTGAATGACCATGCAAACCTATCACTTCTCTCACTCTGCAAGGATCTAATTCTTGCAACAACTTCATTTTCTGCTTCAAACTTTTCTTATTAAATGACCGTATAAAATCACAAAGCAAATTGATGGAATCCTGTCGTACACTGCAAATACTACTACACTTCCAGGTGTACACAGGACCCTTAGGACGTCTCCATAAAACCTCATTACCTAACACCTCTTCTATCTCTGTTCTCACAACTTTTTCTTTTTCAACTGGACAACCATCTTTCACTTCATAAGCTCGACCACTGGTGTCAACTGCATGCACCAAATCATTATCCTGGAAATAACTCTCCTCATTAAAAAATGCCTCAGAGCTTGAACTATGCATCCATTCTCCAGAAAAAACTTCACAAAAATTACTACGATTAACTATTCTCTTCCATCTACTATTTCTTTTGAAATCATAAATTACCTTGTTTAGCTTCCTAATTCTATTGATTGTCAAAATAAATAACTTACGTTTAATTTCAAATGCCTGATCAATAACTTTCTCAACTATTTTTTTTCTCTTATAAAAAACCACTTTCTGTTGACCTTTCTTAATATTTTTTAACAAATTCCTAATTATCCTGTTGCGGAACATTCGTTTACGAATATCCCTAAACTGTTGTTTCCTTCTACTTTCATGCATAGAGTTATCTCTTACTCTAGCAGTAACATTTCTCATTGGCCTTTCCTTACCATTTGAATTGTTTCTCCTTTTCTGGACTGAAACATTTTCTGTAGTAATATTTTTTTTACTACACATATTTCTTATGACTGTTTTTGGACTCTTACCCGGTGCTTTCTTGGTGACTTGACAAATCTTTTTGTTAGAGGACTGCTGCATTATTCCATGGTCCTGCTGTCTTTGACGTTTTGCAGCCTTTCTCACTCTTTCTTTGCTAGGCATCCTAAAATCTTGAAATAATCTGCAGTTGAATCTGTGGTAAAATATAATAAAAAATGTTATTAACCACTATTACCCAACAGTAAATTAATAACAGTCATCAAAAACTTAACACACTACTTAAGTATATAATATACTGAAGCCTATCTCCAATTTTTCACTGAACAGGACTCATCTCTTCTTAACCTTGGATAAACCTCACCTACTCTGTGTCCCCTGCACATAATTAAATGTAAAGGGGCAGATTTATATTAACTAGCACATCCCCAGGGATGCACCAGTTAACGTGCACCGCTGCTCTGCCACCCACGGTGTGCCGCATTTACAATCAGATAGGACAAAGCTACATCAAAACCCTGCGCCTGCTTGAAGCAGGCATAGATCTTGACGCAGGTAGGCTGAAAGCTAAAGCAACAACTAAGTGTTGTGTGCAGAAGTTACAAAAAAGGAAAAATGGCGTTTAAACCAGTAATCAGACCATGCTAACGTAACACAGAGTAAAAATATCCAGGATCTACATCAGTTTGGGGTTCACGAACCTGGCAGGTACAAGGCACTGAGGCTTTCCACCGTGCATGTCTCATCCCAAATCATATGTTGTTTGTGAATGAAACAATTTCCCAGACCAAATGCTTTGGATTGGCTACTTCTAAAAAATTAAACACCCCTACTATCCCAGAGTTAGAGGAATATGATGGTTGGAGTAATTTTACTCGTTGTCCATTAAAGATTTACAGGCCCTACTCCGTAATTCTTCCTTTAACATTTCCAGTATAAATCCAAAAGGTTGACTGCTTTGGCAACGTGCCTTATCCACGGTTTAATAACGCTGCCTTTTGCTTTATATAAGTTTTCAAATTGTATGAAATATATACCAATAGGTCGTTATTAACCTTTAGGTAGTGGTTTTCTTCATGAGGTCTGGTCGCTTCCATACACATACAGATTTTCAAAGATGATCAAGAACTTTATCTGAATGGAGAGGAATGCACTGAGACGCCAGATCATTCACTAATGTGTAGGCACATACAGTTACACGGTTCATGCAACAAACACCGACCAAATATGGCTTGCGTGTTGCAAGGCACACCAGTTCCTGCTATCATCCCCACGTTCAAGTTCTTGGAAAATGGTAGTTATTTGATGCTCAATAATGAAGATTGTTCTGGGTTAATTAAAAGTATTCATTTTATCATAACAGTAAATGAACGGGTTATTTGCTGCAGAAATGTTCTATTTCCTCCCACACATGAACATAGGGAGTTTTCAATCTGGCCACAAATACCAACCTTGGGAGCACATTTCAACGGCATGACAAGAATAAGAGCTCTTTTGTCTCAAAGAGAGGTGGCCTTGACTTCGGCCCGTGAAACTTTCGTGCTTCACATAGCGAACACCCGTACAGAGGTGCAGACCCTTTTAAATACAGATTCGCCTTTCCATTTCAGCAAGATGGTTCGGACTATCTCTAACGCGTCCTCCACAAAGGGCCTGGCGCACTTTTTTAAAGTTGTTACCAGTGGTCTCGTGACTTCATTTGAGAAAATCTTTGTAGTCATCCCTGCTTTCTTTCATTCTATTTTTTCCACTCTGCTTCGTGGATTCCCATTTTTACTTGCATTACCAGCGGACGCTCTTGTGCTTTTTTACCTTTTTAAATATGGATGTCCCTCCTGTGCAAGCTCCCGCCCTGCAGCTGCTGACACTGTTCCGCAATCGCATGCTAGAATATTATGGCAGAATGCCGTTGGCGATATTAAGCACGGCATATGGATTATCTTTTCGATTCTCCTACTTCACCTGTGTCCAGCCTATATTTCACTGCCTGACCTGTGATTTCGATTGGGCCATTGATTTGTGTCTCTGCGGACCGGTTTATCCTGACGTCGACTTTAATCAGCTGATGACTCCTATCATTACTCACGAGTTGGTTTGTCCTGGCGAAAGGATTATGGCTGTGGCATTGATGCATGGACTAATTGGTCCCTGGAATTTACTGGCGGCAACACAGTCTTTCTTGGAACAGAGCTTTCTTGAAAACCCACCGAGCTGTCCTCTGATGTTGATAGAGGATCCGGTGCTGGGAGAGCACTTGTGTTCTTTTCCGCTTTTAAATTGGATGGCTGAACTCTTTTCGGATGAAGACGGTGACTTCCTATTGGAGGCTGTTGCAGCTTATTTTGCATACACAGTTATGTCATAGACCTTTTTCATGTTTGATATGCTGAGTACTAGCATTTCATTGACAATTCATTGACTTATTTGTCAAGTTTTTATTATTTAGCTTGCCTATTGGCTTAAGACTCGATAAAGTACTTGGCTGTTTTATTTTTCTTTAGCATTAAATTTTCCTAGTTTTTAATGTTTTACCTTGCGGAACGTCCACATATAAAGTTGTAATCTGCTCTCATGAGATGGCACTTCTATTATCTTATTCAGTTCGTTTCCGGATCATGGGGAGGTGTCATCTAGGTCCTGGATATCTTTACACCGTGTTAAGTTAGCATGGACTCATTACCGGTTTAAACGCCATTTTTTCCTTTTTTGCAACTTCTGCACACGACACTTAGTTGTTGCTTTAGCTTTCAACCTAATAGTTCATCGTGATTTACATGAGAATAATATGTTATTGCTCTACTATCTGCTTTACTTCTTAAACTATATCTGTACAGCGAGTGCTGAAGTTTCAAGAACAACACGATACAGAATTGTTATGAGGTCTGATCTCCACGACTTCATACTCATAACATAAGTGCAGCTTCTCCCAATTCTGGGCATGAGGCGGGTTTTATATTGCTTTGCCGAACACACATACACAACACTTGATGCGGTTCACATGAAGAGAGAGCTGGTGTATGCTGATGTGATTCCTTCAAATCTAAGACACTAAAGTATCGGCACGCCCTAAACCAACACAAAGAGACCTTCTTAGCAAATAATATATTATGTGTATTAGGGAGGGTGAGATATAAGCAGCCGCGGGCCGTGGAGGGAGTTTCGGTGGGGCAGGGAGGTGGGGAGGGGGAGGGGCAGGGTGGAGCCCTCTCCACCCTGCCCCTCCCCCTCCCCGCCTCCCTGCCCCACCGTAACTCCCTCCACGGCCCGCGGCTGCTTATAAGTGTTGCTAACTCTTATTCATTTACAGCATGTTAACATACTGTCACCATTCGCTTTTTATGTACTACTGACTATGCTGGTAATTTTGCTACTGATAATATGTGTACATGTATAATCTAAGATACTACGCCTGAGAAGACGGCATTAGTAAATAAACATTTCAAATACACATGTGTTCTTCTTAACTCCATGTTCTGGTTTCTAAGAAATATATAACGACCGACTGTTCATGAGTTCCACGTATCCTGAGGTACTATAAGTTCATATTCTGGATTGTCTAAACATTGAGAGTTTGTTATATCCAATGTGACACTGTACCTAGCTTGCTAAGGGGTTTTGATTACTAAGGTGAGTTTTGGGACACCCTAATTCGCCGTGGTTCCAATCCTCTGTCCACAGTTCTGTGTGAGAACAGAAACCCTGCGACAGGGGCACCCCTCAGCCTTGCTGGAGCTTCATCACACTTGCGATACAACTCCAGCAATGCGCCAACTTTACGGCACAAATACGTCACGCATCTGTGCTGTTTTTGCCCCATGATGCGCCGCATTGTAAATGCAGCACACCATAGGTGACGGAACAGCGGCACAGAATGACTAACACATCCCTGGTGATGCGCCAGTCATCATAAATCTATCCCTATGCTTCTTATCTTGTTAGAGATGAACCGCCATATGTATCATCAAAGTTTTTTCCATTTCCTAAATAGCGAACTTTAAGGAATAAATAGCGATTCTTTACCATTCCTAGTTTGCGATGACCTATTTGCTAATTACAAATTACCCATTCATTTCCATGCAGCAGGAGGCCCATAGGAATGAAGGTGCAATTTGCGATTAGCAATTACCTCATCGCAAATTACGAATTTTTCCGACGGTGCAGGGGTGTCTCAAGAACACCCTGCTGCACCCCTGAAAAAGAAATTTGGGGTCATATGGCGCACATAAATTTTGAAAACATTCCTTTACCTCAAAAACGATTTTCAACTCATAATTTGAAAACACTGCACATGGGGAAATGACTTAAAATGTCCTTAAGACACATAAAAGCATTTTTTGATTGCCTTTGCAGCATGTTTCAGTCACCTTTAACATGCCTATGTAACGGAAACATTCAAAATCTAAATTTGCCATGCACAGGTGGGAGCATATTTACAAGCAATTTGCTCCACAGACAAACTTCTTACATTGAAATGGGAAAAATAACATCAGAGACTCTCAATTACCTTATAAAGAAGCAGACACCATTATGTCCTTCTCATCAATATTAAAACCATTGCTTTTTCTCAAAAACGATTTACAAGTCATAATTTGAAAACACTCCACAGCTCCTATGCACATAAAAGCCCTGTCAGTACTAATACTTCACATTTTCTCCAATTACAATTTCTCAAAGAAACAAAATCTATTTGTGAAACACTTGAGACAAAGCAACATTTGAAAAACACAACTTTCTTCATAATTTTCTCCTTAAAGCACACTATTTTCTATCTAAATTAAAGAAATCTTTTCTCACCTTAGCAAATACTTTGAGTTTCAAAACAGTCTCAGAAACACACCAATTTGTCTTCAGCAGAGCAAAAGGTATGCACTCCAGAGTCTGCAGCTACCAAAAGCACAGAAATGCTGTAATTCCTCACACATATCTCTCATGTCACCCAATCAAAACTCTTCCCTCACTTTTTTTCAAAGCAAAACCCTTCCCCCATCTGCCCCCTCTCTGCTTTTTCTGCATAGCAACCACCTCTTGCAAGACCTCTCACACAACAATGTTGCAATTGAACTCTGAACTCTCAGTGCACCTGCATATCCAGAGCATTCTTTCATTTAATGATTTTTTATTCGCCACTCAAAATACATCTTTCAACGAACTCATCCATGCACACTAACTTTCTGTTTTCAGCAATCAAAATCCACCAATCACTCTTACTGCTTCATTAACACAGAAACTCCTCAGTTTTTTTCATTTTACACTCTCATTTTTTCAACTGCCATTTCATTGCCACACTTCATCTGACTGCAGCAGAACCTTCTCTCACCATGTTTTCTGTCTGGATTGTTGGACATAGTTACATCTATTGGGCTCAGAGGTACGCTGAAAACAGGAATTTACCTAACCTCAATTTACAAGATGTGGAAATTAAGTGGTTTGGCCACAGAGGATTAAAATGTCACCAATTGATACCATTGGTGAAAACCTTTATGCATTTGCCAAAACCTGACCTGTTAATTGTGCACTGTGGAGGTAATGATTTGGGCACTTTGACTGGGGTAGGTCTGGAAATGCTTTTAAAGGACACCTTTGAGCAATTGATGGCACTTTTTCCTCAGACTGCCTTGGTATATTCAAATATATGCCAAAGACAGAAATGGAGGTGGTCGAACCAATTTTGTCCACAAATTGAGAAATCGAGGAAGCATGTAAACAAATCTGTTTCAGCTTACATGAGAGACCATGGAATGGGCTCCCTGTACAACAATAACTTGCGTTACTACATGCAAGATATCTACAGAGGAGATGGAGTTCACTTCTCAGATGAGGGCAACAGAGTTTTCACTCTGAATTTAAGACTGTGCATTGGTACCTACTTATAAGTACCTAAATGTACCATAAACCCAAAAGCTCTTCTCAGAGCTACCCTACATCTGATCACTCACAATTATTATTTTACTCTAACTTTTTTCACTAATTTTCAAGAAAGTACGCTCCCCAGAACGCTTCCCGGTTCGCGAACCGGGCGCACTCCACGCAAAAAAACTAAAAAAACGGTATATATTTTTTTTGCCCTGCGAGACCCTTTCAAAGCCTCCACATCAAACCTAGGGGTCAGGGACGATCTACTATGCCCCCTTATGGTCATTTGCCCCTTCGCTTTGGCCTCCTCTTGTCTCTCGATCCTACCGAGAGACAAGATGGCGGCCGCTACGGACTGTTTGGAATGTTTACAGACGCCGAAAAACCAATCAGCTTCGCAAACCTCCGTAACGCGAAAAGTACGCGAAGCGGAGCGCTGTTACAGATATATATCTTTTTTTGAACGTTAATTTCTCAAAATCCACTGGAGCACATATATTGAGACCTAGCAAAGGCACATCGGGCTACCAGTCCCTACAATTTTGCCAAGTTTCGTGCAAATCCATTCAGCCGTTCGATTATTATTATTTTATTTTTTTTTGCCCCGCGGGGCCCTTTTAAAACCTCCACATCAAACATAGGGGGTCAGCGACAATCTACTATGCCCCCTTATGGTCATTTGCCCCTTCGCTTTGGCCTCCTCTTGTCTCTCGATCCTACCGAGAGACAAGATGGCGGCCGCTACGGACTGTTTGGAATGTTGACAGACGCCGGAGAACCAATCAGCTTCGCTTCACAAAGCTCCGTTGCGCGAAAAGTACGCGTCCTGGAGCGCTGCCCGGTCCGCTGTTACAGATATATATCTTTTTTTAAACGTTAATTTCTCAAAATCCACTGGAGCACATATATTGAGACCTACAAAAGGCACATCGGGCTACCAGTCCCTACAATTTTGCCAAGTTTCGTGCAAATCCATTCAGCCGTTCGGGCTAAAAGTGAGGCCAACCGCCCTATGGAAATTAACATGGGAAAAACGCGTTTTGGGACCCCCCTTTTTTCTCGGCCCCCCCTTGACGAACCCCCCCAAAATTTTCAGGGGCTGCTCAGAAACAAAATGTGCCATTTTCCTGAAAATTTCAGCCAATTCCGTCCACAAACGCCAAAGTTATTAGACATAGAATTTTCAAAAATCCCATAGAGAAAAAATCCTAACTATATATACCTACTGGCGACCGCCAGTAGGTAATATATATATATATATATATATACATATATATATATATACACATATATATATATATATACATATATATATATATATATATATATATATATATATATATATATATATATATATATATATATATATTCACTGAAAAAACCATAGGTTATAGACCATATATAGTTAGGAATTAGCATTTACAAAACCTTGAAAATTCACTGAAAAAACCATAGGTTATAGACCATATATAGTTAGGAATTAGCATTTAAAAAACCTTATTTTACTCACACAAAACCATTGAAATTCCATATATAGTTAGTTGCACTAACTATATATCGCGCACCTGCAATCCACTGCTGATGATGTCACATATTACATCATTCATGACATGGTCAGTGACATCACTGATGACATCACTGATGACATCTCAAATGACATCACTGATGACATCACTGATGACATCTCATTTGACATCATTCTTGTGCTAATACGATAAACCTCTTCAGACTCTAATATAACCTTAGATGCACTCAGTGTATACAGACACTCACACACTGTCACTCATCCATGGAGTTACTCACACACCTAGTCAGTCATGCAAAGAAACAATCTCACCTCCATTTCTTCAACTATACAGTTATACACACCTTACTTATTCAAACATATACTAACACATATTTACTCTCTTATACAATCCCTGATACAAGTTCACAATGATCCATACAACCACTCACACATTCAGTGGCTCTCATGCACAGTTATTTATATATGCCAACTCTCACATGTACTGTGTTTTACATATGTACTTACTATGACATGTAGCATTGAGATATCCATTCACTCATCAATACACTCATGCACACAGTCAACTGCCCATGTAGCTGTTTCCACATGCACTCTTGAACTCATACACCTAGTGAATCAACTGCTCACACATCTATGCACAGAGTCACACACCTCCCAGCCACCCCCACACAAACTCAATCTCCCATACAAATACTTGGGCAACCAATCAATAACACATATAGCCTCTCGTATAGCTAATGATCAACACATGCAGCAGTTTACATCACAACAGACATAATGATGCACAAATTAAGACAGTTTAGTCACTAACCCATGCATTCAGTGAGACACATTTAATCACTCACTCATACAGTCAGTCACGCACCTACTAAATCCTTCATCCAGACACTTATACATCCACTCATTCTTCAATATGTAAGACATATTTTAACTTTACAGAAACATACAGTCACTGGATGTTGTCATCAGTGATGTCATCAGTGATGTCATTTGAGATGTCATCAGTGATGTCATCAGTGATGTCACTGACCATGTCATGAATGATGTAATATGTGACATCATCAGCAGTGGATTGCAGGTGCGCGATATATAGTTAGTGCAACTAACTATATATGGAATTTCAATGGTTTTGTGTGAGTAAAATAAGGTTTTTTAAATGCTAATTCCTAACTATATATGGTCTATAACCTATGGTTTTTTCAGTGAATTTTCAAGGTTTTGTAAATGCTAATTCCTAACTATATATGGTCTATAACCTATGGTTTTTTCAGTGAATTTCAATGGTTTTTTAATAGCAAATATCATAAGCTGTCGAATGTCAAGTACGTGGTAAGTGAAAACATTTTCGTGTTTATGCACACTGATCTGCTTTGAATGGTGCCCCCCCCCCTCATTTCTATTAGGAGTACTCTCTCTTTGCAGATAGTGAAAGGTAGTTAACGCAGGTCTTTGCCCCCATTGTAATCCGTCGTGCCTGCTTCTCTCTCCATTTGATTCATTGTTATCCAAGTATTTACTGTTTTAGAATTAGTTCTCTTTGGTTCATTCTCTATTTACAAACAAACACAGAGTCGCAATACTCTGTTTAGTCTTTGCAGATAACGAAAAATCGTGTAAAAAAAAAGAAAAAGAATCGAGCAAAATCAGTAGGCCACTAATGGGATCTCTTTTTGACCTCGCAAAAATAGAAACATTAGGAACAACCCCTCATGACAAATACAAAACTAGTGAGATGAACTGAACTCCACACAATGATGGCTGCAAAACAGCTCGGCTCCGCCACCCACCCCGCCCAAAATAACGATAAAGAACGGCTGCCATGATTGGTTGCGGAATGACCACGACGGAGCTACGAAATGGTGCTGCTCTCATGCTAACCCCAGCTTCAGTCTGAAACATCCAGAAACACTGTAGACTACCAATTCGATCAGTTCCGGTAGCGCCCCAATGTAACCCGGTAGAGAAGAACTAGCCCTCCCCTCTTTGACTGATGGTTCTTGTTGCCTGTCCCTTCTGTTGTCATTTAACAGAACTATTTAGCCTGCTGAAAGGGGTTGTGTTCCGACCGCTGGTTGGTGGAGACATTTTGACTATATTCTGTACCTGCGTTGTCGCGTAATGCGTCATATGACGCGCCGCGTTAGCGCATCCGGAAGTCATCCGGGGCGCGCAGCGCGTAACGTAAGCATAACAAGTCATGTGACTTGTTAATAAAACTTTTCATTGGTTCATTTTACTTTTCTTATTGTAATGATGAAAGGCTTGATCATATGACCTAAAAATTACGCTTTTCATTACTTCCGAACATTATTTTTTCTTAAATATATGTTATAATGTTCCAGGCTAATGTACTTTCCCGGAAATTTTACAACTGTCCTGCAAGTAAAATATATTCTTTTTTCGAGAAAAAGAGCGTTTCTTCGTCCCATGACGGAGCCGTTGAGCAAAAGAGGGTCGACCTGCTGTCTTAGTCGCCGATACGCCTGAATATGAGATTCTTATCGATCACTTTATGTTGCAGGAATAGAAAACACAACAGCCCTTGACCATTTATCTTTACTGCGTTCCTTCGTATTATACCTTTTACCCTTCATGTAATTGGTCTGCTTTATTTCACTTGCCTTTTAATGATTCTAAAACAGTGACTATTATTAAAAACTTTACCAATGTATATACTACTACCATGTTTTCTTTTAAAAACCTTTATTGTGAAAATTTCATTATACAAATACGAGCCTATAACCACGTGGGCCGGCCACGGAGCAAACTGTAATCGTATATGATGAATAGACATTTACACTGTAGAGGAACGTAACGGGCGGGCCATTAGGTTGCAAGAACTAAGGTGTCTAACAGTTACGGAATCGGTGGACGTACATTTTATAATTAAAATACGACAGGGCCAGTTACAATAAAATTATCTAGATATACATTTGCGGGCAAGTACCATGGGTGACGTTAATTCGAACTTTCAACAGTACAGTAATCAATAACACATCAGAACTTAATATCAATAGGGATGTCGAAATATTCAATCAATTCTCGTCCCC
The DNA here is from genome assembly GCF_964261635.1 of Lissotriton helveticus. NCBI lineage: Eukaryota > Metazoa > Chordata > Amphibia > Caudata > Salamandridae > Lissotriton > Lissotriton helveticus. The sequence goes on along the minus strand of NC_136061.1, from coordinate 1,705,173,721 downwards.
GCCCGCCATGTGCTTCAAAACTGCATACGTATCTCGTGATTTCAAGGTTCTGCAACCAGTACACAACAAGGAGTTACGAGTCCCATTTATTCTGGCGCCATTTTGGGCGAGGACGGGCAGGTCCAGGATATAGTCAAAATGTCTCTACCAACCATCGACTATGATGATGTTCATATGCTGTATTTATTAGAGTAACACTCAGATGTCCACATGAAATAAATTTGCCACAATCTAAACATGTCATTTTAATCTTTCCAAAGTTCTTCTAAATATTTGGGACCGTTTCCCTTGCCTCTGAAGCTCTCAGTGCCACTTCTTTGATGAATGTACTAGCAGGTCAGGGGTTCTCCTCCAAATCTCTCTTTTATGCAGCACTATAATTAATTGTTGCCACCTCTCCATATGACGATGCATGGTATAGTTACCACAACTATATTTTTTTTCGGTTCCTCTAGAGAGTTCATCGTGGCAGATGAAGCGTGTAACGTACCGGGCATTTACCTTTTTTTGCATGTACAGGAAAGGAAAAAAAAATCGAGCGTCCGAGTTCTAAGGTGTCCCAGGGCCATTTTAGTGGACCAGGCCCAAATCCAAAGAACAGGCCGCCATTTTGAGAGTCCTGTTGCAGCCGCCTGTCGCTGTAGCATCAAGAGCAGCCGAAACTCAGCTGAATGGCAACTGAAACGGTAAAGGGGCGCCCCACTACAGCAGACGAGCCAGGCCCAAATCCAAAGAACTGCTATCTCACAGGCTAATGGGGCGACCCACGCCGAGTTTCAGCATTGTAGGATGACCACACAAGTACAGCAACTTGCTAGACATCACCTCGGTGCCATCCGGATCTCGGCGCCCCACTGCAGATGAAGTGCCTCTCAACTATGAAACCACCACGGTGACATCCGGATCTTGGCGCGTTGTGCTGCCTTCGGCCTATTCGCACATCGGTCCGCTACTGACGCCATCTCACAGGCTAATGGGGTGACCCACGCCGAGTTTCAGCATTGTAGGATGACCACAGCAACTTGCTAGACATCACCTCAGTGCCATCCGAATCTTGGCATCTCAACGCCTAGTGGTATCTTCCATACAAAAAATATTGTTACGCTGCCTTTGGCCCCATTCGCACACCAGTCCGCAACTTAGACATCACCTCGGTGCCATCCGGATCTTGGCATCTCAGCGCCTTGTGGTGTCAGTCAGAAAATATTGTTGTGCTGCCTTCGGCCTATTCGCAAATCCAAAGAACTGCTATCTCACAGGCTAATGGGGCGACCCACGCCGAGTTTCAGCATTGTAGGATGACCACACAAGTACAGCAACTTGCTAGACATCACCTCGGTGCCATCCGGATCTCGGCGCCCCACTGCAGATGAAGTGCCTCTCAACTATGAAACCACCACGGTGACATCCGGATCTTGGCGCGTTGTGCTGCCTTCGGCCTATTCGCACATCGGTCCGCTACTGACGCCATCTCACAGGCTAATGGGGTGACCCACGCCGAGTTTCAGCATTGTAGGATGACCACACCAACTTGCTAGACATCACCTCAGTGCCATCCGAATCTTGGCATCTCAACGCCTAGTGGTATCTTCCATACAAAAAATATTGTTACGCTGCCTTTGGCCCCATTCGCACACCAGTCCGCAACTTAGACATCACCTCGGTGCCATCCGGATCTTGGCATCTCAGCGCCTTGTGGTGTCAGTCAGAAAATATTGTTGTGCTGCCTTCGGCCTATTCGCACATCGGTCCGCTACTGACGCCATCTCACAGGCCAACGGGGCGCCCCACGCCGACTTTCAGCATTGTAGGATGGCCACACCAGTACCACAACTTGCAAGACACCACCTCGGTGCCATCCGGATCTTGGCATCTCAGCGCCTTGTGGTCTCTTCTACACCGGAAATATAGTAGAAAATATTGTTGCGCTGCCTTTAGCCCCATTCACACATCAGTCCGCTACTGACACCATCTCACAGGCCAACGGGGCGCCCCACGCCGACTTTCAACATTGTAGGATGGCCACAGAAGTGCGACAACTTACTAGACACCACCTCGGTGCCATCCGGATCTTGGCGCGTTGTGCTGCCTTCGGCCTATTCGCACATCGGTCCGCTACTGACGCAAACTCACAGGCCAACGGGGCGCCCCACGCCGACTTTCAGCATTGTAGGATGGCCACACCAGTGCGGCAACTTCCTACACACCACCTCGGTGCCATCCGGATCTTCGCGCGTAGTGAAGCTGCAGCAGCTGCAAATAAGCTTCAGACAGTGTTACAACCGCTGCTCAGAACTCTCAACTATGACACCACCTCGATGCCATCCGGATCTTGGCGCGTTGTGTTGCCTTCGGCCTATTCGCACATCGGTCCGCTACTGACACCGCCTCACGTGCCAACGTATTTTCTCCACATTTTATACCCTATGCCGCATAACAGGTCATGTGACTTCTTTATAAAACTTTTCATTGGTTCATTTTACTTTTGGTTTCCTAATGATGGAAGGCTTGATCATATGACCTAAAAACAACACTTTTCATTGGATGAAAACTTTTTTTTCCCCCCAAACGATGAAAGCCCCACCTTGTTTCTGGATGTTTCAGACTGAAGCTGGCGTCACCATGAGAGCACCACCATCTCGTAGCTCCGTCGTGGTCATTCCGCGAGCAATCATGGCAGCCGCTCCCCACCAGAAGCCTGCAGGAGTCGGGGCCCCCAAAACTTTTGATGAATTCTCAAGGCGGAGGGGACGCTTTCGAGAATGGGGTCCAAGACCTAGCAGACAAGCGTCCGATTTCCAAGGTGTCCCAGGGCCATTTCAGTGGACCAGGCCCAAAAAGGAAACAGCCTGCCGCCATTTTGAGAGTCCTGTGGCAGCCGCCTATCGCTGCACCGCAAGAGTGGGCGCAACTCAGCTGAATGGCGGATTTTGACACAGTGGACCAAAAGCGGACGGAATGGCAACTGAAACGGTAAAGGGGCGCCCCACTACAACAGATGACACTCCACCTGGAGAGGCCCGTTCACGCCGCCTCCCCCGGGGCGCCCCACGCCGTTATTCGGAGCAGCATTGTAGGATACCAAAACCAGTGCGGCAACTTACTGGACATCACCTTGGTGCCATCGTTCTGCTGCCTTGGAACTATTCGCACAACAGTTTGCTACTGATGACCCACCCCCCGCGACGCCCCACGCCGTTATTTGCTGGGTGGCAACTTACTAGACATCACTTTTGTGTCATCTAGATTTCGGCGCGTTCTGCTGCCTTGGAACTATTCGCACAACAGTTTGCTACTGATCACCCACCCCCCGCGACGCCCCACGCCGGAAATCTGGACGTTGTGCTGCGTTGGGACTATTCGCACAGCCGACCGCTACTTCGTTGTTTTTCTCTAAAAATGTTTATATGTTATTACTATTTTTGTTTTCTTGTATATATTTATAAATTATTAAAGTTTTATAATCTTACTACTTTGTCGGAGTGCTATATATTTTTAATGTGACACATAATTGTAAAAACTTTGATGTACAAAGAGTCATCCCTGGAATCTTCCGCTTCACGCTCGGTCCCCTCCCCAATCACAATACAGGATGGTTTTCAGATAATAGCAACGCTTCTGCTGTGACGGATCTCATCGAGTGTGGGCCTTGATCTACTATAACTCCTTTGAAGACGGGTGATTCTTTACAGCTGTGGCCATAAACTACATCTGCAGGGCTAGCTGATAGCCTAGGACCGGCCTGGACAATCGGACACAGAGGAAAAGGAGTGTCAGAGGGTGCGGTAGTGAATAGGGCGAAAGGGAGGTGTCGGGCGGGCACAGGGTGTGATTCTCAGGGAAGAACAGCGCAGATGGGGGGAGGTTTATTACCCATGCATAAAACAGAGAGCGGGGGTGACCACTGCCTGGGGGAGATGCTTGCGAGGGTGGGGAGCCATGGTAAGGATCGACAGCGTTCACAGAGTGGATCTGGTCAAGGCATCTAAAATGGCTGCCGTGCACGACAAAAGTGTGGCATTTGAAAAAAGACAAGATGGCGCACACAATGTTTTTCAACAATTCCTGATTTCCTTCGAATCGAACGTTAACAGACGTTGGGGCATATTACCAAAGTTAAGCGATATTTATCCCTAACGATGCATTGCAAAGATTTTTTTACCGTCAGAAATTATCGCAGATAAACCTTGCTATTATCAAGGTTTATCGCAAATACGATAAAAAACGAGCGCAATGCATTAATGTCGCTGAAAACTCCGCGATATTCATGCATTACCGAGCTAATGCTCTTAGCCATGTTATCCACCTCCCATTGGATAACATGGCTAAGAACTGCTCAGGGCAGCTGTTACTTTTTGGAGATATTCGCGCTTATCTCGAATATTTCCAAAAGTTGATAATAGGAGATAGCGATGTTAGCGACTGTTTCCAGTCGCTAACATCTTGGCATGCCCACTTTGCATGTCATTAGTGATAAATATCACTCACATGCAAAGTGGGACCCAAGATGGTCGCTATCTCCTACTAGCCGTCGCTAACTGGTGTTAGCAACAGCTAGGTAATACACATATAATTTTATCTCCGCGAAGCGGAGCGCTGTTACAGATATATATCTTGTTTTTGAACGTTAATTTCTCAAAATGCACTGAAGCACATATATTGAGACATAGCAAAGGCACATCGGGCTACCAGTCCCTAATATTTTACCAAGTTTCGTGCAAATCCATTCAGCCGTTCGATTATTATTATTATTATTTTTTTTTGCCCCGCGGGGCCCTTTTAAAACCTCCACATCAAACCTAGGGGGTCAGCGAGGATCTACTATGCCCCCTTATGGTCATCAGCCGTTCGATTATTATTATTATTTTTTTTTTTGCCCCGCGGGGCCCTTTTAAAACCTCCACATCAAACCTAGGGGGTCAGCGAGGATCTACTATGCCCCCTTATGGTCATTTGCCCCTTCGCTTTGGCCTCCTCTTGTCTCTCGATCCTACCGAGAGACAAGATGGCGGCCGCTACGTACTGTTTGGAATGTTTACAGACACCGGAGAGCCAATCAGCTTCGCTTCGCAAAGCTCCGTAACGCGAAAAGTACGCGAAGCGGTGCGCTGTTACAGATATATATCTTTTTTTGAACGTTAATTTCTCAAAATCCACTGAAGCACATATATTGAGACCTAGCAAAGGCACATCGGGCTACCAGTCCCTACAATTTTGCCAAGTTTCGTGCAAATCCATTCAGCCGTTCGATTATTATTATTATTATTTTTTTTTGCCCCGCGGGGCCCTTTTAAAACCTCCACATCAAACCTAGGGGGTCAGCGAGGATCTACTATGCCCCCTTATAGTTATTTCCCCCTTTGTTTTGACCTCCTCTTGTCTCTCGATCCTACCGAGAGACAAGATGGCGGCCGCTACGGACTGTTTGGAATGTTGACAGACGCCGGAGAACCAATCAGCTTCGCTTCACAAAGCTCCGTTGCGCGAAAAGTACGCGTCCTGGGCCGCTGCCCAGTCCGCTGTTACAGATATATATCTTTTTTTAAACGTTAATTTCTCAAAATCCACTGGAGCACATATATTGAGACCTACAAAAGGCACATCGGGCTACCAGTCCCTACAATTTTGCCAAGTTTCGTGCAAATCCATTCAGCCGTTCGGGCTAAAAGTGAGGCCAACCGCCCTATGGAAAACTCAATGTTAAAAACACGTTTTGGGACCCCCCTTTTTTCTCGACCCCCCCTGGACGAAACCCCCCCCAATTTTCAGGGGCTGCTCAGAAACAAAATGTTCCATTTTCCAGAAAATTTCAGCCAATTCCGTCCACAAACGCCAAAGTTATTAGACATAGAATTTTCAAAAAACCCATAGAGAAAAAATCCTAACTATATATACCTACTGGCGACCGCCAGTAGGTAATATATATATATATATATATTACCTACTGGCGGTCGCCAGTAGGTATATATAGTTAGGATTTTTTCTCTATGGGTTTTTTGAAAATTCTATGTCTAATAACTTTGGCGTTTGTGGACGGAATTGGCTGAAATTTTCAGGAAAATGGCACATTTTGTTTCTGAGCAGCCCTTAAAAATTTGGGGGGGGTTCGTCAAGGGGGGGCCGAGAAAAAAGGGGGGTCCCAAAACGCGTTTTTCCCATGTTAATTTCCATAGGGCGGTTGGCCTCACTTTTAGCCCGAACGGCTGAATGGATTTGCACGAAACTTGGCAAAATTGTAGGGACTGGTAGCCCGATGTGCCTTTTGTAGGTCTCAATATATGTGCTCCAGTGGATTTTGAGAAATTAACGTTTAAAAAAAGATATATATCTGTAACAGCGGACCGGGCAGCGCTCTGGTTCGCGGACTTTTCGCGCAACGGAGCTTTGTGAAGCGAAGCTGATTGGTTCTCCGGCGTCTGTCAACATTCCAAACAGTCCGTAGCGGCCGCCATCTTGTCTCTCGGTAGGATCGAGAGACAAGAGGAGGCCAAAGCGAAGGGGCAAATGACCATAAGGGGGCATAGTACATTGTCGCTCACCCCCTAGGTTTGATGTGGAGGTTTTAAAAGGGCCCCGCGGGGCAAAAAAAAATAAAAATAATAATAATCGAACAGCTGAATGGATTTGCACGAAACTTGGCAAAATTGTAGGGACTGGTAGCCCGATGTGCCTTTGCTAGATCTCAATATATGTGCTCCAGTGGATTTTGAGAAATTAACGTTCAAAAAAAGGTATATATCTGTAACAGCGCACCGCTTCGCGTACTTTTCGCGTTACGGAGCTTTGCGAAGCGAAGCTGATTGGCTCTCCGGTGTCTGTAAACATTCCAAACAGTCCGTAGCGGCCGCCATCTTGTCTCTCGGTAGGATCGAACAGCTGAATGGATTTGCACGAAACTTGGCAAAATTGTAGGGACTGGTAGCCCGATGTGCCTTTGCTAGGTCTCAATATATGTGCTTCAGTGCATTTTGAGAAATTAACGTTCAGAAACAAGATATATATCTGTAACAGCGCTCCGCTTCGCGGAGATAAAATTATATGTGTATTACCTAGCTGTTGCTAACACCAGTTAGCGACGGCTAGTAGAAGATAGCGACCATCTTGGGCCCCACTTTGCATGTGAGTGATATTTATCACTAATGACATGCAAAGTGGGCATGCCAAGATGTTAGCGACTGGAAACAGTCGCTAACATCGCTATCTCCTATTATCAACTTTTGGAAATATTCGAGATAAGGGCGAATATCTCTAAAAGCTACCACCTGCCCTGAGCAGTTCTTAGCCATGTTATCCAATGGGAGGTGGATAACATGGCTAAGAGCATTAGCTCGGTAATGCATGAATATCGCTGAGTTTTCAGCGATATTAATGCATTGCGGTCGATTTTTATCGTATTTCCGATAAACCTTGATAATAGCAAGGTTTATCTGCGATAATTTCTGACGGTAAAAAAATCGTTGCTAAGCATCGTTAAGGATAAATATCGCTTAACTTTGGTAATATGCCCCAACGTCTGTTAACGTTCGATTCGAAGGAAATCAGGAAGTGTTGAAAAACATTGTCTGCGCCATCTTGTCTTTTTTCAAATGCCACACTTTTGTCGTGCACGGCAGCCATTTTAGATGCCTTGACCAGACCCACTCTGTGCACGCTGTCGATCCTTAGCATGGCTCCCCACCCTCGCAAACATCTCCCCCAGGCAGTGGTCACCCCCGCTCTCTGTCTTATGCATGGGTAATAAACCTCCCCCATCTGCGCTGCTGTTCCCTGAGAATCACACCCTGTGCCCGCCCGACACCTCCCTTTCTCCCTATTCACTACCGCACCCTCTGACACTCCTTTTCCTCTGTGTCCGATTGTCCAGGCTGGTCCTAGGGTATCAGCTAGCCCTGCAGATGTAGTTTATGGCCACAGCTGTAAAGAATCACCCCTCTTCAAAGGAGTTATAGTAGATCAAGGCCCACACTCGATGAGATCCGTCACAGCAGAAGCGTTGCTATTATCTGAAAACCATCCTGTATTGTGATTGGGGAGGGGACCGAGCCTGAAGCGGAAGATTCCAGGGATGACTGTTTGTACATCAAAGTTTTTACAATTATGTGTCACATTAAAAATATATAGCACTCCGACAAAGTAGTAAGATTATAAAACTTTAATAATTTATAAATATATACAAGAAAACAAAAATAGTAATAACATATAAACATTTTTAGGGAAAAACAACGAAGTAGCGGTCGGCTGTGCGAATAGTCCCAACGCAGCACAACGTCCAGATTTCCGGCGTGGGGCATCGCGGGGGGTGGGTCATCAGTAGCAAACTGTTGTGCGAATAGTTCCAAGGCAGCAGAACGCGCCGAAATCTAGATGACACGAAAGTGATGTCTAGTAAGTTGCCACCCAGCAAATAACGGCATGGGGCGTCGCGGGGGGTGTGTCATCAGTAGCAAACTGTTGCGCGAATAGTTCCAAGGCAGCAGAACGATAGCACCAAGGTGATGTCCAGTAAGTTGCCGCACTGGTTTTGGTATCCTACAATGCTGCTCCGAATAACGGCGTGGAGCGCCCCGGGGGAGGCGGCGTGAACGGGCCTCTCCAGGTGGAGTCTCGTCTGTTGTAGTGGGGCGCCCCTTTACCGTTTCAGTTGCCATTCCGTCCGTTTTTGGTCCACTGTGTCAAAAGCCGCAATTCATCTGAGTTGCGCCCACTCTTGCGGTGCAGCGATAGGCGGCTGTCACAGGACTCTCAAAATGGCGGCAGGCTGTTTCCTTTTTGGGCCTGGTCCACTGAAATGGCCCTGGGACACCTTGGAAATCGGACGCTTGTCTGCTAGGTCTTGGACCTCATTCTCGAAAGCGTCCCCTCCGCCTTGAGAATTCATCAAAAGTTTTGGGGGCTCCGACTCCTGCAGGCTTCTGGTGGGGAGCGGCTGCCATGATTGCTCGCGGAATGACCACGACTGAGCTACGAGATGGTGGTGCTTTCATGCTGACGCCAGCTTCAGTCTGAAACATCCAGAAACAAGGTGGGGCTTTCATCGTTTGGGGAAAAAAAAAAAAATTCATCCTATGAAAAGTGTTGTTTTTAGGTCACATGATCAAGCCTTCCATCATTAGGAAACCAAAAGTAAAATGAACCAATGAAAAGTTTTATAAACAAGTCACATGACCTGTTATGCGGCATAGGGTGTAAAATTAGGAGAAAATATGTTGGCACGTGAGGCGGCGTCAGTAGCGGACCGATGTGCGAATAGGCCGAAGGCAACACAACGCGCCAAGATCCGGATGGCACCGAGGTGGTGTCCAGCAAGTTGCAGCACTGGTGTGGCCATCCTACAATGCTGAAAGTCGGCGTGGGGCGCCCCGTTGGCCTGTGAGTTTGCGTCAGTAGCGGACCGATGTGCGAATAGGCCGAAGGCAGCACAACGCGCCAAGATCCGGATGGCACCGAGGTGGTGTCTAGTAAGTTGCCGCACTGGTGTGGCTATCCAACAATGCTGAAAGTCGGCGTGGGGCGCCCCGTTGGCCTGTGAGTTTGCGTCAGTAGCGGACCGATGTGCGAATAGGCCGAAGGCAGCACAACGCGCCAAGATCCGGATGGCACCGAGGTGGTGTCTAGTAAGTTGCCGCACTGGTGTGGCCATCCAACAATGCTGAAAGTCGGCGTGGGGCGCCCCGTTGGCCTGTGAGTTTGCGTCAGTAGCGGACCGATGTGCGAATAGGCCGAAGGCAGCACAACGCGCCAAGATCCGGATGGCACCGAGGTGGTGTCTAGTAAGTTGCCGCACTGGTGTGGCCATCCTACAATGCTGAAAGTCGGCGTGGGGCGCCCCGTTGGCCTGTGAGTTTGCGTCAGTAGCGGACCGATGTGCGAATAGGTCGAAGGCAGCACAACGCGCCAAGATCCGGATGGCACCGAGGTGGTGTCTAGTAAGTTGCCGCACTGGTGTGGCCATCCTACAATGCTGAAAGTCGGCGTGGGGCGCCCCGTTGGCCTGTGAGATGGCGTCAGTAGCGGACCGATGTGCGAATGGGGCCAAAGGCAGCGCAACAATATTTTCTGATTTGAAGACACCACAAGGCGCTGAGATGCCAAGATCCGGATGGCACCGAGGTGGTGTCTAGCAAGTTGTGGCACTGGTGTGGCCATCGTACAATGGTAAAAGTCGGCGTGGGGCGCCCTGTTGGCCTGTGAGATGGTGTCAGTAGCGGACTGATGTGTGAATGGGGCCAAAGGCAGCGCAACAATATTTTCTACTATATTTTCGGAGTAGAAGACACCACAAGGCGCTGAGATGCCAAGATCCGGATGGCACCGAGGTGATGTGTAAGTTGCGGACGGATGTGCGAATGGGGCCAAAGGCAGCTCAACAATATTTTCTGAAGAGAATACACCACAAGGCGCTGAGATGCCAAGATCCGGATGGCACCGAGGTGATGTCTAAGTTGCGGACCGATGTGCGAATGGGGCCAAAGGTAGCGTAACAAGATTTTCTGTATGGAAGATACCACTAGGCGTTGAGATGCCAAGATTCGGATGGCACCGAGGTGATGTCTAGCAAGTTGTGCCACTGGTGTGGCCATCGTACAATGGTAAAAGTCGGCGTGGGGCGCCCTTTTGGCCTGTGAGATGGTGTCAGTAGCGGACTGATGTGCGAATGGGGCCAAAGGCAGCGCAACAATATTTTCTGACTGACACCACAAGGCGCTGAGATGCCAAGATCCGGATGGCATCGAGGTGATGTCTAAGTTGCGGACTGATGTGCGAATGGGGCCAAAGGCAGCGTAACAATATTTTCTGTATGGAAGATACCACTAGGCGTTGAGATGCCAAGATTCGGATGGCACCGAGGTGATGTCTAGCAAGTTGGTGTGGTCATCCTACAATGCTGAAACTCGGCGTGGGTCACCCCATTAGCCTGTGAGATGGCGTCAGTAGCGGACCGATGTGCGAATAGGCCGAAGGCAGCACAACGCGCCAAGATCCTTATGTCACCGTGGTGGTTTCATAGTTGAGAGGCACTTCATCTGCAGTGGGGCGCCGAGATCCGGATGGCACCGAGGTGATGTCTAGCAAGTTGCTGTACTTGTGTGGTCATCCTACAATGCTGAAACTCGGCGTGGGTCGCCCCATTAGCCTGTGAGATGGCTGTTCTTTGGATTTGGGCCTGGTCCACTAAAATGGCCCTGGGACACCTTAGAACTCGGACGCTCGATTTTTTTTTCCTTTCCTGTACATGCAAAAAAAGGTAAATGCCCGGTATGTTACACGCTTCATCTGCCACGATGAACTCTCCAGAGGAACCGAAAAAAAATATAGTTGTGGTAACTATACCATGCATCGTCATATGGAGAGGTGGCACCAATTAATTATAGTGCTGCATAAAAGAGAGATTTGGAGGAGAACCCCTGACCTGCTAGTACATTCATCAAAGAAGTGGCACTGAGAGCTTCAGAGGCAAGGGAAACGGTCCCAAATATTTAGAAGAACTTTGGAAAGATTAAAATGACATGTTTAGATTGTGGTAAATTAATTTCATGTGGGCAGATGAGTGTTACTCTAATAAATACAGCATATGAACATCATCATAGTCGATGGTTGGTAGAGACATTTTGACTATATCCTGGACCTGCCCGTCCTCGCCCAAAATGGCGCCGGAATAAATGGGACTCGTAACTCCTTGTTGTGTACTGGTTGCAGAACCTTGAAATCACGAGATACGTATGCAGTTTTGAAGCACATGGCGGGCGGGGACGAGAATTGATTGAATATTTCGACATCCCTATTGATATTAAGTTCTGATGTGTTATTGATTACTGTACTGTTGAAAATTCGAATTAACGTCACCCATGGTACTTGCCCGCAAATGTATATCTAGATAATTTTATTGTAACTGGCCCTGTCGTATTTTAATTATAAAATGTACGTCCACCGATTCCGTAACTGTTAGACACCTTAGTTTTTGCAACCTAATGGCCCGCCCGTTACGTTCCTCTACAGTGTAAATGTCTATTCATCATATACGATTACAGTTTGCTCCGTGGCAGGCCCACGTGGTTATAGGCTCGTATTTGTATAATGAAATTTTCACAATAAAGGTTTTTAAAAGAAAACATGGTAGTAGTGTATACATTGGTAAAGTTTTTAATAATAGTCACTGTTTTAGAATCATTAAAAGGCAAGTGAAATAAAGCAGACCAATTACATGAAGGGTAAAAGGTATAATACGAAGGAACGCAGTAAAGATAAATGGTCAAGGGCTGTTGTGTTTTCTATTCCTGCAACATAAAGTGATCGATAAGAATCTCATATTCAGGCGTATCGGCGACTAAGACAGCAGGTCGACCCTCTTTTGCTCAACGGCTCCGTCATGGGACGAAGAAACGCTCTTTTTCTCGAAAAAAGAATATATTTTACTTGCAGGACAGTTGTAAAATTTCCGGGAAAGTACATTAGCCTGGAACATTATAACATATATTTAAGAGAAAATAATGTTCGGAAGTAATTAAAAGCGTAATTTTTAGGTGATATGACCAAGGCTTTCATCATTAGAATAAGAAAAGTAAAATGAACCAATGAAAAGTTTTATTAACAAGTCACATGACTTGTTATGCTTACGTTACGCGCTGCGCGCCCCGGATGACTTCCGGATGCGCTAACGCGGCGCGTCATATGACGCATTACGCGACAACGCACGTCCAGAATATAGTCAAAATGTCTCCACCAACCAGCGGTCGAAACACAACCCCTTTCAGCAGGCTAAATAGTTCTGTTAAATGACAACAGAAAGGACAGGCAACAAGAACCATCAGTCAAAGAGGGGAGGGCTAGTTCTTCTCTACCGGGTTACATTGGGGCGCTACCGGAACTGATCGAATTGGTAGTCTACAGTGTTTCTGGATGTTTCAGACCGAAGCTGGGGTTAGCATGAGAGCAGCACCATTTCGTAGCTCCGTTGTGGCCATTCCGCAACCAATCATGGCAGCCGCTCTTTATCGTTATTTTGGGCGGGGTGGGTGGCGGAGCCGAGCTGTTTTGCAGCCATCATTGTGTGGAGTTCAGTTCATCTCACTAGTTTTGTATTTGTCATGAGGGGTTGTTCCTAATGTTTCTATTTTAGCGAGGTCAAAAAGAGATCCCATTAGTGGCCTACTGATTTTGCTCGATTCCTTTTCTTTTTTTTTACACAATTTTTCGTTATCTGCAAAGACTAAACAGAGTATTGCGACTCTGTGTTTGTTTGTAAATAGAGAATGAACCAAAGAGAACTAATTCTAAAACAGTAAATACTTGGATAACAATCAATCAAATGGAGAGAGAAGCAGGCACGACGGATTACAACGGGGGCAAAGGCCTGCGTTAACTACCTTTCACTATCTGCAAAGAGAGAGTACTCCTAATAGAAATGAGGGGGGGGGGCACCATTCAAAGCAGATCAGTGTGCATAAACACGAAAATGTTTTCACTTACCACGTACTTGACATTCGACAGCTTATGATATTTGCTATTAAAAAACCATTGAAATTCACTGAAAAAACCATAGGTTATAGACCATATATAGTTAGGAATTAGCATTTACAAAACCTTGAAAATTCACTGAAAAAACCATAGGTTATAGACCATATATAGTTAGGAATTAGCATTTAAAAAACCTTATTTTACTCACACAAAACCATTGAAATTCCATATATAGTTAGTTGCACTAACTATATATCGCGCACCCGCAATCCACTGCTGATCATGTCACATATTACATCATTCATGACATGGTCAGTGACATCACTGATGACATCACTGATGACATCTCAAATGACATCACTGATGACATCACTGATGACATCTCATTTGACATCAATGACCACATCACTGATGATATCATTCATGTGACAATACAATGCATCTCCTCACATTTTAATATAACCTCTGTTTCACCCAGTGTTAAATACAGAGTATAATTTTTGAAACCATTGACACACCAATACTAGTTACTACATACGTACTCACTGATTCCTACGTCTACACACACATTCACTCATTCACCCATACAATCATTCATACATACAATCACTCATCTTTACAACACTATCATATGCACTCATACACCTATACAGACACTCACACTCTGCCACTCATCCATGGAGTTACTCACACACCTAGTCAGTCCTGTAAAGAATCAATCACACTTCCATTTTCTTGTCTATACAGTTAAACATAGAGCACCTTACATTTTCAAACATATAGTAACACATACTTACTTTCTTATACAATCATTGATACAAGTACACATTGATCTGCACAGAGTCACACACCTCCCAGCCAGCCACACACACACTCAGTCTCCCATACAAATACTTGGACAATCAATCAATAACCCATATAGTTAATCATATAGCTACTGATCAACACATGCAGTAGTTTACAGAACAACAGACATAATGATGCACAAATTAAGACAGTTTAGTCACTAACCCATGCACTCAGTGAGACACATTTAATCACTCACTCATACATTCAGTCATGCACCTACTAAATCCTTCGTCCAGACAGTTATACATCTACTCATTCTTCAATATCTAAAACATATTTAAACTTTACAGAAACACACAGTCACTGGATGATGTCATCAGTGATGTCATCAGTGATGTCATTTGAGATGTCATCAGTGATGTCATCAGTGATGTCACTGACCATGTCATGAATGATGTAATATGTGACATGATCAGCAGTGGATTGCGGGTGCGCGATATATAGTTAGTGCAACTAACTATATATGGAATTTCAATGGTTTTGTGTGAGTAAAATAAGGTTTTTTAAATGCTAATTCCTAACTATATATGGTCTATAACCTATGGTTTTTTCAGTGAATATATATATATATATATATATATATATATATATATATATTCACACAAAAAGCACCCCATTTGGAAGAGCCAGACTTGCAGGTAGGTACATTTTCGTGTTTATTTAGCAGGATAACAGCGCAGTGAAGGAAAACAATGTCCAAATGAATCTGTAAGTCTGAAGCGTTTCTTGCTCTTCTAGCATTTTTTCAGAGGCTTCATTTAAACACTGCGTGGAGCACCTGCCTCATATAAATCATTTTCACCTGCCCCAGTGGGCGTTGGCTCACCCAGAGCCTGCTGGTAATAGTAGTGCCAAAATATTGCTACAGTGAGCTGCTCCTTCACAATGTCAATGTTCAAAATGAACATAAAAGAAAGTGTCCGGCATGCTCTGCGTTTGTTCTTATCTACATGCCTGAGAAGAAGTGATTCTGTTCACGAAACACGTCGGCAATTGATCCATTGCAAGATGTTAACTCTCCATGCTGCGGCTTCCTAAATAAAACACGAGGAACTTTACCTACCTGTGTGTGTGGATCAATCCAAAAGTGGCAACTTTTTGTGTGAATATTTGAAACGGCTGACCCGGTCGTGAAACGAGCCCCGCCGCATAGCAGCGGTCCGTAAAGGATGCCATCAGGTGTTCAGCAGGGCAGGAGGTCATGCAGGAAGTCTTACAAAGCAGCCTGGGTGCAGTGACATTCTTAGCAAACCCACTTGGGCGTTCATTTACGTTATGGTGACAAGCGCACAGCACCCCACAGAGGGAACACTTTCGGCACTACAGGTACCATCATGCTTTGCTAACAGTCACTGGGCGGGTACCATGAACATAAAAGAAAGTGTCCGGCATGCTCTGCGTTTGTTCTTATCTACATGCCTGTGAAGAAGTGATTCTGTTCACGAAACGCGTCGGCAATTGATCCATTGCAAGATGTTAACTCTCCATGCTGCAGCCTCCTGAATAAAACACGAGGAACTTTACCTACCTGTGTGTGTGGCTCAATCCAAAAGTGGCAACTTTTTGTGTGAATATTTGAAACGGCTGACCCGGTCGTGGAACGAGCCCCGCCGCATAGCAGCGGTCCGTAAAGGATGCCATCAGGTGTTCAGCAGGGCAGGAGGTCGTGCAGGAAGTCTTACAAAGCAGCCTGGGTGCAGTGACATTCTTAGCAAACCCACTTGGGCGTTCATTTACGTTATGGTGACGAGCGCACTGCACCCCACAGAGGGAACACTTCCGGCACTACAGGTACCATCATGCTTTGCTAACAGCCACTGGGCGGGTACCATGAACATAAAAGAAAGTGTCCGGCATGCTCTGCGTTTGTTCTTATCTACATGCCTGTGAAGAAGTGATTCTGTTCACGAAACGCGTCGGCAATTGATCCATTGCAAGATGTTAACTCTCCATGCTGCAGCCTCCTTAATAAAACACGAGGAACTTTACCTACCTGTGTGTGTGGCTCAATCCAAAAGTGGTAACTTTTTGTGTGAATATATATATATGTATATATATATATATATATATATACATATATATATTAATGTAATATTAATAAAAAAATATACAATATTTTTACCGTAGGATAGTGGGTGGGTAAAATTTACTATTACCGCTCCAGTGAGTGATACAGTAGGGAAACTGTTGGATAGCGTAGGGGTAAAAATTACTATTCCCACTCCAGAGAGTGCAACAGTAGGGAAAGCGTTGGATAGCGCGAGGGTATAAATTACTCTTCCCACTCCAGAGAGTGCAACACTAGGGAAAGTGTTGGATAGCGGGAGGGTAGAAATAACTATACCCACTCCAGAGAGTGCAACAGTAGGGAAAGCGTTGGATAGTGTAGGGGTTAAACTTATTATTCCCACTCCAGAGAGTCCAACAGAAGGGAAAACGTTGGATAGCGGGAGGGTCCAAATTACTATTTCCACTCCACAGAGTGCTACAGTAGAGAAAGCGTTGGATAGCGTAGAGGTAGAAATTACTATTCCCACTCCAGAGAGTGCAACAGTAGGGAAAGTGTTGGATAGCGTAGGGGCAACAAGTACTATTCCCACTCCAGAGAGTGCAACAGTAGGAAAGAGTTGGATAGCATAGGGGTAAAATTTACTATTCCCACTCCAGAGAGTGCATCAGTAGGGAAAGCGTTGGACAGCGCGAGGGAATAAATTACTATTACCACTCCAGAGAGTGCAACAGTAGGGAAAGTGTTGGATAGCGAGAGGGTAAACATTACTATTCCCACTCCAGAGAGTGCAACAGTAGGGAAAGCGTTGGATAGCGTAGGGTTAAAACTTATTATTCCCACTCCAGAGAGTGCAACAGTAGGGGAAACGTTGGATAGCGGGAGGGTCAGAATTACTATTCCCTCTCCGGAGAGTGCAACAGTAGAGAAAGCGTTGGATAGCGTAGAGGTAGAAATTACTATTCCCACTCCAGAGAGTGCAACAGTAGGGAAAGTGTTGGATAGCGTAGGGGTAAAAATTACTCTTCCCACTACAGAGAGTGCAACAGTAGGGAAAGCGTTGGATAGCGTAGGGGCTAAAATGACTATTCCCACTCCAGAGAGTGCAACAGTAGGGAAAGCGTTGGATAGCGTAGGGGCTAAAAGTACTATTCCTACTCCAGAGAGTGCAACAGTAGGAAAGAGTTGGATAGCATAGGGGTAAAATTTACTATTCCCACTCCAGAGAGTGCATCAGTAGGGAAAGCGTTGGACAGCGGGAGGGAATACATTACTATTCCCACTCCAGAGAGTGTAACAGTAGGGAAAGTGTTGGATAGCGGGAGGGTAAACATTACTATTTCCACTCCAGAGAGTGCAACAGTAGGGAAAGCGTTGGATAGCGTAGGGTTAAAACTTATTATTCCCACTCCAGAGAGTGCAACAGTAGGGGAAACGTTGGATAGCGGGAGGGTCAAAATTACTATTCCCACTCCGGAGAGTGCAACAGTAGAGAAAGCGTTGGATAGCGTAGAGGTAGAAATTACTATTCCCACTCCAGAGAGTGCAACAGTAGGGAAAGTGTTGGATAGTGTAGGGGTAAAAATTACTCTTCCCACTCCCGAGAGTGCAACTGTAGGAAAGCGTTGGATAGTGCAGGGGTAAAAATTACTATTCCCACTCCAGAGAGTGCAACAGTAGGGAAAGCGTTGGATAGCATAGAGGTAGAAATTACTATTCCCACTCCAGAGAGTGCAACAGTAGGGAATGCGTTGGATAGCGTAGGGGTGAAAATTACTATTCCCACTCCAGAGAGTGCAACAGTATGGAAAGCGTTGGATAGCGTAGGGGTAAAAACTTACTATTCCCATTCCAGAGAGTGCAACTGTAGGGAAAGAGTTGGATAGCGGGAGGGTAAAAATTACTATTCCCACTCCAGAGAGTGCAACAGTAGGGAAAGTGTTGGATAGCCTAGGGGTAAAAATTACTATACCCACTCTAGTGAGTTTAACAGTAGGGAAAGTAATTATTTAATATATTAATAAAAATAAATAAAATATCCATACCAATAAAAAAATAATTAAAATTAATTAACAATTTAATATTATGTAACAATTAATAATTTGAAATACAAATAAATATTAGTTATTAAAATTAATTACCCATTCATAATGAATTAACAACTCATTCATTTTCAATACCAAAACTAATTAATATTAAAAATGAATACCAATTAATTATCAATTAACAGTAAATTAATTATCAATACACAAAAAGTATTTTTAATATGTAATTAATTACAATTAAATTAGTTCCCACCCTATTCCCCTATAAACCCGCAATCCGCTACAGAAAATAAATGAATACAATTATCGTAATGATCAATTATTACAAATGAATTACCAATTAATAAAAATGAATTACCAATTAAAAATTAATAAACAATAAATTAAAAATGAATACCAATAAATAAATACAAATATTTAATTAATTACAATTAAATTACTTCCCACCCTAGTCCCCTATAAACCCACAACCCGCTACAGAACTAAAACACTAAATTAAATTAAAAATAATTAGTAATTTCTTAAAATAATATTTAATTTAATATAATTGAATTACTTCCCACCCTATTCCCCTACAAACCCACAACCCGCTACAGAATCAAATGACGTAAAAATTTAATGACAAAAAAAATATACACTTTTCACACATATACTAACGTAAAAAACCCTTTAAAAAATTCGATATTATTAAAAATTCAATATATTTTAGCACCTATATTATATACTTCGATATTTTGACTTTCTATATTTTAAAAATCGATATTATATTATTTACCTTCATTTTGAGATTTTTTTACCACTATATTGTGTCTACTCGATATTTTGTCCATTCTATATTTTTACTTCCATATTATGGCTATTCTATATTTTGTATTCGATATTATGTCTAGTTACCGTAACTAGTTGTGGTTTCTAGCCATCTAACTTCATTCAAAGAGCTATCCCTCTATCTGGAAATATTTGAGTCTGATGGCAATGGGGCTGTAATCAGTCGTAATGAGATTCCGTTTGAGGTTGTACTCGACAGAAAGGTTTGGATGAGGACAAGGCAGCTTTTGAGCCCATATACATTTTATCTCGTGAAAACTTTCATGAGGAGTTGTGGGTTGCATATGCTTTGGTATATTTTGGTTCAATGCCTGACAAAGAGTCCTCCATGACAAGCGCCATTCATGGAACTTTAAGAAAGACATTGTAGATCCATTGGTCTCTAGTCTAGTGCTGTCTTTACCCCCTTTAATCCTATATATTTTTCAATATGAAATTTATTGATGATATTATCATTGTTAATTGAGTGATGTAGCAAAGGTGTCGGGGTTTGCATTAATGCTGCCATGACTTTGAAATGGAATGCCCTTTTTGGTTAAGTCTTTTGTAATGTTTGAGGTATAAAAATCAAGGGGCAGATTTACAACAAAGTACGATTTACAACTAACTAACGCAGGGCAGGTCAGCAAGTCATTTTGCTGCGTTAATTTGGAAAGAACAGAGATGCAACATATTTACAAGAATATGTTGCATCTCTGTGCTTCCCCTGCGCTGGCACACAAACTGCAGCCATGCGCCGGGGCAGGCACCCTTGCACCATGGTGCAAGGATGCCTGTGTCGTGGGGAGATTGTTTTTGTGCAGGAATCACAAGAGGCTTTTTCCTCTTTCAATGCGTGCTGTAGAAAGCAGCACGCATGAGTCATGCAACGGTGTTCTGGAAGGTCTGGAGTTGGTGTAGGTGCTGTTTGGAGATTCTGGCAAAGAGAGTGTTTCCATAGTCCAGCCTACTGGTGGTGGTGAGTACTTTTTTTTTTTTTTTTTTAATATATTTTTATTGCAGGAAGTAAATACAATTACAGCATTGGCACCTGTATCTTAACCTAAAACAGTGTGGGCGGTATCTACACAACCTCTATACACGGCCATTCAGCCCACAACCCGGAGGTCGGGCGGCGTGTGCCATATTTTTGCAGTGCGTATCCCCCCGTTCACGTAGTATATCACAGGTAGTAGAATAACTCTCTTCTGCTTTGTCAAAACACCCCGAACAAAGTACCCTCCCTCCCTCCGCCTGTCTCACCCCCCAGAGGAGTAAAGTGTTGTTCATCATGATGCATTGCTCTAGCGCTTGATGGAAGCGAATGCCGCTCTACTTCCTCTATCCCCCACCCTCCACCCCTCTCGTCATATGGTGAGTACTTTTGTTATGGTCCGTCTGATGTTCTGAAGCAATCATTTCAAGATTGTTCATTGCTTTTGTAGGATGTAAAAGCAGAAAGTGTACATTGTATTGACTTGAGCCATCATGTTGATCTTTTCATCTTGGATGATCTCTAGATTTCTTGAGAGGTCTGTGAGTGTTGGTCCTAGCCCTGACAGCCACCAGGTGGAGTCTCATGGGGAGGTCTTGTTGCTGATGACCAGTACTTCTATCTTGTCAGAGTTGAACTGCAGACAGTTGGTTTGCACCCACTCTGCTACTATGTTCATGCAATTGGTAACGTTGGTAAAGCTGGTGGTGATTGTTTTGTCCATCAAGGAGAGGATGGTTTGGATTTAATCGGCCTAGGAGATCGGATGACGTTGGCGAACGGTATCATGTATATTTTAAAGAGGGTGGGGCTAAGAAATGATCCCTATGGGACTCTGCATATCAATTTATTGGTCTCTGATGTGATGGTTAGCAACCTGACTCTTTTGGTTCTTCACCTGCGGAAGGAACAAATCTGTCAGAAAGTAGATCCTTGTATGACAGTGACTGAGGGTGAGGTGAAATCCTTAACAATCTAGATTTACATGCATCTGTTGGAGCTTCCTTCAATGTGGTCCACTAGAGCTTTATTTCTTTGTATCTCTTATTTGCTGGTATTAGCGCCTGAGTTCAGTCTTGTAGGTAGTTTTGTCAGTGATGTTGTGGTTGGCTCCCCATTTAATTTCTAGCTGTTTACAGAGTCGTTTGGTGTCTTGGAAGTATTCTGTGTACCAGCTGGCCTGTTTGTAGGAACTACTACGCTTGTTGGGTTACATTACAGTATTTTTGTGGTATGCACATTCTGCCTCCTGCAGCGATATCGCAAATTTTGAGGTTTCAGGCTGCTAATTTTCCCAACCAAACTGGAAAATGGGTGGATCCTACTTTTGTACCGAAGAATGTCCATTTAGAAGAATGAGGTGCAATGTCTGCTCATGTTGTGAGTTATTCAGGGCGCTGAGTGGGATGTCAATGAATTAAGTTGTAAATCAATATGCACATGTGTTGTGATTGCAATGCAACATATTGGCTTGGTAATGCTTGCAAGATGGAAATGGGCAATAGTCCTGCTTGCCCACACCATCCAATTTTGTTTTCCTCATGTCACCAAAACGTGCCACTCTGCTAACTGTCCACCCAGCAGCCACTGCAATCGCTCTGGTCTTAATACCATTCCAGACCAAAACCTTTGTCGATGCCATGGTGTAATCATTGGACTAGAAAGTCAATACCCAAGGATCTGCTCCACGCCAACAAATTGAGCCAAATGACAGGGGTGGTCCCCTTCTCCGCTCGCTGGTCTAGCCGTGCTACTCTTATGACTGTCCTAACCCAATCTTCTACATTCGGGCGCAGGGGATCCCTCCATTGTATGCAAATTTCTCTTCTGGCAATCAGGATCAGATAGACTAACAGCCCTCTGTGAGTGCAATTCCGCAGCGTACATACTTCTTCGTCTCCTCCAAATGGTACGAGAACAGTACTCATATTAATCTCTCTGCCAAATATACCTTTAAAAGCAATCTCAATCCCACTCCAATATTCTCTCAACTTTGTACAGTCAAAGAAAATGTGAAGGTCCATTGTTCTTATATAAGCACATCTTGAACACTTAGGAGGTGGACTTGAGACACATTTTGCGATTTTTGCTGGAGTCCAGTATAAGTGATTGATAGTAAAATAGTGATTTTTCTTCAGATTGGCTGGTTTCACTAAGCTGTAAAGGAGCTTCAAAGATTGGTCCAAGATTACCTTAATGTCACAATCAAAAGGGGATCCACTCCAGACTGATTAAGGAGGTGCACAGTCCTTTTCATCTACCTCCAGTAGCATCTCATACCATTTTGAGACCTCCTTATTTTTAAGGCTTACATCTTGTAAAGAAAGCTCCAGTTTCCAATCTCCATGCACTCCCCTTTGGGGGCTATAAACCAAGAAGAAAGTTGAATTAACTTAAACCTGGATAAATCATTACAAATCTTTGCTTTTAGGACTTCCCATGGGTACAGACCCTCTGATGTCATCATGTCTGACCACATTGCAATGCCTGCCCTTCTAATGGGGACACTTAAACTATCTTTTAGGCATAGCGGGGTCCCAGGTGAGTCTCAAATTGGAGCCAGGCCGGAATAATAGCCTAATCCGCACCTTTTCCTGACCTTGTATCACAAACAAAGAGCTGATCTCAGTATTTTCAACTTTCTTAAAGAACCTGGGGGCGCCAAACTTATACAGGAATCCAACACCACCCCATTGCCTTATCATTTTGCATAGGAGCCTCCCCCAGGTAGAGCCATCCACCTTCTAAAGCAGAATCTGGATGTTTTTGAATTGGAAAGCCACACAGTACCAATTAAGGTCTGGAAGAGCCAACCCCCCTTTGATAAGCCTACATCTTTTTTTTTCTATGCCAACCTTGCACCTTTGTAAGCCCAAATAAAGCTTACAACTTTCCCCTGGATTTTATTGATGCCTGATTTAGGGATACTGAGGGGTATGGTATTGAAGAGGTAGGTTAGTTAGGGCAGTATAAGCATTTTTATTAGATTGACCCAACCAAATATAGTGAGGGGAAGATTTTTCCATCTTGCTAGTAGGCGATCAACGTCTCTTGCTACCCTATCTAAATTAAGCTGTGGGATTTTATCTATCTTGTTGACTATTACAATTCCTAGATACTTAAAATCACCTCTGTTTTCGAGAGATAAAAAGATATTCAACTTTCGGAATAGAGGTAGCTGGATAATCCGTGTAGAGTAGCAGGTCATCTGCTTAGAGTGCAACCTTGCTGTTGTAGGACCAAGATCTAAAAGGGACCTCGGAGACATCAGATCTCAACATCTGGGCCAGTGGCTCGATGTATATGTCGAATAGCAAAGGTGAAAGAGGACAGCCCTGCCTTGTCCCACTCAGTAAATTAAAACTGGATGTCGAAACCCCATTTAGCAGGATCCTAAATACAATTGTTGCCTCTTTGCATGACCTAGGCACATGACTGCCTAATTGATAGACCAAATTGAACAAAGTTTCTAAGATCGGTACAAGCTCCTCAATCAACCAATTAATCATAGCATTTAGAAAGAGCACTACTCACCCGTGAGGGTCTCAAGATGTGGGGGGGTAGAATGCTGCTACTGCTCAAAGAGCCAGGTTTTGAGGAGTCTTTTGAAGGTTAGCAGGTCTTGGGTCTGCCGTAGGTGGGTGGGTAGGGTGTTCCAGGCCTTAGAGGCGAGGTGGAAGAACGATCCGCTGCTAGAGGTCGCTCTTTGGAAGCGGGGGACTGTGGCGAGGGTGAGGTCGGGGAGAAGAGCTGTCGGGTGGGGGTGTAGAAGTTGAGTCGTCTGTTTAGGTACGCTGGTCTGGTGTTGTGGAGTGCCTTGTGTGCGTAGGTGAGGAGCTTGAAGGCTATCCTCTTGTTGACGGACAGCCAGTGCAGGTTTCTAAGGTGGGGTGTGATGTGGCTGCGGTGAGGGATGTCAATGACCAGGCAGGCAGAGGCGTTCTGGATGTGTTGAAGTCATTTCAGGAGTTTGGCCGAGGATCGAGCGTAGAGGGCATTTCCGTAGTCCAACATGATGCTGACGAGGGCCGGGTTGACTGTTCTTCTCGTTTTGGTGGGGATCCACTTGTAGATCTTGTGGAGCATGCAGAGGGTGTCGAAGCAGGAGGAAGAGACGGCGTTGACCTGCTTAGTCATGGAGAGGGTGGAGTCGGGTATGACCCCTAGGTTGCTTGAGTGGTCGGTGGGTGTTGGAGCTGTTCTCAGTGCGGATGGCCCACCAGGAGTTGTACCATGCCGAGGGGGTGGATCCGAGGATGAGGACCTCCGTCTTGTCTGAGTTCAGCTTCAGCCAGCTGTTCCTCATCCATTCGGCGACAGCCTGCATTACTTCATGGAGGTTGGTTTTGGCGGTGTGGGGGTCCTTTGTGAGGGAAAGGATCAGCTGGGTGTCATTTGCGTAGGAGATGATGTTGAGGTTGTGCAGTTGGGTGATGTGGGCGAGCGGTGCCATGTAGATGGTAAACAGCGTTGGGCTGAGGGATGAGCCCTGGGGTATGCCGCAGATGATCTCGGTGGCTTTGGAGTGGAAGGGGGGGTGGCGGATGCTCTGTGTTCTGCCGGAGAGAAATTAGGTGGTCCAGTCCAGGGCCTTCTCTTGAATCCCGGCGTTGTGGAGGAGTGAGCGTAGTGTGCGGTGGCAGACCGCGTCGAAGGCGGCACACAGGTCCAGGAGGATGATGGCCGCAGTTTCTCGGTTGTCTAGCAGTA
Source organism: Lissotriton helveticus (assembly GCF_964261635.1). Taxonomy (NCBI): domain Eukaryota; kingdom Metazoa; phylum Chordata; class Amphibia; order Caudata; family Salamandridae; genus Lissotriton; species Lissotriton helveticus. Next base: position 1,705,148,853 of record NC_136061.1, on the reverse strand, counting down.
TCCTGATATCATGGGTGGTGGCGATGAGGGCGGTTTCGGTGCTGTGGTTGCTGTGGATCCCGGGCTGGGATGGGTCCAGGTTTCTGTTTTCCTCGAAGTAGCGGGTCAGTTGTTTGTTGATGGTCTTCTCAATGACCTTTGCCTGGAACGGGAGCAGGGAGATGGGCCGGAAGTTCTTGAGATCATTGGGTCCGCCTTGGGTTTCTTGAGTAAGGCGTTGATCTTGGCGTGCTTCCAGCTCCCTGGAAGGTTGCAGTCTAGAAGGAAATGTTGATGGTCTTCTGGAGATGGGGTGTGATGGCAGTGCTGGCTTTGTTGAAGGTGTGATGCGGGCATGGGTCTGACGGTGAGCCGGAGTGGACGTTGTTCATGATTTTGATGGTGTTGTCGTTGTCGTTTATGTTGGTCCAGGAGAGCAGGCGGTTGGTGCGGATGGTGGTCGTGGGGGCGGAGGTCTCAGTGGTTGTCGGGGCAGTCGTGATGTTGAAGCTGTCGTGGATGTCTGCGATCTTGCAATGGAAGAATGTGGCCAGCGAGTCGCACAGGTCTTATAGGTTAACAGTTATATAATTTGCTGGAGAGAGCATCAGTGCCTGCTGCTTTACCATTCCTACTCTTGTAGTGTAGTTCCTATTATCCCAATAGGCTCTGCGCATTGGAATAATATCTTCAATAGTATAGATCTAGGGCAGAGGTTAACTAGGTCTTCTACTGACGATATTAGACTTAAAGTTTTTGGTTTTGCCAGCTAGCTCAGAGTTCACTAGAAACTTTCTCGAATAGACAAGGAGGAGTTTAACTTCCCTGGATAGACAAGAAGGGATTTAGTTTCTGACAACCATAGAACATGACAACTTTGCTCTCCCCCAATCAAGAGTGTATCTCTAGAGTCGTGTGAAAACAAAAGACAACTTATTTTACTCAGTCAGTACGTGCATTCTTAGTTTCACCAGTTTGTAGAGAAAAGGAAGAGACGGGCGTGTTCAATAAAAGATGTTATTTATTGATCAGTCTCTTTTCTCGTACAAGAGAAATGAATCGATATTATTGCGATACTTATGGTTAAGTAAAGTGCATACAATAAAAGCAGAAGTATAAAATAATACTGCAGAAGCATTGATATGGTTTCTAAGCCATATGATAGTTAAAATTGATAAAATAGATACATACATATATACATTTGACTAATCGTACTCAACTGGTGCTTCTAACCACGCCTACCCCAGTGTACCTGACCTAAGCCTAATACGTGGGCGGGAGTAGATAAGTAGCAGTTTAAGTTAAGTTTGTTTTGCCAAGTGACTGACTCAAGAATTCTCTGCAAGGGGTTGTTCAGTTCTGTACCTGAGATCTAGAATGGTTGAGGGCTGGTATCTCTCGTCTCTGGTCTTGATATTCCAGCTGCCTGCGAGGGCTGCTTGGAAGCGCCGGAGCTGGATTTCTCGGCAGGAGAAAAAACAGCTTCTCGTTCTCAGCGCGTCAGGAAGGCGGGGCAGCGCGTGTGGGCTTCGCTCTCTGCTGGGCTCCTCAGCGCGTCTCGCTGCTCCGATCTCGTCACCACCGCGTGTGTTTGCTTAAGGCAATGTCGGTAATATTTATACCTGTGAGGTGTCGAGATTGACGTAAGGATGGACATGGATACGTCAATAAGGATGTCATACAAATGGGCTTGTTCGCACATTCTTTTGCTGAAGTTCTTGGTGAAATCAAAACAATGGCCGCAGGGATTTTCCCAGGTTGTCATAGGTTTGATTTGTTTTGAGAACTCCGTATGCCTTATCAGGGGCTGGAGGAATAGTGCTTGTCTAATTAGATGGCATGCGTTATTACCTAATCAGATAACACGTTTCTGTGCCGTGGTGTGGCTTAATCAGATAACGGTTTTGCACCGTGGGTCGGCTGCTAGTTAAGTATTAACCAGAACAGGGCCGGGAATAGGGGAATCGATACAGAACCTATAGGAATACATCACACCCACTCCACGCTGACTATGTCCATATTTACAAGATCTAGGCATAGCAAATACACTAGTAGAGCATGTGTATACCGTACCACCCCAAAATACATCCATATGCAGTTTGAAACATGAAATATACGAAACGATATATATATACATTATATGCACTCAAGCAGTATATTAATGCTAAATATCACGCATATTCATACATCATATCTAATAAAATATGAAAATTACACATGAAATGGCTCTTAAGACAGAAGAAAAAAAATGCGAGACCATTTCATCACAAAATAAAATATTTATGAACAGGCTCGAGGGCAGCTAATGATTCTAAAGTTCCTAAAATAGAAATATAGTTCTCTAAGAATAGTTTCTACTTTAAGCAGAAGATTAGTGTCCCGAAAAATTGTAAAATATTTTTGGGGCCGCTAAAAAATAATGTTCCGCTGTCCGTAAACTGGAGAAAATTGTTCATGATACTTTATTATCAAAGTTGAAGGCCAAATTCATGGTGTTGGGAACGCCTTGTGTTAGCTTGTACAAAGGTCATTATTTCTGCTCTGGTGAGAACATCATATCATTTAGACTCTCGAAAAAGCTGTCAACAGCTTCCTGTGAAAGTTCCATTAACTCGGAAAAAGATGTTACCATGCATTCGTGAGCATGATTGCCTTCATTTATGTTTGGATCAGCATAGCTGACAGAAGGTCGTACCTGATCGATGCTGCTTTCATCTTGAACCTCACTACCCCTTAATCGTAGTGGTGAAGTCTCCACGAATGCCGTCATCAGGATTGGTAGCCGCTGGGGACAGCACAATGCATGAGCCGTGACCGGACCCAACAAAGTTTCTGCATCCATTGGCGCATCCGATTGTAGCGTCAGACAGGTGTCTAACACGCATTCTTCTCCTCATAGCAAGCACCTTAGTACAGGTAAAACACAGCTTTGCCACATAGGTCTAAACGAAAGAAACCAAGTCATGTTCAGGTCTCTAAGCCGGGACAGTCCAAGGATTCTAGATATCTGGTCCCGGTATCCAATGGCTAGGATTGTTTCTTCCCTTGTCGCAGGTGTCTTGTCTGTGACACGGTTTGCCATAGCGAAATAACAGGATCAAAAATAGGATTCCTGCCACTAGTCCCAAAAGGAGAGGAAGTCCACCAAAGACGGAATGGACAAAGTCTGGAAAAATACCCAGAATGGCTTTAAATTGTGTTAAAGCCCCTGAAAACACTGTCTTAAATACATTTGAGACCCCACTGGTATCAGAAATATTTAAGATTTCGTTCAGGATTTCTGCGAAATGTATGGGGGAATTAGTTGATAACAATGAATGAATCTCTGCCGTTGTCCTTGCAACTTGGAGATCATACATTTCTTTTGATGACGTGAGCCTGGTTGGCGTCTGAAGGAGCACTGTTTTCATTCTGCTTAAAGTATCAACTCTAATGGAAGAAATTTTCAAATTCGGCCATAACCTTGCCTCCCTGTCTGGCATTGCGCTGGGGAACAATACTCGTTCACAGCACATGACCTTCGCAGTCGTACTTATGAGATAAGCTACTCCGGGCACCAAGCTACAACATCTGCGGTCTACGATTATAATGTAACTCCCGTTCGATAGTCTCCTAAAGAATGGTTCTATTTGTGTCGCAGGTGTGCCTAGCTGGTGACATGAAAGGTTATTTGAGGACCCTTCACAGGCTCCGTGTAAACTAATACCATTACACAGAAGTGTACCGCTTAGTGACATGGCACAATTATTGCCACTAAGAAACACTTTCCGGCCTTTATTACTGACACAAGCATGTGAATAGGGCAAGTTCCATGTTGACTTAATGTACCCTTTACCCAATTTTTCGTACATGCCAGCCTGTATATATTTTTGGCAGTATTGAAACCTGAAAGTAGATATTGGAATATTAATTATTCCATGTTTTATCCACTCACTGACAGGTCGTTCTGACATTGTCAATGGTAATCTCTCGAGTTTCTCAATGCTCAGGATTGTATAATCAGCACCCTTCTGTGCCATACTGATTTGTTTATCAGTAAGGTTAAAGATATTGAACAGTGACGTTGTGTTGATTAAACGCCAAGGCACATAGCCTGAACGCAGATTTTGTAACGTCCAGCCAAGTTGTACAATAGAACGCAATTGGGACTGACCGTGTTGTAACAACAGTAAGTCTTGCGATATTATGTCGATTGCTGAAGACACAATGCTGTCCAAAGAGTATATTCTGGAGGACAGAGTCATTAACCCATTGTCCACTACAGAAAGTGATTTTTCCAAATTAATACGGTCAATTTCCCGTATTCTCTCTGATGTTTCAATTTGAGTTATTTTCCAGGCTTCGTTATAAGCTGCATATACAGAGGCTGCTATGAAGCGTTTTTGACGCTGTTTGCGTGGTCCCATAATGAAATCACGCAAGTCAGCACCATCAGTAAGTAAAGTTAGGTGTTGCTTAATTTCTGCCAGTGTGGATGTTTGTAGCCATTGAAGGCAGAGCTTGCCCACACTGTACGTGGTAATTATCCCTGGGTGTTGTCTTTGGGAATATCTAGGGTCTGGCCTGGTCAATTTGAACCCCTGGATTTTGTTCAGGAATCTGTCTTGACAGTTATTAGTATCTGTGGGCCAGATCAACCACTTTTTCCAATCTGGATGTGTTCTGTTTTGGCTTAATATATGGTTTACGTCTATCTCCTCATCTGTCGAGCTATTACTGTTTATCGTTGGCTTTGGAATAGACGGTTTGTTTAAATCTTTGATTTTGGCTAGGCCAAGACAGGTAGTTTGTTGAATAGTGTCATTCAAAAATATCATTTGTTCTGGGATCATGCAGGCTCTAAACAATGATTCTATACCTTGTACTTGCCATTCCTTTGTACCCCAAACTATTTTTACTTCAACATTTTTGTCCCAGTATTCAAAACCAAACGTACTCATTTGTTCAAAAAATTAGTCTGAATATATCAATTTAGTGTTTGTAAGCATGGTTTTTGTACCTGTCTTGTTTGATAATTTGAAATAAAACATTTCTGCATTACTTGTGTTGAACCCTGAAAAATATGAATATTTGTCATAAAAAGTTCTTGAGCTACCTTTTGGAGGGGTTGCACAGTGTTCCCATTGATTATAATTTAAAACATTTCTAGGTTGTGCAGATTTATGCAGATAATGATTACTATAGTGATTATAGCAGAACATTTTATCATAATTAGACGAACCCTGCAAATAATCATGTTTTGTAGATTTAGCAGACATCACTAGGTCAGACATCATATTATTAATGCTTTCCACGTCCCAATCATCAGCAACTGAGCTTGGTTTTACAAAGTCACTCAATGAGATCTTGATTTGGTGTGGATATTTCAGGATTTCAACCGGACCATAGATTTCATAATCAGTATTGTCCCATGCTACCCCACCGGGTATAGGATTGGCTGTGAAGTTGACTGAAGAAAGTTCCCTTTTCTCGATGTGTGAAGACGTGTGTGGTTTGAGGACCAAGTTGATTTTCTGGCTTGCTGTGTCCATTTTAGCATATTTTCCCTCAATGAAGTGTCCCAAACATAGTACCATGATGAGCCAAAGTATGAGGATAAGTGCACCTAAGGCCACCCAGAATTCAATCCATGGAGAAATCAGATAGGTTTCTTTCAGTTGTTGAAAAATTTCCTTAGCTTTGTCTTTAAAGGTTTTTGTTGATGTTTGTTCCTTTGATTCACTCAGGTTTTCAGATGAATCGCTGAAGTTGATGAAGTAACCGGATGCCGTTCTGTCTATTGTTCCAATAGCTTCAGGATTGATATTTGCTTTATCCGTGTGTTTTGTTGCAGCAGCATAGTCATTTATTACTTCATTGTAGATTGGTGTGTCTCTGCTAAATGTTTTTATTTGGGTTTGTAGAGGTTTAAGTTCCATAGCATTGTTGCATAGACCTTGTTGTTGTTCTTTTGGCATTTCAAACGTGAGTAGCCTCTTAGATTGAACCTCTGTGTTTGTAGCAAACCTTGGTGTTCTACTACTTATCGGGAGTCCACTTGGCCTACTGTTTGTTATCGGCCACATGATTGTGGTTTAACCAGGTCGATGGATACAACTCGGTTCTCCTTTTTACCAGCAAGGGGCGGTAGTACTACTGATCTTGTCCCGTTGATAGACAAGACAGGAACTGCTTTTCTGTAAGAAGGCCCAAATTCCTTCTTTACCGCGATCTTTTCTCTGACTAGATCCCCGACTTTTGGAATCCAGACAGGTCTTGCTGGGACAGGTGGTATTTCTTCAGTGGTCGTTGGCTGTTGTTTCAACTTTATGTTGCTCAGGTCTTTCCTTGTTTCGTTTAAGTCCTGTAAAATAGCCAAACGATCTTTGATATCAAAGCTTTTTTCTTTAACCACTGAAGTCTGACTGTCAAGATCTGAGACCATCATTCTAGTTCCAAACAATAGTTCGTACGGACTGAATCCCCTCAGAGAATTTCTTGGCAGGTTATTTAGACTACGTTGGACACTTATTAGATGTTTGACCCACCCAGCTCCCGAACCTAATACCTTCGCTTTTATAGATTGCTTTATGCCTTTGGTTTTTTCTTTACACCATCCCGTTCCCTCAGGTAGGAAGTGAGAAGAGTCCCGCTATGCTATGCTCATTTGGCCATGTTTTTCATACGCTTTAGGGCAAGAAGAAAAGACATTCAGCCAAACGTAGTATGCTTCTAGCGTATATGCCATTATAGACTCGCAAATCTTTTTCTAACAGTCCAGACGTCAGCCGAGTGCTGGGGCCACATCCAAATGAATCTCGTGCAGGAATCCACTGCGACCATGATATATTTATAGTTGCCATCCCTTTGTAAGGGACCACAGTGGTCCAGGTAAACACAAGCTAATGGTTTATCCGAGATTAGAAGGGGCGTCTGAGCTGGTCGTCTCACTGTTGATACTTTCATTTTTTGACAGATTTCACATTCTAGAACATAGTTCCGTGTTTGTCTTCTCATTTGCGGCCACCAGTATCTCTGTTTTAATAATGATACTGTGGCTGAGACGCCAGCATGTACAGAAGCAAGTCCTTCGTGTGCCGCTATGATAAGTCCTAACCTATGTTCCATGTTTGGAATTGCCCTATCCCCCACTCCAGGGATTCGAGCAAACGGAACATTGTTTGTATCAGTCATATATGAGTATTTCACTGGAAAGCCTTTTGGGAGTGTTTCTATCGAATCCTTTCCTGTCCATGTTTGGAATCACTCTGTCCCCCACTCCAGGGATTCGAGCAAAAGGAACGGAGTTTGCATCGATTATGTATGTATAATTGAGTGGATAGTTGATCGGTAGTGCTGAGCAGTCGCCTTTTGATGACGTTTTCACCTCCAGCATAGTTTCACCGTCAATGTGTTTTACTGTACGCTTTTTCTTGACTACGGAAGCCGATTCAGTTGCTGCCGTTGTGGCTTTCTCAGCCAATGAATTCCCTCCAACGTGAACGCCATCACGCTGATGACTCACTGAATGTATCACGTGAGTTTTTGGTAGTTCTTTCTGTAAAAGAGCTACTTGTTTCCAAAGCACTTTTTGCTTTATTGTTGCACCTGTGTCATCTTTGTAACCGTTTTGAATCCATTTCTGTAAATCGTTATTGTATGATTTGACGCAGTAATACGAATCGCACACAATAAGTGTCGGGAATTCGCGATCGGCATTATCTAGCGCCATTTTTAACGCTATTATTTCAGTTTGTTGTTCTGAATTATTTTCCACTGAGTGTGTTTTTGTAAGTAGAGGTCTTAATTTACCTCCGCGCCACACTTCTTTTACAATTTCGCATGTGGCCTTGTAAGCCAGCTCTCCCCAAACTGAGGGTTGAGCATGCCCGTCTGTATGTATTACACAGGCGTACTGTCGTAAAGGCAGAATGTCGATTGGCAGAGGGTATTTTATTTCATATTCTAGATATTTTAATTCCTTTAATTCTGGATCAAAGTAGTATTTTACTTTGTCCGTTGTAATTGAATTCACCCATTGTATCCATTCTGGATTCAACGCTGTTTTTGGTAAATTACATGGGGTTGTTAATGCCTCAAAGGCTGACTCCGCTGTTCTGACTGTGATATGTCTACCGTCGGCGTTGTCTTTTTCTCTTGCTATAGCCGTTTGAACTGCATGAACAATGTTGTCTTTAATACTGAACTTCTTTTCAGCTTCTGTGTACAAGTGTGATTTGTATGCAATTGGTACCTTTTCTCCCTCATTAGAGGTCAGGTATGTGAATCCGCATCTTCCTGGGATGACTCGAATCACAAGATTGCGTGAGTTATCACGTGTTTCTAATTTTGTTTTAATTAGCATGTCTGTTTGTAAAGATCTCAAAATTTCTGTGTGTTTTTGAGTCCAATTGATTCTTTTAAAATCTGGTTTTATTAGATCATAAAGGGGTTTGATCCTTTCTGCGTAATTTGCAATGTATGTTCTTCCGAAATTTAGGAAGCCTAGAATTGATTGTAAGTTTTTTAGTGTTCTAGGAGCTTGGAGTACTGCACATTTCTCTAGGAAATTGTCAGCCAGGCTTTTGCCTTCACTTGATAATTCATATCCTAAAAACAGGACTGTTAGATTGGCAATTCTTGATTTTTTAAAGTTGAATTTGTAACCCTCTGCTGCGAACCCAAGTATTATGGTGTTCACTCTCTTCAAGTGAGTATCCAAGTCATCATCTGTTAGGTAAATGTCGTCGACATATGATAATGCCTCGTCATCGTATGTTTGTAGTAATTCTGTTACTCTCTTTGAGAATAATCCTGGGCTATTCTTGTGCCCCTGGGGTAAACGGCAGAAGCTTTTTTGTGAGCCATTTACCGAGAACGCAGTCAAATATCTGCTCTCTGGTGCTATATTTTGACAAAAGAATCCATTAGAGATGTCTAATGTTGTTTTGTATTTTTTGCGTACTATGTTATTCATTAGTGCAGCACTATGTGAGTTTTGCACTGCAAAAGTTTTGCAACATGAGTTAAGGTGTCTGTAATCCAAAACTAGACGATATGAGTTGTCTGGTTTGGAGACAGGAAACAACGGATTGTTCATTTGTGAGGTGCAAGTTTCAATCACCCCCTGGTATTCAAGTTGATCTAGGATCTCTTTTACTTGTTTTTTAGCTTCTTGCTTAATTGGGTACTGCCTCTGTGCAGTAGGTTGTGATTTTAACTGGATTTTGTGAGGAGGAGAGTCCTCATCCCATCCTACATGATTTTTATATAAAGCAGGAGCTTGAGCTACTGCCCACTTTCTAGCAAGTGTATATTTTTTATGAATTGGAATGTGATTTGAGAAGGCAGGCATAATTATTTCTTCGCCATGAGGGCACTCTCTGACGAACTCGGGTGGCCAGTCTTTTTCAGCTAGAAGGATGTCATAGCCCTGGGAGAGATTATCCCAAAATAGTCCCCTTATTTTTCTAGTCTTATCCCCCTCTATACGCAATGTAATTTCATATATTTTGTGAGGTTTGCTAACTCTGGTATCTGCAGTTTCCACCTGAATGTATTCATTCGTGTCCACTGTCTCCAGATGATTCATAAGGGCTTTGCGAGCTATGCTCACTTCTGCTGCGCTGTCTAGCATTGTCTGAGCCCATTCTCCGTTTTTCAGCTGTGTCCTCAGTATTCTCGGCATCTTTGATTACTTTAATACTGGCTACCTTCTTTTTTGGAAATTGTAACTTTTTATTCGGATGAGCAGGTTCCTTGTTTTTAGACTTGACGTGCTCTTCCCTGTGTTCTGATCGTCCTCTTCTTTCCGATTTCTGCGAGGAAGTCTGAAAAGATTGAGAGGGACGTGTATCATTATCTTGATATCTATCAGGTTTCTTTATGTTATCCCTATTTCTAAGGTTGTATTTTTTCCCAGAGGGCTCACTTTGGGGAGACCTGCGTCCTTGGTTCGGAGATCTTTCTCTCCGCCGAGGAGACCTTCCTCTGGACTGGAATCTTTTTTCTTTAGGATTGGATTGTTTGTTTCCATCCCAGCTCTTTTTTTGAGTGTTTAAATTATTTTTAATAAATATCTTTTCAGGACTTTCAATCAGTTGAGGTTTTACCGGTATTCCACCCAGACTATCTCTTCCTAGTTCTTCATAGGATTTCTCTATGATTCTGGCAATTTCAGTTGGTTGGTCTGCTATATCTGTCTCTTTTAACCTTTGGCGGATCGCCACGTTTGCTGCTTCTCCCTTTATGTTGGCTAATAATATAGCCGAGACCTGCTTAAAGTCCTTCAGTAATTTCATACCGAGAGTTAAAGCGGGTTCTGGACCATCTTCATCTTGAATTTGTTTTAGCACATCTGGTATTACTGACATGGATGGTACACCATGTGTTTTTGTGTATATGGAAGCAAAGACTGTACCCCAAGTGTCACAGTCCTCCACGTGTGGTGCGATACCCATTGGAAGACAGATAGTCAGAATCCTGTGTTTTTCAACCGGGGTGGTGTCTGGAAACACCGCCTCTATTTGAGTGATTTTTTGTGCTAGCCAGAAGGGTATTTGTTCCCGTTTTGCGGGTACTTTACCCAGACAGGACTGTATGTTCTGTGGTGTAATTTTATTTGTGTTACCCTGATGAGGGGTCAGCTGTGGAATTTTATTTGCTGGTTGGATTGTTGAAGTCCGCATTACATATTGGACTAATTGTCTATGTATTTTGATTAGTTGTTTTAGCTGTGCTAAAAGATCTGGTGCAGACATTTCTTCAATGTCTGGATGTGGTGTATATCCGGCTAGGACCGGCCACGTTGCTCCTGGTCTACCTAGTGGACCAAGCCTGGTGATGTGATTATTATGTTTTAGGGCGCCATTAAACAAGAGCAGGTGCTCTTGGAATTTGAGTGGTACTTCCACCTCCTCGAAAGGAGTGTAGGTATCCGGTGGTTCCTCTATTTTATAATAGTGGAACTCTTTTGTTACAGCGTTTGCTGCTGGAAAGTTTATCCATGAATAGAATACCTCTGTCTGCCGATATTCGTGTGCCTCAATTACGAATATGACTGTACCACCTCTCGATGTCAGTACATTTTCTATACGTTTTAAAGTTATAGATTTTCTTATGTTGACCGGGATGAGTTTTGCATCCGGGTCATTTTCCAGCAGAGTATTGTCTGCTACTAGGAGTTCAGCTGCTATTCTAGCTGTCTCCCTTTCTTCATCACTGTCTATCATTTTACCGACAGGAAGGTTATTCTGTTTGTTTGCAGATCAGGTTTCTATGGAAACAAAGATTAGATGCACAATATTTTGGAACAGTGTATCCTTCAACGTTGAATAAACCAAGAACCATACATAGGAGTCTCCTCCTGCGAGGTTTGGCGGATATGACCTTTTACCCACTCCAGACGTCTTTGGAGTATTATGGGAAAAAAAGGGGTTCTGTGTGAAAAAGCACGACTGAGTTACTCTAATGTCTTGCGTTAGTTTTATCGCCTATCCAAACGGTTGGGCGCCATGTAGTGTAGTTCCTATTATCCCAATAGGCTCTGCGCATTGGAATAATATCTTCAATAGTATAGATCTAGGGCAGAGGTTAACTAGGTCTTCTACTGACGATATTAGACTTAAAGTTTTTGGTTTTGCCAGCTAGCTCAGAGTTCACTAGAAACTTTCTCGAATAGACAAGGAGGAGTTTAACTTCCCTGGATAGACAAGAAGGGATTTAGTTTCTGACAACCATAGAACATGACAACTTTGCTCTCCCCTAATCAAGAGTGTATCTCTAGAGTCATGTGAAAACAAAAGACAACTTATTTTACTCAGTCAGTACGTGCATTCTTAGTTTCACCAGTTTGTAGAGAAAAGGAAGAGACGGGCGTGTTCAATAAAAGATGTTATTTATTGATCAGTCTCTTTTCTCGTACAAGAGAAATGAATCGATATTATTGCGATACTTATGGTTAATTAAAGTGCATACAATAAAAGCAGAAGTATAAAATAATACTGCAGAAGCATTGATATGGTTTCTAAGCCATATGATAGTTAAAATTGATAAAATAGATACATACATATATACATTTGACTAATCGTACTCAACTGGTGCTTCTAACCACGCCTACCCCAGTGTACCTGACCTAAGCCTAATACGTGGGCGGGAGTAGATAAGTAGCAGTTTAAGTTAAGTTTGTTTTGCCAAGTGACTGACTCAAGAATTCTCTGCAAGGGGTTGTTCAGTTCTGTACCTGAGATCTAGAATGGTTGAGGGCTGGTATCTCTCGTCTCTGGTCTTGATATTCCAGCTGCCTGCGAGGGCTGCTTGGAAGCGCCGGAGCTGGATTTCTCGGCAGGAGAAAAAACAGCTTCTCGTTCTCAGCGCGTCAGGAAGGCGGGGCAGCGCGTGTGGGCTTCGCTCTCTGCTGGGCTCCTCAGCGCGTCTCGCTGCTCCGATCTCGTCACCACCGCGTGTGTTTGCTTAAGGCAATGTCGGTAATATTTATACCTGTGAGGTGTCGAGATTGACGTAAGGATGGACATGGATACGTCAATAAGGATGTCATACGAACGGGCTTGTTCGCACATTCTTTTGCTGAAGTTCTCGGTGAAATCAAAACAATGGCCGCAGGGATTTTCCCAGGTTGTCATAGGTTTGATTTGTTTTGAGAACTCCGTATGCCTTATCAGGGGCTGGAGGAATAGTGCTTGTCTAATTAGATGGCATGCGTTATTACCTAACCAGATAACACGTTTCTGTGCCGTGGTGTGGCTTAATCAGATAACGGTTTTGCACCGTGGGTCGGCTGCTAGTTAAGTATTAACCAGAACAGGGCCGGGAATAGGGGAATCGATACAGAACCTATAGGAATACATCACACTCTTGCTAAGACTTGATTGAATCTCCTCCCCTGTTATCGGGGCATCCAAGATGTCTTGGTTATCTGTTGTCAGACTCAGTAGATGAATCCCACTTAACTAGGCCTTAAGGATCTCCGGGTTTGGGGAGGTTTCTTCCCTGTATGGTGCAGAAAACAGTGACACTAAACACGCTTGTATGTCCTCCATTTTACTGGAGACGTCCTCGTTTTGGTTTACAAAGAATTTACTTATATGATTCCTAGCCCGATCTACTCTGGCCTTCCAGGCCAACAGGGTACCTAATTTCTCACCATACTCAAAAATCTTCATTCACTTTATAAACCATTGTGCTTTACACTTCTGGTCTACCTTAACCTTATATTCCTGCCGGGCCTCCTCCAACAGTTTCTGTATCTGAGACTTTGTTTCAATCATCCCCGAATGCATTTGGGAGAGATCTGCCTCTAACAGACCCGCCTTCTCCTCCATCATTTTCAGGGTTAGTCACTCTGCTTTATTTTTAGCACCAATTAGACTATGCAGAGTGCCTCTAATAAAAGCCTTGAAGGCATCCCATACAACATCTAATGTGGTAGACCCAATGTTGTCTGCAAAAAACCCTACACATGCTTGTTTAAGAGCTACTGTTATCGCTGGATCAGTCAGCATCACTGTCTTTAGTGTCCATCTTGGCCTTAGTAACCAGCCAAAACCCGCGAGATAGACATAGATTGCAGCATGGTCTGAGATATGACTGGGGAGAATATTAATAGTAGTTATAAATTCTACAATAGATCTGTCCGCCAAGAGATAGTCTAATCTTGAAAAGTGCCTGTACTTTTTACTCTGGAAGGTGAAACCTTCGGGATCACCCCTCTCAGCCCTCCATATATCTAATAGTTCCAGACCATGCATCATGTTATTTAGAGCCTGACAAACTCGAGGGGCACCATCATGCCGACTCCGATTCGATCTGTCAAACAGGGGGCCTGTAACACATTAAAGTCTCCTCCAATCATTAAAGGAGCAGAGATTTCCATCAGATTCCATTGAAGGTTACATACATGGGTGTGATCGTCTATATTAGGGCCATAAAATGTTGCACAGGCTAATTCCTTCCCATCAAAATCTAAGAGAGCAATTAACCACCTCCCAGATTTATCAGTTTTAAAGTATTTTATAACACAGCCTGCCCCTCGTTTAATCAATACAGCAACACCCTTACAATGAGCAGTGTGTTCTGAGGCTATAAAAGTTTCTACCCAGTAGTATTGAGAAAAAATGCCTAGACTCTCCGCAATATACAAATGGGTTTCCTGGATCAGACATATTTGTGCGCTACACTCCTCTAGATATTTCATAACTAACCTCTGCCTACATTTGCATCTGAGACCATTTACATTCCACAAAAGGATTACTAATTCATTAACTCCCATTGTTAAAGATGTCTGATCTGAGTACTGTCATAACTGAAACTAATACTAGTATTATTACAAAATACGAAGCTTTCTGACAGAGGAATATTTATTCTTATTTTCTCCCACTGCCCCCCACCTCATGCATCCCCTCACCCACCACCTGACCCCATCCCCTGTGCCCGATCTCCATCCCCCCGGGGAACCCTCCCTACTATATTAGGCATAAAGCTTACTGGGCTTAGGTCATCGGGAATAATGAAGCATATTTATATTGGGGCTCCTTTCCTCTCATTTCCTCCCCTCTTCCTCCTACATTTGGATTTGTTGCTTCACACTTGTTGCAGTCTAGTTGTATGGCTGTTTCGTTTGACAATTTCCATAATTCAATGTGGGCATATTTCCAAAATTAATTAAGCTAAGTGGTCTGCGGTGTCTTAAAATGTCTTCTTTATGAAGTGCTGCAGTTAGCAATGATCTGACAGTCATGGATTGTTATGCATCCCTAGGATATCCCTTGAGAATTGAGATATTTCTTCTGAGAACTGTGTCGCCAGAACACCCCAGGTTTTGACTAGAGGTAGCAATTATTTCCCTTGACTGTGTTTTGAGATACTGTGCTGTTTGTTTGCTATTTGTGATTATTAGAAATAGGATCTCTGGTTGGCTGAGGCTTGCGCCAGAGCCCGGCAGAGACCACCACTCTAGTTAGGGAAAGAAAGTTACACTCCAAAGATAGTCAGGCTTATCCAGGAGGCAATGTGTAAAGCATTTGCGCATGCACACAACAGCAACAACATCCCAAGCACACTACAAAAGGAACTCCACACAAGGTTATATCAAAAATAGCCTTTGTATTCTCCAAACACATTAGAATAGTAAACACACACTGTGCACTGTGCCAACTGGCACTGGGCAATTTTTACATGGGATTATGTACACCTGCAACATGGACCACTGTCAGCACCATCACAAGGTGAACTTGGTAAAAGTAAAATAGATTCCAAAAAGTACAAGTAGAATAGGTCATAAAACTACAACCAGTAAACAATGGTAATCACTGTACTTTGCATTACTCTGTGACATACACTACATTATGCACAGTATCCCACAAGTCTAAATACATGAGACCCTAACCACCTAAGTCTAAATCACACTAGGGGCGTAAATCACACAGTGAAGTATAATCTCACTAACACAAACCAAAATAGGTAAAACAACCTCATAATCATAAATCATATTTAGAGGTATCAAATAGGGTGCGTAAAACATACTATACATAATACATTTCCTAGCACCCAAATCACATTAGCACATAAATCACATTAGGGCCTGGTGCCCTATAAATGTAACAATCCCAACTGGCCAACTGGTCATCTCAGCTAGAGGGGGCCTCAAATGCCCTTTATCCACAAAGTCAGGGCTGCTGCCTAGGCAGCGAAGGTAAAGGGTGCGCCACTGCGCAAAACCTAAACGTTGCAGCTGCCCACTACTTTCTGGGCAGCTGAGAACAAGAACATGGAGGCCTAAACGAGGCAGCTGGCACTAAGTGCTGAGCAGCTGTGGAAGGCCTGGCACCTCTGTGCCACTTCTGTCCCTCTTAGGGACTCTCTTAAGAATTGTGCCTAAATGGTGCAGCTGCCCACTACTTGCTGGGCAGCAGTGAAGTAGAATTGTGGCATGGGCCCTCACTGGCCCTTAGGACAAATTGCACTCAATGTTAGAGCCACGGGGCTCTGCACACATTATGTGGAGCGTTGGAGCCATCTGGCTCTAAAAATACTCTGCCCCAATGGAGCGCACTGGCTCCGGAAATAATCATGCACCTCATCGCAGCTGACCCCTGTCAAAGTGGGGCAGCTGGAGAATAATGCCCATCAGGGGCAGCACGGGCCCACGGGGCCTTTTTACCCCCACGGGGGCCCTCGAAGCACATACGGAAACATTGGAGCCCTCTAGGCTCTAAGGGTAACTTACATACATCACCCCCATTGGAGCGGCCCGCTGCAAGACGGGCCGCCCAGAATGCAGACAGAAGAACAATGAACAAACAGGAGTAACCCGTTAACCCAGTTTAGACCGGGTAGTATTTATAATGAAAACAATGTCTCAACAGGAATATCACGTTAGAGGGCGATTCAACAAGGGAGAAAAAATCACAAAAAACGGGGGGAAAAGGCAAGGGAGACCAAAGGATAGTGCAAAAATTGTTATTTACATATAATATTTACATATAGTGACACATAGATACAACTAAATTGCAGTGACCAAAAAACCAGATGTGTACTGGCAGTGTATAAGTGAGTGAACGGCACAGTGACACATGTGGTTATGAACAACGTGAAGCGGCGCAAGTGAAGGTAAGTGAAGGTCAGCACAAATATTTACAATTACAGACAACCAATCATTAATTGTAAATGACCAACAGAAAGTCGCAAATGCGTTGCAGGGTTGACGGCGTTTCAACCTCTATCACTCGAGGTCATCATCAGGACGATGGTCACATGAATTAGAATTGTGCTCTGTACAACTAGGAAGTCGAAGTCCACGACGGGGATCCCTGTGGCAGCTATAAGGGACTATGATCAACTGTACCAAACTAATCGAAGGGGAATCAATCGGCAGTAATGACAAAAGAGCAGGAGAAAAAAATCAGCGCTCGGAAAGTGGCACAAAACGTGGCCACAAGGTAAAATCCTACAGTTCTACTCAGGCCCAACTAGGCTACCCCACCGGTACTCTCTAGTTGTCCATGGCTAGGACCAGGCCCTAGGCCACCCAGATACCACTGGTCCTAGTCAATCCACAGAGTGGGGGTAGTAACCCCTGGCACACAATAGCCATTCTCCACACCCCTTCTGAGGGTAGTTCCAAACTACCACTGATCCTTCAACCTAGAGTCCGCACCCTCAGTCTGACCAGAGGTCACGGGCAAGAGTGCCCCACCCTACCTCTACTTCTGGGGTTCCGCACCCTCACAGGGGAAGCACCCACCAGAACACAACTCTTCCACCAGTTCAGGACCTCTCTCCATCAACTTGTCTACCACCTGGGATCAACATTCTCCGGATGCACAGGGGTCAGAGGTGAGGTCTCCCTCCCTCTGCACCCCCTTCCAGAGTTCTGCACCCTCTCACTGTAGAACAGGGTCCCTTCACTTAAGATAGGCCCCACCTGCTCTCAGGGTAGTACTACAACACTGTACCTAAACACCCTAAAGATCCTGGCTAGGCCTGCACCACCCCTTCTGGGAAACACAGGGTCTCTTCACTTAAGATGAGCCCCACCCCACGCACTTTACACTGGCCCACAGTGCCAAAGTGTGCAGAGAAGAGAAATCACTACCATTATGTCATATTAATAGACAAAAAGTTCAGGGGTGAACCTGCCAAACGGTCCAAGCCCAACAGTAATTAAATAAGGGGTATTAATTGTCTGGGTATTTGTATTTCCTTCACTAAGGTTACAATCTAGTTTAGTACATAGGAGGATCTGCCTGTGAAGTATTCTGCATATTTAGCCAGTATAATGTGCTATCCACATAGACAATGTCTGCTTGTTGTTTACTTAAACCCTTGATATCTTTATTCACAAATGAATAAGGTTTTTTAATGGCATTTTAACCAGTTCTATATAGGCCCACTCAATCTCACTTTTTTCCTTTATGGATTTCCAGTTGAGAAATGTGTCTTTCTTGTATCGATTTTTGGTGTTAAGGTACTCTGAGAGATTTTTCTAAGAAAACTAATATTGTGGTTTCAGTCTCCACAGTAAAACTGCTTTGCTTCAGATCCAAAGTTTGACAATTTCACTCATTGCATGTTCCAAGTTCTGATAGAAGTAATGAAAGTAACCAATGGCACACATATGTCTCACAGCCTTCAGCTGCTGTGACACATAGCTGTCTCTGAGTTCTAGAAATGATTAGTTCTTGATTTAGAATATTAACACAATGTATGTTGTGTTGGATTGCAATTTGTGTAGCTCATATTCTTCTAATAAGTAAGTACTCTAGGTGGAATGTTCTCCCAGTATTTCCTTGATATACATTTTATTATTAGCATACATTCAGCTCTACAAATAATTTGTTTAAATTATACTACGATCTACTTGGTCGTGGTTTACTAACTATTCCTTCCTTTTCTCATACAGAATGATTGGTGACTTCATGAATGTTCCTATGATCTGAAGAAGTACAATGTTTTAAGATGAAACTAAACTGTAAATCAACGTTTTTTATGCAATCGCTCCAGATGAATATAAGCAAGAAAGCACAGGACAGAGTGACTGTTTCATTCTTTTGTGAACAGACTATATTATTGTCAGACCTTTTTGAAGTAAAGGTTGGATGTTTATGTTTCACCAAAAGTCTCCCTTTTGACAAATCACTTTCATATTTGTATCCCCAATGTATTTTATGCTAACAGAGTAGTAAAGATCCTAGTGGGAAAATGGGTCCAAACTTAGGGGTCGATTAGGATGGCGAACGGATTGTCCCCGCCGGGCTGGCGGTAGCCACCGCCGGCCCGGCAGTGGCAATCCGTCCGCTATCCTCACTCAAATGACCCCCCGCCACATTAGGATGGCTGGGGGGGTCGGTGGCAGATGGGAAGACCGTCCACCGACACCGCCAGCCATATTAGGATGGGCTTTGGGGAATGCCTTTCCACGGCGGCAATGCCGCCATGGAAAGGCATACGGTCTTTGCTTTGGGGGCCCGTTGCAGGCCCCCAGGGTGAAGGGGGGTTGGGGAGTGCACATGGGGGTACCTAAGGTACCCCCCTGCATTTCAAAGTACAACATGGCAGGCACCGCGTGCTGCCTGTCATGTTGTGCTTTGAAACGCACAACATACATTTTTAGCAATGCAGCGGGCGGTGCTTTCAGCACCGCCCGCCGCAATGTTAAAAATGCGGGATGCACCCGCCACTGTGGCGGGTGCATCCTAATTCGACGCACGGGACCTCCGCCATTATGGCAGACGGTCTCTTACCACAACAGGATGGCGGATGGACAAAGTCCGTCCGACATCCTAATCGACCCCTAAATTTGCAACTGCCTTACCAATTTTGCTAATTAGTAGATGAAGGCATATTTGGGTTCTTCCAGTTTGCATGGGCAATTGTTAACAGGCTACACTTGATTCTTAACTGATCGTCTTTAGTTCTGTTTGTAAGGTTACTATCTATAGGCTCGAGTCTTACCTCTGTATTTCTAGCTCCTTGGAATTGGGTATGCACACATTTCTATATCAAATTATGCAATTTTTTAGATGTTGATCTGTGCTGTGGCTTCTTTGCATTGTGACTAGTCTGTCTCAAGTGTCTTAACAATCTTTTAGAATTGTATTTATTACGGGGGATGCTTTTGAAGAAGGTTTATCTTATTCTATATGGCTAGTGCCATTATCTGTATTACAATTTAGTTTTCAGAATTTAGTCTTTAATATTCTTTGGTTCCTACTAGATCTTTGTGAATTTATAATCAATGTTTAGATCCCTGAATTAATACTGTCCCCATTCGAAGCATGCTAAAAGTTAACACGGATTGTTTTTGTTCTCTTCCACTTACTTTTGTTTGTAAATACTTCTCTGTCTACCAAGGTGTTCAGAGTACTTTTTTACATGTGCGAAGAGTGGGCAGATTGACTTGCGCTAATTCCTCAATACACAATGCAAAGTTTGTTTAGATCTGAAGCCAGAGTGCGGGTTGCCAGCAAAAATATTATTTTAATTTATTGTGCCTTTTTAATGTTCTCCACAAAGAAGGATTCTATGCATGTTGCTCTCCTCTAAGCAGGATGTGTTATTGGGGAATCGAGATATTCGGGTTTTTTGTGTGTTATTTTTTATATACTCTTCTCACAAGGATCAGCAGCTCCATAAGCTCATCAATGCATTAAACTTTCACATCTGTCTATTTTCCATTTGGTGGATATGGGTCTTCTGCAGCTTCTTAAAGTTCTGCAGAGATACATTCTAGGATTCTAGGATACTAGATCAAACATTTATCACAGGCTTTGTGTTTCTATCAGGAATCATCCCTAGTTCCCCTCACTTGTGTTCAATTTATTGCGTTCATTACCAAATGTAGATCATATTCATGAAACCTGTTTTATATGATAGCTCTGCTGCTCCTTATTGTCTTCTCACTATCTATATACTGGAGAGATTATAGCTTCCTGTCATAACCCCGAGTCATGGAACAGACCTATCTTGTTTCCTTATTCTCCTTTGGGGAGGATTATCCTGTCAATGGGATCAAGCAGCTGAAACGACCACTTTGGCAGTGTAAGTGCCATTGGTATGAGCATGGCCTGATGTTGGCTCAGAAGTAGGCAATAAGGGTGCTTTTTCAGGTATGCAGCAGTGCTCAGTAGTAAGCCAACTGCAATGTATGCAGTTTTGTGCCGAGATTACTATTTAAAACTGTCTGAAACCAGTTTAGAAGTCTTCTGTAAATGTTTCTCTCTCGTTTTTTCTCACATCCTCTTCCAATACAATGAACGTTCACTTCCTCACTCCCTTATCGCCATCCTATTTCACCTCCCTGTCCATCACGTTTTCTATTTCTTGCTGCTTCCTATTTCTTACTTCTTCTTCCTTCTCTTCATTCTAGCCATTTTCCCGTCCTCTCTTTCTCTCTTCCTATTCCCATCATCATCTTCATGGATCTCTAAGTTTTCCCTCTCCTGCTCCCATTGTGTCTTTCTCTCTTTACTCACTCCACTTTCTCTTCCTCTCTCTATTTCTGTGTACCTCAATTAATCTCACTCATTCCCTCTTTTTCACTCTCTGTCTCCTTTTTATCCCTCTCTGTGCTTCCTCTCTCACTCCTCTTCTCTCTATAGATATAAATAATCCATTCTTTAGTTCTCTTTCCATTTGTCCCTTTCTGTTCCATGTTTTTTCTCTTATCCTCTCTCTGTTTTGCTCTAATGCTTAATCTCTCTCACCAATCATATGTACAGGGTATGAAGCTACAAAGCGTGCTCTCACTAGTCCCTAGAACAGGTGCTGATAGAACTGAGGGTCTTATTTACAAGCCTGTTGCGCTGCCGCTGCGTCACTTTTAAAAAGGGAAAAAGTTTCAAATATCTTACTTAGATTCAATCCTCAAAATATTATAGAACTAGGTATAGGAATAGCCAATTATTTTTAACTTGAACATTTTTGGAGTCCGTCGAGGGAAGCTTATGAGTCCACCTATGAATATAAACGACAACGTGCTTTTTCTCAAAAAAGCTTCTCGTAATTCACTATGTAACGTCTCCACAGCACCATTTTCCAGCCAAATTTAGCAAGGTTTATATGAATAACAGCAGAACATGATTTTAGCGATTCTTTTTGGATGTGTATTAAACAAAATAGTATCATAAACAAACATAACTTCCATACATTTCCCAGCAACGATGACTAAGAAAAAAATGATTTACGACCAAACAAAAATGTTTTGCTTAACTATAATCATTTAGTCAATATGAAAAGAGATGAAAACATACCCTGGTGCTTTGATATGATATATCCTTTAGGTACTTCTCCCAAAAGGAAAATTGCATTTGGTCTATCAATGAGTAAATCTGCTTAACGTCTTGCTGCTTTAGTTTGATGTGACAGTCTCCTTAAAAAGAGCAAAAAAGAACCCAAAATAATGCAGTGTTGCTGATATTCCTGTTGCCTTGGCAACAGATTTATTTATTAGAGGTTAAAATGACATGAGTTAATATACCACATACCTGCTCACTAGCAAACTTTCCTATTTCTGCTACAGTTGACAATTAAGTCCTGGACAGCTACAGCCAGGGGTTAATGTTACTCATTAGGAGAACTAGGTCATTACAGGGAAATCAAGGCACTTAAGGCAGCATGGGTAAAATACAAAATTCAGCATCTCAACCAGTGAGCCTTTTTATATTAATTAACCTTACTTTCCATGTTAAAAAATTCACATGTGCACAGGGCAGTGAATCAGATAATTAAAAAAAGCTTGGTTTACTTTTCTGTACTAGTTTTCTTCAATTCCTTTGAACTAGTTTCAGTGATGGGCATAACATTCTTATGTCTATATGATGAGGGGAAAGGGTATTAAAATTAAGAAGGGAATCATCACGCAAATCAGCTTTGCCGCGAGGGAACAAGTAAATAAAAGCCTTGCAAATGAAAATAAATAAGCTTGGCTAATACCTCACCTAAGGAGCAGGCTATAAACCCAACAGAGCCGAAGATATTTAGAGGTACTTCAATGCTTCTTTAATCGGCAGTTACACAGTCATTTGACCTTCAGGAAATTAAACTTTGGAGAGCAATATGCAAGTTTTGGTCGCTTTCTGTTAGACGAAAACCGCCAGAATGAAGGGTAGTCAACTTTTTTTTATATCGTTAGCAATTTTCTGGTTGAAAGCAGTGATTATTGGTTTAAGTTCTCCTCAAATGCAAATGTAATGTGCAGTGTTTGACATTATTAATCTGTGAATTATGCTGTAACGTTTTTGTGTTGAATCAATACAATATATAGTATTGTTCGAAGGGTTTAGGATGGGGTCCGACTGGACCTATGCCCTCTGTCTATCTGGGAGCTCTGGTAGTTTTACCAAGTGTATTTCTGGATCTGGTAAAATAGGGCCTGGTATTCTCACCATCAGAAATTCGAGCGTGGGAACACCAGGCCACTCAATCACCCAAGCAGTGTAACTCCAATGTGGATACAACGCTGGCTGACTCTAATTGAGGGCAATTGTAAAGTGCAAACATAAATACACAGAATCATGACCATATATATACATATAACAGAGCCCACAATAATGCATAAACATACATTAGTAGAGTAATCATTTCGACATTAATAGGTAAAATGAGGAGAAATTGTCTTTAGGTTAATTAGCAGGGTTTTATGATGGTCCAACGCATACCTGAACAATGCATGCCTTTACCACGAGTTCTCTATCACGACCATGTCTTTACCACGCATGCCTTTACCATGAAATTTTGTGGTAAAGACATGATGGGTAAAAGGACATGCTTGTTAAAGATCATATCCCTGCTCTGTAAACTGTCCCTTTTCCCTTTTCCCCTTGCCCTCAGTTCATTGGTAAACCAATGCCCAAAAACCCCAGGCCCCCCGCTCTGAGCCCTAAAACTGCTCCCAGCCCTACAAACAACCCGACACCCTCCTGAGTCCTAAAACCTACCTTCACCTTGAAAAACTACCCCCTCAAACCTGGCCCCACATACCTTATCACGTCCTCTCCTGATTGTCCACCCTCTTACTTTCTTCCTCTTCTGTCCATCGACTCAGCAAGTAGACCGTGCATTGCCTTAACCACGCATATGCGTGGTTAAGGCAAGCGTGGTTACGTTTGTGTTGGTCGGACATGCGTGGCTGAGCCCACGTTGTTCCTACCATTTCCCAATTGGCAGACTTGGGGAGAGATGTACTAACTTAACTGTTTGCGATTATCTAATAGCAAATGTTTGCGATTCGCTATTAGGTAATGGCAAATAGGGATGTACTACAGTGTGTTTTACACTGCTTGCGATTCCCAGTGGGTCGCAAATAGACCTATCTCATTAATATTCAGGAGGTAGGTGGCAATCTACGGTCCATTGGGAATTGCAAAAATCACAGGGATGGTGGCCTGCTGGGGTCAGCAGACCACCATGTCTGTGATTGCTTTTAAATAAAGCAATGTTTTCTGGGAGAAATGCAGCCCATTTTCCTTAAAGGAAAACGGGACGTGTTTAAAAAAAAATTAAAAGTTTTCTTTTCATTTTTTTAAGCATAGGCAGTGGTCCCTGAGACCAATGTCTACTCTTTAAATAACATTTTCACAACCATTATCAAAGGAGGAGGGGTCCCTTGGGAATGGGTTTGCGAATGGGTTACCACCTACTTGAAGTAGGCAGTAAAATGCGAATGTTTCCCACAGCATTTCTGTCGCGAAACATTCACACTTACCACTGCAAGTCGCTATAAGGAAGGGACGCCCTTAACATGCCCCTTCCTAATGCTGTATTGCTAACCCATTTTGTGATACACAAAATAGTGTTTGGTTCATAGGAAAATGCTATTTTTTCGGTCACAAAGGGCCCAATTCTGTGAATCAGGCCATTTGCGACCTAAAAAAAAGCATTGTACATCTGGCCCTAAATGAACTTGGTGCCCAAAGGAGTTATCAGTATATAATGGCAAAGTGGTTAGTTCCACCTTATATGGTGTTGAAATTTGGGGGTTTGAGATTTTAAGGGGAATGACAGTATCTGAAAATCGCTTCCTTAGAAATCTCATCAAATTACCCCAGAGCACCCCCATGAGCCCTTTGTTTTACGACATGGGAATGAGTCCAATTGCTCTTATCGCGTCCGTGCGTCCAGTTTTATACTGGAGGCGGATGTGGACCACGCCCGAATTGGAAATTTTTGCTAAGGGGCTGATGGACGTAATCAAGTGTCACACTTTCCACAAGATTAAGTGGCTAGCCAACATTCGGGGGGTACTAAGGGACCTAGGCCTGGGGGAATTGTGGGAAGATCCAGCAAATGCTAGGTTTCCTCCTAAAAAGGTCTTAAAAAGCTTGTATTGGAAGGTTGTGGCCTCTAAAGCTTTTAGGTCCACTGCTCCTCTCTCCCTGACTGGTATTTTTTTGGACTTCAAAGATGCGGTCAACTTTGAGGCCTTTTAGGATGTTATTACAAAAGCCCTATACCGTAAGCTCTATTTCCAACTGATAATCGGAAGCTTACCAGTCAGAGCGTTTACTTACAGATGGACCAGTGGAGGCAAGGTTGCCTGCCCTGGCTGCCCGGCCCGTATGGAAACTATTAACCATCTACTGTTTGAATGTCCTGTGTATGCAGCACCTCGACGGACCTGGTTAAGACCAATGTGTAGACTATTGGGTACCAGGAGTGGGATGGTTGCTGTTAGAATAATCCGCACATGCACCAACCCCCCCGTCTATGTAGCTGTGGCAACATTTCTAGGCTGGGCATGGGCAATTAGTAGCAAACTGTTGGCAGGATAATCTCCCCTCCAGGGTATTTTAAAATTCTTGGTCTTGAAATATGTATTTAAGTACCTTTTGAATCATGTTGTATTATCATCAATGAATTTTATCTTGTGTCTTGTAATTTTAATACTATTTATTTTTCTATCGATGAATTTTATACAGTATCGTTGTAATATATGCTTTTATGACAATTGTCGAATAAAGCTTGTTTGATGATGATGAGTTATTAATGACTCTCATCGAACCATATTATAATTTCTCTTCTCTTATCACCTATCTTAATAGTAAGCACATCATGTTCTGTTTCTAATTCCTCACTTCTATTTCTCTAGAACCAAGCCCAACAAATAGAATGGCAAATATATCATTTCACTTATTTTCTTGATGCCAAGGGTATCTTGTGAGCCATGTGCTTGAGAAATGTTATCTGAGGTCAGCCATCCTTTGACTAGCTTCATGTTCAGGATTAAAGGGATTGCCAAGAAGCAGTCCTTCTTCCCATGCAATTTTAAAGAGCCTGGTTACTTCACAATTGGATTGTACTCTTGTGATCCTGGACATTCTTTCCAAGAATCTGTTTACCTGGAGGATCTTCAAACATCGTGTCAACAGAATAAGTCAGTTCTGGAATTGGTACTACTGTGAAAAGACCAAAACGGGATAGGCTGAATGCTTACTAAAGTGTCAGACACTGACAGTTGCTTTATTCAGATATCAGACTCCTTTTGCTCACTGAACCGCTCTAGATGGGAAGAACAACTTGCAAATCAGACTTGGTCCTGCTCAAATTGAAAGAGTCAGGTCTGAATTGCCAGGCTGCATCCCTTCTGAAAGGGAGCAAAAGCATGACCAGACTAGTTTTAGTCAAGTCAAGGACATTTGTATCGTTCACAAATCACATCCGGGGAGTCTCATGGCGCTTGCAGACGGCTTAATTTGCAAAAAAAAAAACAGGTCTTCAGCTTCTTACGAAAGCGGTTGTGTTCAGGGATTATGCGGAGATTAAGAGGCATTTTATTCCATGAGGCGGGGCGAGAAAAGATAACGCGCGACCACCATGGAGATTTGTATTCTCAGGGGTGTCAGCCGAGACTCATTACTAGATCTGAGTTCTCTTCGAGGCTGATATTATCTTAGCTTTTGAGACCAGTATTTTGGACCGTTTCCATACATGTGTTTGTCGACCAAGCGTAGAGTTTTAAAAAAATTAGTTTTTTCACCGGAGCCAGTGAAGGCTTTTTAAACAGGGGGCCGATGAGGATCTTCGCGGGAGATTGAGAACCAGCCGAGCTGCAGTATTCTGAAGAACCCGGAGCCTGTTCAGGAGGTATTCATTTATGGAGACTAAAAGGACATTCCCATAGTCCATTCTATTTATGATTAGACCCTGAACTAGGGGTTTCCGGGCCTCAACGGGGATCCACTTAAAGACCTTCCTCAGGCTGCGCATTAGTCCAAAGCAAGTGCCCACAATGTGATTAATTTCGTTTTTGATGGATAGTTTGTTATCAATGTAAAAACCCAAGTTCTGGACTGATTCCTTGGACATCGGACAACTGCCCAGATTAGTTTGCCACCAATCATGAGTCCAGTGTTCTGTAGCTTTGCCAAATAGCATCATTTCTGATTTGCTGCCATTTAGCTGAAGATGATTGGCGTTCATCCATTTCTCAACATGGGTCAGGCAATTTTTAGAAACGCTGTTTGGTTTCATTTGGATCTGGGCCCAGTGTGATTAGAATCTGGGTATCGTCGGCATAGGACAGAACATCAGAGCCATAGGCTCTGATCACTCTGGCCAATGGTGTCATATAGACATAGAAAAGCGTTGGGCTCAAGATAAAGCCTAGCTGGGCCTCATCAGCAAGGTGATGCTTATATCTGATGACTCAGTGATCATGGGATCCATATCCTATGTACCTGTTGCAATTAGGCTAGCTCATTAGCACAATAAAAGGAGGTGGGTGCCCCTTTTGCCTGTTTTGTGGGTGGGGGTGAGAGGGTTGGGAGGGTGGGCTGTGGGGATAGGGGGGGGACCGCTGCAGGGGGAGGGAAAGGTGGGCTCTGAAGAAATAGGAATTTGGTTTAATGAGATACAGTGTACTGGCAGGTTTAATTTTAGAAATGTTTTCTTAGTGGCATGGCTAATATTCGAGTAGCATCTATAAATATCTGTGGGCTTAATGACCCAAATAAACGTCGCCGGATTAGAGGAGGTCTTCGTTTCTTGCGGGCACATATTATCTGCCTTCAAGAAACGCA
Organism: Lissotriton helveticus; assembly: GCF_964261635.1. Lineage (NCBI taxonomy): Eukaryota > Metazoa > Chordata > Amphibia > Caudata > Salamandridae > Lissotriton > Lissotriton helveticus. The sequence continues at coordinate 1,705,121,362 of NC_136061.1, read as the reverse complement.
TATAGAAGCCAGTCGGCATACATTTTTGGAGTTTGAGGGGTTCCAGCTAGTATCCTGAACTAAATTGGAGGCAAAGACTAAAGGAGTTGCCATTCTGGCAAGACGGGGCCGGGTTAATATTATCCGATCAGCAGCGGATTCTTATGGCCATTGGGTCATTGTGCATTGTAAATTTTTGAATAAAGAGCTGACTTTATGTTCATTATGTGGCCCTGTACTTGATGATCCAGAAATATATAAATGGCTGAATCTTGAGCTGGCAGGGTGGCCTGCCCCACTGATAGTGTGCGGGGACCTCAATATAAATATTGACCGTGGCTTGATGAATCAATCAGGGGCAACATATGGGGGTCAAAAACCTAAGGTGTATAGGGCATTGCGGCATATGATGGATCTACATGGTTTGATAGATGCTTGGGCATTCTTTAGACCTAAGGATCCCGGATTTACTTATTTTTCGGCACCTCATAAAATATGTTCTAGACTAGATTATTTTCTTATTTCTTCAGTTTTGGTCTCAAAATCTACCATTACGAAATATCCCAGAGTGATGTCGGATCACAATCCGCTTTGATAAACCGGATTTATGGACGTTTAATCGGGGCCTGCTCAGGGATAGGCTGTATATAGAGTCAATGGCTGTCTGGATCATAAGATTCTTAGAAGAAACTCTGGGTAGTACTGGGATACAAAATGTATGGGACACACTCAAGGCTGGGATAAGGGGCGAGACTACTCGCTTTGGATGGGAAAGCCAAAAAAAAGAAAAAACAAAACGATTGAGGTCATATGGAGATCTAGAGAAGGCGGAGCTGAACTTAGCCCGGGCTCTGTCTCGGAGTGAGGATAGTAATCCTGCTCAAACACAAATTATCTTGGCCAAATCAGCTATTACAGAGATTTCACAAGCTGAGGCGGCAAGTAAATATGTAGCTTGGAGGTCCAAGATGTTTGAAAATATCGAAAGAGCAGGACATTTACTCGCATCTAGAACCAGAGAGAGAGAGTCTGTAACGCGTATTAAAAATATCCTAGACCCAGATGTAGGTTTAGTTTCGGAAGAAGGTGCTATTGCATTAGCTTTCCAAAAATGTTATCAAAAACTTTATAAAGAGGATATAAGGGAAAATGAGGCAATACAGTTAGAAATTCAAGAATATCTTAGGGACATTGAGGTCGAGGCACTATCCTCTGAGGAGAGCGATTTGCTAGATGCAGACATTAGAATGGAGGAAATGTTGCTAGCTATAGATCCCATCCCTGCTGGTAAGGCTGTGGGTCCGGATTTCCTGCTGGGGGAATTCTATAAATGCTTTCGCTCTCAGCTCGCACCTGTGACGATGGAAATGTTTGGTAAGATTCAGAATGGGGATATGCCTCCTGAATCTTGGAGAAGAGCCAGAATAGTCACATTCTTGAAGAAGGCTAAGGAGCCTTCTGACACAGGGTCCTAACGCCCAATTACCCTGATAAACAGTGATATAAAATATATGCAAAGATTTTGGTGAATCGGCTGTCGGAGGTTATCAAAAAACTAGTCTCCCCTCAACAACATGGGTTCGTTCCCGGGCGGGAAACGATTGATCATATACGTCACACAATTGCGATGTTTGATTTTACTAAGGTTTCAGGAGACCCTATGGCTTTAATTCTGCTGGACGCGGAGAAAGCTTTTGATAGGGTCTCCTGGCCTTTTTTATGGGCTACTTTGAAGCATTAGGGTTTGGGGGAAAGATTTATTCGTGCAATTGTGCAAACAACCTATAGCCCAAATTTCTGTCATGGGAATTCAGACAGGTACAATTAATATTTTGAGAGGTACAAGGCAGGGCTGTCCCTGTTCCCCCTTATTATTTGCAATTTATATAGATCCCTTAATTAAAAAACTTTTTTTTGATAGTTTGATACGCCCAATTCAGTCCAAGGGGGGGGGGTAACTAAAGTCCTAGCTTATGCGGATGGCCTGGCTGTTCTGACAGATTCTCCTCAGGTGGCCCTACAAGAAATACAGATTATCACAACACAGTTTGGTCTGATCTCAGGGTATCATTTGAATGAGGGTAAAACTCAAATTATACATTATGATAAAATTATTTTAGCAGATCCACGGGTGGTGCATCATGCAAAATATAGATAAAATCAATGCTGATGCCCGTCGGATTAATAATCTTCAATTAACATTAATGGGTAGATGTAAGGTGGTCAAAATGATATTTTTGCCTAAAATTCTGTATTATTTAAGAGCCATTCCTTTATTGTTTGACCAAAGTTGGTTTAGAAAACTGGATCGGATCATCTCCTGGTTCTTATGGGCAGGGAAACAGCCCAGGTGTGCTATGAAATATATGACACTGCCCAGGGAGCGGGGGGAATGGTCCGTGCCCAATTTTCAGTTATATTATTGGGCAATAACGCTGAGGCATATGGCCGAACTATTAGATGTTCAGGATCAAGAATGTTCGGATATTTCAATTTATCACTTAATTTATAAAGAGAGAGGGCTCAGGGGCTTCTATTTAGACATGTTGATTTTGCTTATTTTAAACGGGTTAGGTTCAAGGTTTTGTGGGGGGCCTTTAAAGTTTGGTCTATGGTCCGTAAATTGTGTAATATTGGTAGGATTCATATATATTCTCCTTTTGCTGGGAACACTCTGTTACCGGGAATTTTTCTGGATGGATATTTTAGAGACTGGGCATTACAGGGGGTCACGGTAATTAGAGATATAGTGTCGGAAACCGGGTTATTGACCTTTGAAGTTATAAAACAGAAATTTGAAATTAGTAATAGACACTTTTTAAAATGTTTACAGATTTGAGATTTCTTCTCTCGAAAAACTGCTAGTTGGAATCATAATCATATTCCGCTAATAGACGCAATTAAGTGGGGACAATCAACTATTTCTAAGATCTATATTTTATTAAATGATGGGCGGAGCGATGATCTAAACAAACACTTTAGTCGTTGGCAGACTGGATTAGATGCGGGACAGGAGATATGTGAAGAATCTCTAGGCTACAGCCAAACTGCAAATATCTCCACTAATCTTCAGGTCCTGTGTTTTAAGACATGGTATAACTTGTATATAACTCCACATCGTATTCAACAATGGGGAGGTACGACAGGGGTAAACTGTCCTCGGTGTGGAGAATTTGCGGTGGACAGCATCCATATGTTTACAACTTGCCCTAGCCTGACACCTTTTCTAAATAAGATTGAGCAATATCTGGAACAAATGTTTAAACGCAGGATATTATTGATATCTCAGGCTATAATGCTGGGTGTAGTGGATTAGAATATGACCGAACCAGAGTGCAAACTATTATTTACTGCCATGGCTATTTTGCGGCTATCAATTGCCACTGTTTGGCTGGATCCTACTCCCCGAATGTGCATGAGTGGTTGGGTAAACTTATCAATGTGAGTAGGTGGGAAGTATCTGTTTTCAAGAGGAGAGGACCCAGGGCTCAGAGGGAGGGAGAACGAATCTGGGAACCCCTAAATGAATGGATGACTCTCGAAAATTAAGGCCTATGATATCCGGATGAAACTGCCAGGTTTTCTGATTCTTTTCTTATTTTCTTTAACTTAATTAAGTGTTTCTTATTGTACTTTTTCCTTCCTTCCTATCTTCCTGCGGCGCTACCTGGGTGGGAAGGTGGGGTCGGGTGAAAATTGAAAAATTCAGAGATGTTTGACATGGATATTTTGTATGTTAATTTTGAATATTTGAATGAATTTGCTACCATGTCTTATATCTAATAAATATCTTTGAAAAAAAAAAAGAGGTGGGTGGCTTGCTTGACAAAGTCTCAGTGACTGGCAAGCAATCTGGACCACATCTGGGCACCAATGTATCTGCTAATTCCTTCTTGCATTAAGCCTTTACATTACTCTTTGGTGAACTTCCAAGTGCGTAACAGTGAGTCCGAATTTCATCCACCATTTCCCACTGCATGAGGGAATTCTCCAGGAGACAGTCAATTCTGAGATATTACTCACACCCACTTTAATCCATATAGGGTAATGTTGTGTGGTATCAGTGGGGATGAAGATTGTCTTGATTTGGAGGAAGCCCTCCTTGGAATGTTGTTTGCGAGGTCTTTATCAGTGAAATTAATGGCTCCAAGTCCTCTAAGGAGCAATGCAGCAGCAATAGAAGAAAATGAGTAAAATGCCTTTCTATTTTATTGCAGAGCAATTATGAGTTATCCTTCTCAGCCCTTAAACACACATGGGATAGACAATATTGCTAGTAGTCAGTCTGTCAGTCAGTCAGTCAGTCAATCCACTGTATTCGATTAAATAAAATCATAAACGTACAAAAAAAAACACAAACATATGACATAATAATTTTAAATACATAGACATTATTTCAATTCTCTTAACTAAAAATATTAACACTAAGTCATTCCCCTTATCCCTTAGAATTACAGTGAACGTAACGATCTTACTTAAGAAGAACACATCATTACATTTCTCTTATTCTTTAGCCTCACCGCAGCTACCAAGAAGGATGCAAAGTAAAAAATATCCCAAGGGTTCTTGCTTAGTAATTTGTTTGTTCAAGAAAAGGGCTAACGCTCAATCCATTATGGGGGCCAGTCCTAGATTATAAATTAGTTAGTTGCTTCACTAGGGCTTATTCCTTGTGTGGCTTACTTATATGGCTGTTCCAATATTAAGTGTTTTTTGTTCAACCAACTGTAAGAATTTTACTAATCTGCAATTCAGCTACGTATTTCCCGGATTGAAGCAAGCCAGCACCGCTTGTCTCCTGGTGTGGATACCTAACTGCTTAAGGGGAGCTTTTAACAGCAGTATCCATTCTTGATCTAGCCCCTTACAGGTGCAGATTAGGTGTAAGATTTCTCTTTGCTTGGAGTTGCACAGTCTACACTGGCTTTGGGTTGCGGCCCTCAGCCATGGTGGAAGATGCTGGATGCACAGGAGGATGCCCAGCAGTTAGCAACAGCTTCCAGGCGATAGCGACCGGTTTGGGGCCCGCTTTGCATGTCAGCTATATTTATCTCTAATGACATGCAAATTGGGCATAACCAAACTGGTAGCAATACCCCTGACGCGATTAAAAAACTCGCGCTAACCGCGATTAGCGCCAGGATTTTACACCTGGTAAAAACCTGACTTAGCCATAATAGTCAATGGGAGGTGGATTCTATGGCTAAGTCCTCACCTGCCTATTAGTGAGATTTTCCTGAGCGATAGGGTTTTTTATCGCTGGAAGTTTCACATTAAAGATGGGATACGCCGCTATCGATGGATTTTTTATCGCCGTGGAGATAAACGTTGGTAATACTGCATTATCGATAAAATCCAGCAATAGGAGGCGATAAAAAAAATTGCGCTAAGCGCGGTTTGCGATAATTATCGCAAGTTGTTGCTAATATGCCCCTTCACTTTTATCTCTTTGCAGTAGCCCTGATTAAAGTACCTTTGAGGTGCAAGTAATTTATAAGAGTTCAAGGTCATCCAGGCATGGGATCTGTCTGCAAAGGTTGCCTTGTCCTCTACCACTGCAATTTGTTTTACACATTTACATGCCAATTTCTTGAAAACTGAATGACCAAGTGGAGTACTCCAAAGATCCGTGAGTTGGTACTTTCCAGAGATGTCTGAAGATATTTCCTTGCTTGGCAAGTGTCCCTGTACTTTATTTCATGCCACAGCAGTTTGTTCAGTGTGTTTGAAGTGGCATTTCTAATTTTGTGCCGGCAGATAACAGAAGACCTGTGCCTGGCAAGGGATTGATGTAGGAGGACAAACTCTAACCTTATTTGAGCCGGTGAGGTATAAGGCAGGAGGCAAAACATGATTCTATAGGCTTTAACCAGCGTAGTATCCATTGTCTCGGCGTCCCTCCGCCGCAATGCTTCACTGCCATAGGTGATCGTCGGAGTAGTTTGGCCTGAACTACCTTCAGCAGCAGGCTCAGTGTCGGCCCCGTCAGTTTGTTAGCAAGAATTTTTACTGAAAGTGCTATTGCCAACCCTCTCCTTCTTATTTCCTCTTTTTGGCGTTTGAAGGTTCCTTCCTTGTTGATTATGACTCCTAGATATTTGTAGTCCTGCGATGATTCAAGTTGATTACCATTCAGAAGCCAATTCCTCTGCCGATTTCTTTTGTTGTCTATTGTCATTGACCGAGTCTTACTATGATTGATTTTTAAGTTGTTTTCTGTGGCATAGTTCTGCATTTCCATTAGTAGGTGTTGGAGACCTACGTAAGTGTGGCTGAGCAGAACTACATCATCTGCATACATAAGATTGGTCAGTGTTTTTCCACATAGCTTGGGGAGGTCGGCCATGAATAAATTGAATAGGGTGGGAGCAAGCACACAACCCTGTTTCAAGCCTTTGGTTGTGGGGACTTTAGAGGAGAGGTGAGTTCCGTCCACTAATTTCACCTGCACCCAGGTGTCTGTGTGGAGAAGACATAGGATGTTTAAGATGGACTGCGGAATTCCCCAGCGTGCTAGCTTCCCCCACAGTCTGCCCCTCTTTACATTATCAAATACTGCACTAAAGTCAATGAAACATAAGTGTAAGGGAAGGTTTGATGATTTTGCTGCGTCTATCAATAGTGAGATTGTGAGAATGTTAGTTGATGTGCCCGCCATATTATGAAAGCCAGTTTGATTTAGCGGTTTTATCTCGTTTGCCTCTGCCCAAGTTGTAAGTTCCTCTAGAATTGTGCCTGCAAAGTATTTTGCTTAATTATCTATCAAGGCCACTAGCCGATAGTTGCCTGCCTACGCCTTGTCTTCTTTTTTGTAGATTGGCACGATTGTCGAGTCCTTCCATGATTCCGGTAATCTGTTCAGGAGCCTGACTTCTAAAAAAGAGGTTGCAGGATACCAGCCCAGTCCTCCGACTTGGCTTTGAACAGCACAGGAGGGATGCCGTTTGGTCCTGGTGCCCCTTCTCTCCTTCCTTTTGCAATCTGCTTTTTTATTGAGAGGAGCGATGGACTGCCAGCTGCACGAGGTGCTGTGAATTCTGTCATTGACAAATTTGTCTCCCAGGTCTCTGTGTCGCTCGCTCCGGAGTGTTCTTCTATTAGCCACTGATTCAGATCTTCTGTTCCGGCATCTCCCCTTTAGTTTTTGAAGTAAATGGTTAGGAATTCCACCCAGCTTTCTTCCGAGATATGTGATGATATGCCTTCATGATGTGGATGGATTATCCCATTCACAGTTTTCCAAAAACAGGCACTGTCATTACGGTTTAAATCATGTAACAGCTTTGCCCAAGTTGCATTTTCTTTGTCTATAGTGATATCCAATTTCAGTTTTTTAAGTGATATCCTTTGGTCCTTCAGGAGTGAGCGAGTGTTAACATCTCCCAGGAATCTTCTAAGTCTGCGCATTGTACAATTTCGGGCTTTTTTGAGGAACTTGAGGCGGTCTCTTTGGCCTTTCGGAATTCTGTATTTCTGATGCATGGCCTGGGAATGGCTCTTTTTTTGTTGGAATAGCAGCAAAGCGATCTAATAATGTAGCTGTAAATATTCCCCATTGGGCTGTTTGATCCATTGAACCAGTCGTGATAGAATTAAAAAGTTTGATTACAACTTGCGCCCAAGGATCAATGTTATTTACAGTGCATTTGATCCTTCTTAAATTGGAGGTGTATGTGGACCCCAGGGATAGGACTTGCATACTAGAGATACATTGTTGTTATTAACTGCAGTTCTTGTGGGCGGTGATCGCTCTCCCCCTTGTCCCCATTCTGAACCGCTTGATGTATGGAAACAGTGAAAGACTTACAAACGTATACTCCAATACAGGAGGTGAGCCATCAGTGAATCTGCCATTCAATGCTCGTAGGTGTAGGTGTTCTAAGTCGGCCAGGAGGCAGCTTTTTTTGGAAATCATGTGTCCGCGAGTTGGTGCTCATTGCGTGGGGATGTTGTAGGTTTCCGTTTGTATGCGGACCTCCTCTCCCTCTGAAGTGCCAAAGAGGTTTTGGTTTAAGTCTCCTGTCAAGACTATTGTTGCAGTTTTCATCTCTGTTGCGTACTTTGTCTCTAGGTCCGTAATTTTTTTGGAGTCTTTTACTTTTCGTTTGGGATGGATATACGTATTAATTAGGACCACCTCTGTTTCTTCAACCTGGAGGAGGATGGTGATTATTACTGCTAAAATCGATGCCGAGATTGAGTCCAGGAGGGCAGCTGATGGTATTCTTGTCGTAGACACGTAGGTGGCAAGCCCTCCAGACTGGTGATCAAATTTGCCGCCCCTTGTCGCCGATGTGACAAAGTACATGTACCCCTGTAAATGGTGCGGGTCAGTGAGCCAGGTTTCTTCAGCATGATGATGTCAAAAGTGTTAACATATCCCCAGAAATCCGGATCCTCTATTTTTGTTGATAATCCATTGATATTCCAAGAGCAGAATCAAAATGGCCTCCCCTTTGCTCTGCCTCTGCCCTCCCCCTGTGACAAGTGTCAGCACTCCTCTGTGCGTATAGTTAGATAGGTTATGATCTTGTTGCTAGACCCCAAGCTATCTAATGTCTCTACACTCATTCATCAAAATCTCACAGGACATTCCTTGGTTTTTGCTCACATTAATTAAATGGTTAAATGGTTATACTATGTTTTTACAAGCATACAACTGTTTTTCACTCTGACATTGTCATCAAACTCTAGATCAACCTTTTTTTACTGACCTAAAACTGACTCAAAAAGCTACTGCCTACATTTCTGGGTGCTTTCAGCTAATGCAAGCTCATCAAACTGTGGAAGTGTCCTGTGTTGGGAACAATGATTAGCACAAATGACTATGTCTTCCATTTAGGTATCTGCTTGTCAAGACTGAAGCTCCCTCAATTGCTAGTTTGCATAAGGGATTATTTTAGCCCTGTATATCCTCAAATGTTCCTTCACTGCAAGCGGTTCAAGCACTGACTCTTCAATCTATTTAGTGGTTTTTATTTTTAACCGTGTTGGGGTTTTCATTGTAATATTCTGGACGTTCTTGATTGTGTAAAAAGACTGAAATCTCAACCACAGCACATGCTCACCAGTTTCAAGACTTTTCTCTGACTCCTGGCATTGACCATTATTAAGGGCACTGACATTTACCACTGATGTCAAATGGCCTCGCATACTATTGACATCTGAGTGGATCACTAAAAGACTTCCTTTGTACATGTAATTCTATCAGGGATGGTTATTAAGGAGTCAAGGCGTACTCTCAGAGGTGATAGAGAATGTTGAACTTAGATGCAGTATTCCTGAGTAATTGCAGATAGTAAACTCCATGTTCAGCTATACCTATGCATTTGAATTACATATAAGAAAGCTTTGGCTATTAAAAGAAAACTGCAAACTAAATAAAGATACTAGAATCTTCTGTAACACAACATTATTTACAACATTATTATAACATCTTTATGGTCAAAAACTATTTAGGAATACATGGATTCTGTGGTGGGTATTGTGATAATGCTGTGGGAAATTTGGAAACATCCAGATTTACAGTGGTCTCTGTTTTCATAAAAGCCAGTCAGTCGTGCAAATGTGCATTAAGATACTTTACATCAAATGTGCTAAGACAGATCTTTATTATAAGAATCCTATTGTCCAATGATGCAAGGCTGCCCACCTCAGTGACTCTGAACCTTAATGGAGGAGCTTAAAGCAAAAGTAGGCACAAAGTGACCATAAACCACCACAACGTTATGAATCTCACCTATGTTCACCTTGAGGTTTTGGGTGCCAGAGGACCATTGCACAAGCTGTGATGACTTTTAATGAAGCTAATATAGGCCTGGTCATTGAGTAGTTGGTAGCACTGGAACAGCTCATTGGATGCCCTGTTAGAAGTGCAAATCAAGAAAGGCAAAAACAGAAGAACTATTGATGTGGAAATGGTCTTTCACCTAAAGTACAACCCCAGTGCATTAAGATTCAAGGGTGTATTATAATCATGTTTTTGTTTGAGATGGTGGTGACAGTTAGACCAGGAGCACCTACATACACATATAGACAGCAGAATGGACTGAGAAACAGACTGGACTGTGAGATTCCTAGACAATTGTGTTGATATCAGAGGTACGGTAAAACCTAGTATGATATTGCAAACCCTTCTATAAATATAAAATGTGGGCTTAGTGAACAGAACATTGCCCTAAAACTCATGTTTTATAATGGACAAGAAAATAGATTGCTAAGGGTTGATGGTGGTACACCACACAGTAATCTTTACCTGTAAATGTGTGACCTTGCCTAATCTTAAAAAATGAAACTGAAAAGTTTAATTTTTGTTTTTGAAACACTTTCCTTTTTCCTTTTAGGAAAATTGGCTGCTTTTAAAATAAAAAGTTGCTTAAAAAGCAAACAAAAGACATGGGGGTCTGCTGTCCCCAGCAGGCCACCATCCCTGTGATATTACCCATTCCCAATGGGTCTCAAATTTCAACCTGCCTCAAGGATATTGAATCACAAAATGTGTCTGAGACATATTAGTACATTTCCTTTTGCGACTCGCAAATTGTGAATCGCTAAAATTTGCAAATTGCAAGTTGCAAAAGGAAATGGTTTTACAGTGGCCCTAAGTTCCTTCAACCAACCAATTCAGAGTTTAGTCAGTTGTAGTTCCCTCCTGTTCTGGTTACAAGGGTAAGATGTAAGAAACCATTTTGCTACGGCTAACTTTGCAAAAAATAGAAATTGTAAAATGGTGTATGTCATATCATGAACCCCTTTTGTGAGTCTGAAAAACTTTTTTTCTGACTCACAAAATGGAGTTTGCGGATCATTCTAAATTACAAGTAGAAGGAGAAGTGAAATGGGTGTCACCTCCTAATTGCATCTGGAATGGTATCCATCAATTGTTTTGGATCGCAATTATAGTTACAAATTATTTCAAACTTCTCAAAACCTCAAAGGAGGTGGCAAACCATTCACAAAGGGGAAGTTGTGCCCTTGCCCTTTCAACAGCTTCTCCTTTGGGAATTGTATTGGACAGTCTCAGCGAGAGTATGGAGTGATCCAGGAGTCTATTGCTGCATCCCCTCATTTCTTCCCAAATAGGAAATATTTGTTCCTTTGAGGACATTTTCCTAAAAATGTTTCCCATTAGAGAATGTGACTGCAGAGATGGACTTCTGCAGTCCCTTGCAGTCTACAGTACTGAATTGACAGCCAATTGCAGGGGATCCTAAATAGAGACCTCACTAAAAATATTCAGTCATCACATCATTCAGCGATCCCCCACAAATGTACATTTTGCACAACGGACCATTAGCAGTCTATTAGAGTTAAAAAAGAAAGCATGGCCGTAAAAATTAGGGTGCAATTTCTGCCCACTAATTTGTGACAACTCTATTCCTACAGCTCGCCCCAAGATATTTTATGAATAGCCATACATACCTTTTGTAAGCATGAGCTCTATGCAGGATTCAATCCTATTGGAAAACATCTTTACTGTTAAAAGACAATTCTCGAAAGAGTTATTTAATAAAGAGACCATGTCAGCAACAAATGGGCGGTTTTCCTCATTGTGTGTTAAATGCATTTCTAGTACTTATTTTTTGTTATCAATTGTTGAGCATTTCGACCAGAAAGGAATAAGCGCATGTTTACTTAAAATAATGGAGGCGACATAAACCATGATTAAGTGGATTCTGGGAATTAGGGGGGGATATGTTATAAAAATGGGACACGACCAGCCGTGGTCCTTGCAGGTGACAGCGGTGGTGCAGCATGGGGAGGATTTCGAGGGCCGAAGCTGAGGGAAAATTAATTATTTATTTAATTTTCCCTTTGCATCGTCCCTCGAAATCCCCACCCCCCTCACGGCCCCACCACCCCACGTCTGTTACCTGCACGGACTGCAGCTGGACACGACATTAGGCACATTTTAGCCTGTTGAAGTCAATATCCAACAACAACCATTCAGGATGCTACATTTTGTTGGAGGTACCGAATATAATGGCTAAATCTTGTTGATGTTTATATAAATGTTTATCATCCACGGCCGGCAGTGGGAGTACCTGCAGGGTGGTGACATGGGGAGGGGGAGGGGCAGGGTGGGGGGTAGTAATATATGGATTACGGAGTTTTACAGGTAAGTAAACATTTAAATAAATAAAACGAATTCCGTTGCGCGCGCTGCATCGCATTTGGGGATGCAGTGCACTCAATGAAATTCGTTTTATTTATTTAAATGTTTACTTACCTGGGAAGCTAGGTAATCCATACATTACTACCCCCTACCCTGCCCCTCCCCCCCCCCACGTCACCGCCCTGCCGGCAGCGGCTGATCTTTACATACACTCATATGCTTGCTCCCTCACATATGCGCTGAAAAACAAAATGCATATGCCATGCTTTTGCTGAAAGCAGAGTTACTGCAAGTCATTCGGAAATGTCTGATGGATAAAAACACAGCACCCCAATGGTACCTGGGTGTACATGTATGAACTTTTCTGGGTGCTTACTGATTCATTAATAACAATAGCGAGGCTCTTTCCATAACAGTACCCTCAAATACATACATTCATGCATACATACATACACATGTAGTATATTTTGAGAACAAGGGTACCCCATAAAGCGAACCTGGGGTGAAAACGTATTTAAGGAACAGTGGTTCAGACCTATCCAAGGAAATACCCCCACTCTACTGTATATATTTATGTGGTTTATACCTTGTTGTTGTGTGACGTGTTCTTTCGTCTTCACTATGTTCACTTATGTCACGTTCTGCACTTTGTCACCAATATGAGCACCTGAAACGTCTTTGATATATATTTTTTTATATGCTAAAAAATGAGAATAAACTAATGAGTTTATGTCTACCTACACCTCAAGCTCCCTAAGTGTTAATTAATTATACACTGCAGATATTCTCTCAAGGACCTTATTAGGCCACCCCTGAACCACTGTTCCTTAAATACATACATACACACGCACGTTTGCACTTGCTTTTTCACTGTAGTGTATCTGAAACCAGCAAACTGCACGCTGTGTCCTACATAGCTCTTACATGCCCTACAGAGTGTTAAGATGATCAGTGTGGTTGTGAATGTACAGCCCTGGTTTTATTTTTCTTATAATTTCATCTTTATGGTCTATTTACACATGAATGATGTTCAGCGATTGTATACGATGTGGTTTTATCATTTGTGTCTTTCCCTTTTAGATATGTTTTCTGTAACTAATGTTGCACTGTGCTTCTTTGAAATATTAATTAGATAGTGCATTTGTTTTAAATCTCTAAACTAAAAATATCGATTGGATGATTAAATTGCATATTTAAGGTTATGGATGTCATTAGGTTAAATTTGCTGATTGGTTTAGTTATTAATGTTTTACAAAAAGCAGTGTGATAAACCTGGTGATTAATTCTACGTAATTAGTTCCTACTGGAAACATTCCTCTAACAGTAAACCAATTATTTTCCTGTACCACATGAAGGAAAACAGTTCAAATTTCTAAATGCTATAATGCATTAGAAAATGACATATGTTCTGCATCTATTGTGCATCTGCTTTAAATGGTTCCAGTTAAAACAATATTACCTCCTCAATATAATATATATATATATACCTAACTGGAAATAATATTTTTCATCTATAAATGGGTTTATGTATTAGTATTGATGAAGTGTGAGTACGCCTGAGGAACATGTGACTGCTCTTAGTAGTGAATAGAGTAAATAGATTCTGGTGTACACATATTTAGAATGTATTGCGATCTTTAGGGGAGAATAGTTGGGTGTCTTTTCAGGAAAGTCCAGAATGCAGGAGACCCACACCACTTATGGCGGTGGCCCAATTTTACTCAAATAATTTATTTTTGCAGAATAGCTCATTTACGGTGAAGATGATGTGAACACATTTTGAATAGTGTCCTTTTATTAGGAGCTCAGCAGACTGCACAATATGCTTCAGTGGGACCAGCATAAAGTCAGTGATCCTATCAATCAGTGTGCTGTCTCACTCCAGGTTGGAGAGGACAAGATCTTAAATTGTTGATCTGAAGTCTCTTTCTATTGGTTTTTTTTTTCTTTAATGAGTGGCATAGAGGGCATTCCGAGTGTTGTCACTTTAAGAATAACTATGTTATCCAGTAATTTCGTTTTAAAGCTCATTAGAACATTGGAATGTTGTGCGCTCCATTGAAGACATTGGAGTGCTCCGGCCTTCTAATGGCTGATTGAAGACCAGAGAACAACATTCCAATGCTTTTTTCATTTCACAGCTGTTGCTGTGAACGAAAGGCTCTCAGAGACCGAGGGGATTTAAACCCCCTCAGGCTCAGAGAGGCCTTTGTTTTAACAAATTTGAACATTATGTCCTCTAGGGCTGGAATGTTCTAATAGTCTTAGAGCCCTCCATAGCGGGCTCTACTGGCCAATAAAAGCCTGCTCCCTTACTAAAGTCCCTTGCCGAAGGCGAGGGCCTTTAAAGCTAGAGCAGGCCTTTAATGGCCGATAGAGCCTGCTACATGGGGCTGTCAGGCTATATTCTTGACTAGGCATTGCACGGAGTAGAACGCTGGGAAGACATTATTTTTTATTGTAGGTGCACCTTAAATGATGATGGAGGCCACGGAATAAATAGATGCTGGAAACGTGAGTGATGAGGAAGATGCTACAATGCTCCTGTGGCTGCAGACAGAGAAGCAGGACCTACAGCAGCTGTTGTTGGTGTTGTGCCAGTTCAAAGGAGAAGCCCCTACTGGCCCTGAGTGTACTCCTACTTAACTTCATGCACAAATGTTATATGTTGCATGCCGAAGACACCACTTGCATGTGCACGGTGATGTGTTAGGCGTGATAATGTCTAATAAAGTAACAGCTGCAATAATAATATTGGGACTGTGTTCTGCACAGTGTGCATCAGCATTTCAAAGTGTTGAGACAAGAATACTCATTCATGAAAGTGGCTAGGTTGGCTTTGACTTGCTATACTGAGGTCGAAACCAACCTAATGAAGCTTAAAACCAAAAGGCAGTACTGCCAGACCTTATACTTCTGCAGCGGTCCAAGTGGATGAAATTGCACATATGGTGGACCAGAGGAAAGTCTTCTTGTTGCCAATGGAGAGCTGTGCTCAAAATTCAATACCATGGTTTCTGCGGTCTGTAACATCTGTCATACTGCAATTGGCTGGGCGCTAAATATGATGAGTAAGAGAATGCCATCTTCAACAATTGTTTCTTGTATCCCGTGAACAGGGGCAGAGAGCGAAAAAGAACATGTCACATTCTCTCCTTATTCTGCAGATTAAATTGGATTCCCAAGCAAAAATAGATGATTTTATATAGTTTGGTGTGCTATTTTTTGGTTGTGCTTTAATGTTTGTGAACATTACAGAGTTTTAGTTAAAAATGCAACAACGCATGTTTATTTAAAAATGTATGTGTTGAGAGTAGTTTATTTTCACACCACAACCCAGGAGTGTGTTAAATATCCAGTGTTCATGAGCAATAACACAATGCTTACGGTTAAAGTGCAAACTGAAACATCATACATGTGAATGATGTGTTGTGTGTCAGTGGACATGTCATTGTGGGCTCTGGTTTGTATTGTTTATCTATTGTGTCCAGTGTTCAAAGACATCAAAATAGTGCAAAATGGTATGTTGCAAGGTGAAACATCATATGTCCTACAGAAGCATGTGGTGGGTCCAGGAACATGTGTAGTCTACTGAGCTAGCTATAAATTGCACCCTCGTCAGCACTGCTTAAAACTTCAAATACTACAACATTCATTATATGCTAAATAGCTTTTACTATTATCGCTTTGAATTAGGATGCTAAATTAAACATTTCTGGCATGAGTTATTAATCATTATTCAATGATATGATGAGTTAAGACCATTGTGTACAGATGTAGAGGATATGTATTTGACAGACTGGTGTCTTAGTATCATCATAGTAAGCAATGGTCCATCCTCAGTGTTCTCTAGGGTTTGCCATTCATGAACAGGCATCAGTATCAACACCGTCCAATTAAAAGAACACACAAAGTGCACAATATTCAGTCATGTATTTTCTGTTTTCTCCTTTTTTGCTTTGAATTCGTAATTTTTCCCTTTCGTAAGTTTGGTAATGCTTTATTGAAGGAAATCCAGCAATGTACAGTATTCTAAGTAGAAATGGGTATGTAAGAGCACTTATAAACAATGAAAGGATAGTGGCATTGAGCATGAAATATGTAACAAAGATACTGAATACGTACTTTAGTATATATATATGGTATAGTGCTATAATAATCTGATTCAAGCAAATCGCATCTTAAGACTGTTTAAGAATAAAAGGATGAAAAAGGAGAGACAAAGGGGAGAGAGAAGAAGGAAAAGAAGGGAAAATATATTAGTAAAATCAAAGTAGCATAAAGATAAACAGTGTAATTATAATACATAAAGCAGCCTAATAATAGTACTTGTAACTGAAGAGGTGGCAGCTTGTCTAGATAAGAAGGATGTGAGTGGCAACCATAACAAGTATCATTTAAACATCAGATTTGTAGTATTGGTGTTACCTCTATTCAGTCTATGGTTGACGAAGGGCATGATTTAGATCTCGGAGGATGGGATACTCGGTGGTGGATATCTCATCCGCCGAAATATAAACCCCATTACATCCTATGGGATTTATATTTTGGCGGATGGGATATTGTCTCTGTTGTGACTGAGTAACCCACCTGCCGAGATCTAATTCAGACCGGAAGTGTTGTTCCACTATAAGACAAGCAATAATGTTGTGGTATCCTTCCAATTAGATTTCCAATTAGATTAGATGATTTGTAATGCAATAGCAGTAAGAAAGTCGAACACATTTTCCAATCATAATATGAGAATGCCATAAGCAAGATGAGCCTCATACAAAAATGTATATGTTATCAAAAGGTATGTTAATAGACAAGGTTTAATTTATTTGATCCCATACTTGTAATCAAATGCTCTTACATGAGGACATTCAAAAACATATGTAGAAAGTCACTGTTGTCCTGAAGATATGATCAGCACTTGGTGTCAGTTGAGAGTTTGAACCGATGAAGAAATGTAGGGGTAAAAAATAGTCTGGTGTTAAAAAAAGAATAATGTTTCTGCTGTACTAGCTGAACGACAAGTAGTGTGGATTTGAGACCACATTTTTCTTCAGATATGAGGAGAGAAAACATGGAGAGTGGGATTTATTTAAAGTCCTCTAAATAAAATATGCACTTATTACCGATGCCAAATTAAGGATAGAAAATGCAGTTTGAGTGTTGGAATGTAAGAGTAAGGATGAGAAAAAAAGTTGTAGGAGAATCACCTTGACCTGTTTTTATTGGGCAGGAGGAAATTCCGATTTTTTTTTCAATATCCTGAAATTCAAGAGGGACCCAATCAGAAAATAGTTGACCTATGGTTATTATCCCTTTATGCATCCAGACTTTCCAAGAGAGGACTCTGTTATTTATTTAATGTCATGTTTTTTATTGTACCAGATAGGGGTATATTCAAGATTTTCTAGGAGAGAGTTAGAGCAAGTGAGTAGGGGTGTAGCCAAGGAAACAGAGTGAATGATATCAGTCAGAAAAAATTACATCAGATTTTGTAAAATGTAAACCATGCTTTGAATTGAAAAAGGGGTAATTAGAGAATGTTCCATTAGGTGCAAAATAGTAGATTAATAATGAGGGTCATGATAGAAGGAAGACCATATCTGTTTAAGGGTAAAGGCAGAGTCATATTTTGTAAGGTGCAGAAAGTTAATCTCTCCATTGTCTTTGTGCTGTTGTAATAAAGATAAAGAAAGGCATACCTTCTGCTTATTCTATAAAGACTGTATCAGTAAACTATTAAGAGATTTAAAGAATGCATGTGGGTGATTAACAGGAAGCATAGTTAAATAAAAATTAATGATTGGCAGCATCATCATTTTGATAGTGGCCAGCCTTCCCCTTCATGTCAAAAACAGGGGAGACCATCGGTCAGAGAGAGTTAGTATTTTTGATTTTACCATATTGAGATTAATCATAATAGTATCTTTGATAGAACTGGCATAAGACTAAGTGTTTGATACTTTTAGAATTCAAGGAAAAGCTGTATCATTAAACATTTTATGAAAACAATATTTATTTAGCAGCAGAACTTCTGATTTGTCTATGTTGAGTTTGTATCCCGAAATTGCTGGGCAAATTTACTATTAATTCATGCATGCAACGCAGTGCAGCAAGAAAAGTTGCAGTGCTGCTTTGTGTGAAAGGGAGAGAGTTGAAAAGTACTATGTATACCAACATATGATGTTTTTCAGCTGTCACCCTGCGTTGGTGTACTTGTGGCTGCCTAGCTCCAGTGCAGGCACCCTTGCATTGTAGTTTATAGTTAGAATGCCAACAGCTTGAGAGCAGCATTTTGATGGGCCGCAGGGGAGTCTGGGAGCCTGTGCTGCAGTGGAGCCAGAGAGGAGCAGAACAGCTGCAATGCAGTGGGTGGCAGGTACATTTTTTTTCTCTTTGTCCAAGCCACGCCTCACCATTCTGCCATGACACCAGCCGCTACTGAAGGTCGAAGGATTTATAGATTTTTTTGTGAAGGCTATAAATGAGATATGGCGGAGGTTATTAATTTGAAAAAACTGGCAGCATTTCTGGCTCTTGGCCTGACTTGGCTCAAACAGGCCCAAACCGGCAATTGCCCTTGTCCTCTCTGCCCTTAGCCTTGATGCCCAGGCCGAGACGCTCTGATGGGAAGGCTTGTAAAGGCAGATGGTGAGGTCAGCTGACTCTCCATCGGTCTCTGCTTACCTGCATATATCCAGTGGAGTGGGTGCGATCACGTGGTACAATCCCATACAGTCAATTGCCCTTGTCCTCTCTGCCTTTAGCCTCGACGCCTCGACACCCAGGCTAATATGCCTATAAATATATATATATATATAGCGGTGATGTTGTGGGACCCAACTACAGTTTGTTGGGATTAATTTGCACCAGATACTAAAGAAGTACAAGATCGCTACTGTGAGTAAAACACCACCTTTAAAATTGGATACTCATGTCCTCAAATTGAGCTGCTCTCGAGCTGGAAGCTTGCTGCTCTCTGGAATGTGCCATAAGGATTGTTTGAAAAATATGGTGAGCGATAATGCTTGTAATAACTGTACACAAACTGGCAGAGATTTGTCATTTGGGATTTTAAATTAAGAATTGTGATGCATCCATGGACCGCCCATGAATGAGCTTAAATCCAGTTCAGGTTTTTCACAACATGGATTGAGGCATGATGGGACATTTCTAACATCATAAACTGTAAGGCACAAATTTAAAAGCACAGATAGCAAGTCGCCTTTTGAAAATGTTATGTGTGTGGCTTACTTTGTTGCGCTGGTTCTTTGTAAGGTTTTGTTTTCATTTGTGCATAAAATATTGTTAGTGTTCCCACGAGCAAGTGAGATACCAGAGGTGTAATAGTGGAGTGCATCTTCTATTTTTAAACATGTGAAAGCTTTAAAAGAAGCTCCCGGTTTGAGACATTTTAGGTCAAGAAAGGCAGAGTGACTGTGAGCAAGGGCAACCGCCTGAAACGCGTCAGATTTTGCAGCTCCAAAAATGAATACCTGTGCCAGAAATTGGGATTCGTGTTGTCCTTGGTTCGCCGAAAGGAAGTGCTGAGACAGCGTATTATTTTCATATGTGTATATATATATTTGAGGTATTATAGTTAGGACCTAGTTTCCAGCCGGTTGACGAATCTTCGTGAAATTTTCAAAATTTATGGCCCACTCCGGTCAGCTTCAGGGTGGTTCGACAAGTGGGGACCGAGAAAAAAGGGGGGTCCCAAAATGTGTTTTCTTTATATTATTTCTCTTAGAAAACTTTAGACATTGATTGGGAAATTGATTTTTTCACCTCTATTTTTTGAATTTCTCAGAAACTGCTGAACGGATTTACACAATTTAAGAAAAAGAGTTCTTTCTGAGGCAATGGCTACCTTTATGCCAAATTTGGTGTAATTCCGGTCAGCAGTTCGGGATGTAGCCGTGTCTAAAGTTTCCTATGGAAATGCATTTTTTACCTCTTTTTTTTATTTTCACAGGAACTACTGATCGGATTTACACCATTTAACAAAAAGAGTTCTTTCTGAACCAAGGGCTACCTTTTTGCCAAATTTGGTTTAATTCCGTTCTGCAGTTCGGGCTGTAGCCCTGTCTAAAGTTTCCTATGGGAATTAACATGTTTTGGGACCCCCCTTTTTTCTCGGCCCCCGCTTGCCGAATCCCCATAGAAGCCCAGGTTCACACCAGAACCTGGGCTTCTATGGGCATTCACAAGGGCATATAATCAAGCCCATTATCGCCGCTTTAGTGGCAGTTTCCTGCTGCTAAAGCGACGATAATTTTAACGCCGCTCTTGATAATATGCCCCTAGGTCCTAACTATAACTACCTACTGGCGACCGCCAGTAGGTAATATATATATATATCCAACGAAAACAGTTGTCTCTTCAATAAAAAGACCACAAACTTTGGCCCAGAATTGCTTCCACAGTGAGTTTATAATCAGCAAAGTCTACCCTACGTGTTTCACAGCGACCGCTGCTTGATCACGAGTAAGGGTATGTCAAAAACCAATAAAGTTTTATACAACACAAGTCATGTGACATTCATTTCAACAACAGTGTAAACAGACTAAACATTTCGTTTACGATCTTTGGATTTAAACTTAAATAAAAGCATATAACTGCTTTGATTTAACACAGATTAATTGACCTCATATGTACCACAGTTTGTAGCAATGTATATCGTATTTAGCGGTAGAGTGAGAATCACATTCATAAACGTAAACTGCAATGCCCATAATCCATAATTCCAGAATCACGGCATTCCGGTTTTATAATATTCAACCTAAGAATGCCAAATAGCCGTTCTTTTATAAATTCATTTTGTTTCACCGAAAAAATGATCCTACGCCCCAGTGGGCAAATTAACACCACAACAGACGCTTGCATGTTACGGCACCATATTGAGTATTTCACTGCTGCATTTGATTTGCATTGCTACATCATCTTGAAAATATATCAGCATTTACACTATTTCAGTCTGTGACTTCTTATTAACAGCACAAGTGGGTTACAATCATTGTCACACTCCAGTAAGCCCAAGTGGGCATTAGTACATTGTGCACATTTAGGCCAAAAATGAGGTCTCTCAAAGGATCACAGATCCACAAACAAAAATCGATTGCAGATACTTTCACTCTTTAACATCTTCTTATTAATCCATTTTACAGAAAATAATCTGAAATTTTAAAGAGAATGCACCAATTAACACATAGTGAATACATTAATAACATAAACCCAAATATACAAATGAATCAGAGAAGGTGAGTTTTAAAAAATATATCAGTTAAAACTTCCAAAGAAATCTTAAAATGACAAGCAGTGACAGATATTTCTAGACTAAATGTACAGCAAGTGCTTCATCACCATTGTGGCCTGATGGGTGCAGTGTATGATATTTTATTATCATCTTGGACTCCAAAAGTCTTACCTCTTTGAGCCTGTCTCCCCCCCTCTCACGCCTAGGGATACAGTCCAAGAAAACAAATGACAGTAGACTTGTATTTTGTCTATGACCCAAAAAGAAATGGCGTGCAATATGATACTGTCTATCGTGGTGAGCAATCGCCCTTATATGCTCCAACACATGTTTTTTGGCCTCATGGATAGTACTGCCAATATAGTACTTGTTGCACGGGCATCTAAGGGCATAGATCACATACTCTGTATTACACGATACATGCTTCTTGATTTTGAAAGTACTACACTCAGCAGATAGTTTGACTGCCTTGCAGCTGGAGCTGTACTTACGGGCCTTGCATCAGCCACATACAAAAAACCCTTGTACAGCCCCACTCTGCATTCTGGTTGATTTTGGCAGTAAGGCAGGACATATCATGTGTTTGAAGGACTGAACCTTCCTATATGTAACCTGCGGTGAGTCACCTACATATTTCTCCAGATCAGAATCTGTATGTAGAATATTCCAAAATTTGCCCAGACATTTTCTCATCTCATAAGATTTATTATTAAATGTGGTAATAAACCTTATCTTATTTGACTCATCATCTTTTGTATCACCACCCTTAAGCAGTAACAATTCATCTCTATTCTAGCATCAACTTTTTTACATGCCGTCGCAATACATGCCTCACTGTACCCTCTTTCCTTGAATTGTTTGGTCATAGTTTCTTTTGGTTTAATGTAACCCTCTTGAGTACTACAATTTCTCTTTGCTCGCAGTGATTCCCCATAAGGGATAGTGTTGATGAGGTTTTAGGGTGGAAACTATGAGCATGCAACATACTGTTGCCTGAAGTGCTTTTACGATATAGTGTGGTCTCAATTCTTTCATTTTTAACCTCTAACATCACATCGAGGAATTCCATTTTATTCACACTCAATTTGCATGTAAAAGTCAAATTCAGATCATTCATATTCAGTATTGCCACAAAGTCTTCAGCTTTAGATTGTGCGCCCTCCCAAATGCAAAAAACATCATTGATATATCTCGACCAAACTTTCACATTTTTCTGATCCAAACCACCTGCTCTTCTCCCCAGCCAAGGTATAGACACGCAAAGCTGGGGGGCGAAGAAGGTGCCCATTGCTGTCCCAAGGACCTGGCCATATACTTGGTTATCAAAAATGAAAAAGTTCTTGGTAAAGCATGTATACATCATGTCGATCAACATTTCTGTATGCAGAAGATATGATAGTGATCTTTCTCCAAGGAAATGCCTACAGGCTTCAATCCCCAAGTCGTGGGGAATGCTAGTGTATAGGCTATTGACGTCTAGGCACAATATTAGACAGTTCAAATTCCACTCTACATTCTGGATTAGACGCAGGAAATCCCCCGTATCTTTATTAAATGACGGTAAACTTTTAACGATGGGCTGTAAAAGTGGTCTACATACCTTGAAGTATTTTCTAATCCACTTCCCCTAGAGGAGACAATAGTATTGGTATTTTGGCAACATTTTGGGGTGAAATACAAGTACTATACTTATTGCCCAAGGTTCATAAAAATAAAGAGAATCCCCCGAGCTTAGGGTAGACTTTGCTATTTAAAAACTCACTGTGGAAGCAATTCTGGGCCAAAGCTTGTGGTCTTTTTATTAAAGAGACGACTGTTTTCGTTGGATTAAAAGGGGTTGGCGAACCCCGCTGCGGCCCGTCATTGCAAGCGGCGTTGGTCCTTTCGCCGACTTAGGCAGGATATATATATATATATATATATATATGGTATTTTATTGGACATCGGTGGAAGATTTTATCATCCTCTTCGTCCTCTAAATTAAACAACGACATGCACAGGCCCACAGGCCTCAACCTAGTCCTAAACACTCTTCCCAGACACTAGGGATCAATTTGCGTCCTGCCATCAAGCGGAACACCAGTTCAACACCATTTTGCAACTTGGAAAATGTGGTGAAGTGGAAAAAATAAGTCAATAAAAATTATTTAAACGCCGTATAATTTCATTGCCATTGAACTCAAACCGCACTTCATGAATGTGGCCCAAAAAGGCTGGATTCTGTCTGGGGTTGATTGTGTTGCTATTCCGAGGGAAATGACAGTTGTGGTAGGACTGGTTCTCCTGGCGCATGACCAATGCTGATTGACATATGATTGGTCCCTGTCTAGAGTGGCACCGTGGGCAAAGCCACAATGCACTGTGACTGAATTACCTATAACAGTGTATTTAGCACGTTTTTTGTGTTTCTAGATTGGTTTCCAAATTACAATATATAGAGAGGCATTAGGAAATGAAGGCAGATGAAGGGATAGCGTTTGGAAGTCTAAATGGGTATACAGTAGAAAACACACAAAGTCGTGAAAACGTGGGGAAACTAACTTGTTGGACAGCAAATGTTGCTGTCATCTCAGTTGTGCTGGGCTTCTCACATAGCAAATGTTATTTGATATTATTGAAACATTTCTACACTACAGACCCACCAAAATGGAGAATCCACTTCACAAATAAAAGTCAAAAACA
Organism: Lissotriton helveticus; assembly: GCF_964261635.1. NCBI lineage: Eukaryota > Metazoa > Chordata > Amphibia > Caudata > Salamandridae > Lissotriton > Lissotriton helveticus. Next base: position 1,705,097,336 of record NC_136061.1, on the reverse strand, counting down.
TACAATGAGAAAATAACTTGGATTGGCGCTAGCAATGTATATTCATGCTTTTTAATTATGTTTATTGGATGTTGTTTACGTGGCTGCTGACTGTTTTTTGTCTGATGCAATGCAGCAACCAAGAAAAAAACATGGAGCTATTTTGAAGGCAATGCATTTAATTGAGGTCATGTTCTTTTTTCCTAAATACTAAGCGTACAGGTGATTCTAATCAAGGTGACAAAATAGTAAAATGGTTAATATTTAAAGGCTGAGCTTCACAATGTTGCAAATACTGTAACGATAAACATACACCGCAATGAAATTACATTATATTGGATCGCATTAAATTGATTACATTGTACTCAGCTGGATAACAATTCAATTATTCAATTGGTGCAAAACCTTTCAAATAAGAAAGGCTAATGGAGTTAGAGTTAAACTCCCACTTATGGGCTAATGACCATCCTTGTAAGATGCACATTACAGAATAAAGTACCGAGAAGTGAATCGGTCATTTTGAATTCAAATGTGCTTATTTATTCCATAAAACCACGAAGGGGGTGAAAGGTCAAAAGGAATAGTTTATAGTGCAAACATATGCATACTTAAAAAGATGGGTGGGATAGGGCAGAGCATTGTGTCAAGCTGCTAAACCCTGACAACATCTCGAACAAGGAAACTTTCTCTGGGGGATGCTCCATTTAAATATGTATATCCGCACACTGTCAGCTGTTCACTTTGCTATTTTCACTCCCTGCATGGATGCACAGCATAAACAGAACTGGATGCATTCAAAATGGCCCATGGACTGTTAAGTGCTTCCGTATTATACCCGGTGGTGTGATTGACTTTGTTTATTTGTTTAAAAATTAAATAGGATTTGTTGCATGCGAGCAATTGGCATGGTACGCTAAGTGTTGTGCTATTTTGCAGGCTATTTTAAGGACCTTACTAGGCATTCTATTCATTTTTGTGCTTGAAAGGGTATGTGTTTCTCTTCCAAAGAATACATTTAGATTCGTGGTTTCAGGATTTCTATATTTTGCATCAATTAATATTTTATGCAAAATCACGAAAAGGTCAGTTAACATGCGGCTGAGCTGACAATCATAGTATATAGAAAATAGTGCATGAAAATTGTGTGGTAGTGGATTGGGGAGAGAAGTCACAATATTCATGTGAGCTGCGAGGGAGCTCCGCTACAGCTCTATAATAGATTCCACGGAGGCAAAAAGGTTTCAACAAGCCCCTTTTAAGGAGCTAGGCCTTATATGCAGGGTGTGTCGAAAGCAAACGTGTGAGCTGTTGCGCTTAATTTCATTCCCTGCACTCGACAGTTGCAGGGAATTAAATTAAGTGATTAAAGGTAAACGTCAAATTTCATAACAGAAGGAAACTCTAGTGAAACAAAGAATAAGAAAAAGATTGGTCACTTGGGTTCTAAACTTAAAAACACAAATTTCCTTGAAAAATAATGGGTTGAAAATAGCCCACTGGTAGTTAATGTGGAAAGTCAGAACACTTCCAAAAATAACAATGCTCCCTATTGAATATAGCAGTACAGTAAGGGAATCAAGACAAGTTGGAGGTCTGTAGTCAGATTGGGTTTGGTGTCGCTAGAAAGCTGACCTTGAACACTTTATAGTTCCAGCAGTGTCAACAAGTCAAGCCTGGCAGCACAGTTCATCAAACCAATGTGTATGATTCACGTAGGGATGGCTCAGAGACATATAGAATCCATGTGCAGGTAGGTTCAGGCTCAGCCAGGTAAATAAGTTGCTACTGGGCAAAAAGGCCTCCTGGGTGAATGTGCTTCCTCGTAAATTTCCTTAGGGGCAGGGTGATGCAGATTGGGCAGGTATTCATTCAAATCGGTCGCCACTTTGATGTGAAAGATGCTGCAGGTTTGAAGGATCAAAAAGGTCAATGGCTCGTTTTCAAAAGATATGTCAAATGCAGTGTTCCAGGCTGGCTCTATCAGACCCAGCACTCTTTAAGCTGATCTTCCGTGGTCAGTAGTTTACTCTTGTTCCAGGAAAAATCAGCTCATTGGTGCCCATTTTCCTGGAGCAAATTCCCATGTTCTGGAAACAAGTCCAAGGACCAGACATTAATGTCAGAGGGAGAAACAGGCCTTTTTATTTTAAATGGCAGCAAGAAAGTCTTCTTGTAGCAAAAAGAAATATTCATTCTTCTTTTTATCTCGGAGATTATTCTGAAGTGCCTGTATGCCAAACATGTTTTTTTAAAGGGAATTAGAACCCTGTTGATCGGTGATCCTAAACCATCAATCCCTTAAAATGCCCAGTGATGGGTCCTTCCACAGTCAGCAAAGTGTGATGGAGTTTATGTTGTGGGACATTTTTGAGTGCCAAAACCATTATTTTTTTATTTATCTTTTTGGATAGTGTAGGCTATGTTGGTATAGATGTCAGAGCACCAGAAAACAGTTAAGTAATAGGAAGAATAAGTTCAACAAGAAGGATTTTCTGTGAATCAAAAATACTTGTGTACATGCTGGACGTTGTGTTGGTAGATCATTATATGTTACATAATTATACCGGGACCCATTTGCAATTGATAGACAGCTGGTTGCAGAGACAGTAAGAAATATCAACACAAACGTCTTTTGGAGTCAAGTTTGCACCATTAGCACATCAGGAATTGTGTCAATAGACAGAGATTGGATGTCTATGTTTGGCTGAAGTATTATTTCAACATCAGGTGGAGAGGAGATGTTATCTGACATTCTCCCAAAGTGTTTTCTAGGCCAGAGTTCTTTCATTCCATGTTTGAGAATGTGGCAAGGCAGAGATCCCATGCTCCTGAGAAATATTGCATTGGGCTTTTATGTTGATTGAATTTAGGAATTAGCTCAGATTCTCTAGCAAAGGAAGCTTCAACATTATTGATAAAGGTCCTGTGGCCAATGAGCTCAGTCCAGCTTTGCATTTCTACCCACCACAAGTTGGTTTAGGCAAATTCACTTTGCAGGTCTTTAAGCATTTTCTGCTGGCACTTTCCGAGAGTCTCCCTCAGACATGTCGGTGGCACAAAGTCTGGGCTGAACCTCTTCTTAAAATATACTGGGTGACAGCAGCTCTATTCACTAATAAATGTCAAGCCATGGCCTTATAGCTGTGTGTTCCATCTGTAGTACTGGCATGGCAAATCTCTTGAGAAAAGATGAGAGTGAAAATGGATTCTTCAACAAAATGGGTGAATTGAGTTTGCACTCCTACAAAAAGTGTGTGAACTGTATTAATTTAAATGAGAGCTTTGCAAAACCTTTCACTTGAAAAAACACTCATATTATATAAATGGCCCTGTCTCTGTCACACTCAGTCGTCGATAGCTGCGGAATTCAAATCTCCAAATTGAAAAGGAGCAACAAAAAGTCAATGCTATGCCTAATAGAGCCTTAAACCAAACTAGGGAACTGTTTACAATATTAAGAGAAGTAACAGAGACTGTTTTAGAACGTCCCTGTCCCTTCAGACAAGCATTGAAAGAACATAATGACTTTATTTAAACAGCCTGCTACATCAAAGAATGAAGAAATACCATTGTTGTAGGGATTCTCATTACACGATCGTGCCTGATGCAAGGATTGTAGCTGTAAATGTCATGTACTGCATCCCCACCAACAGTCCATTTCCCTTCTCCATGAGCCAATTTCAATGTTGTTTATAGTTAATCTTTTCCTACAACTTTTGTTCAGGGAATGGTGGCATCCTTTAATTGGTTCTCCAGAAGCAGGCTGCAATCCTGATCAGTTTTTACAGCCAACTTCCAAGATATCTCCTGCTTCCCCCTTTTCTGTTTTTATGGGGTGCTTCCCTGCCATGTCTCTGTTTTTTTTGTGAAGATGCTCCCAGACACCTGCATCCCTTCACCATATTTGTTTCATTTCCTCACTTGCACATTCCACTGTGTGTACTACCACTATGTGATGTATGTGGGGAAATATCTGACAGACAGAAAGAACACTGAGGACGAAATTCTGCATATTAGATCCCATTTAGTGACCTGATGAAATTCCCTGAAATTCATTCCTCATTCACATCCTTTGCAGTGTTTAGCCATGAGCAAGTCATCAATGAAGTCAGTAAACTTAAAGCACTGGATGCCTTTGCCGGTTGCCCGTGTGAACTCAGCAACCAAGATATACCTGGCTGCTGTGCCACAATAATGGTGAAACCAGCCCTTGGTTGCTTGTGTTTCAATTCATGGAGCACCCAGTATTGCAGTTCAGGCTGGACTATTCCCACTGGAGCAGGGTCAAGACTGATTTGCATATGGCAGAGGGGTAATGGTGTGCATAAACGATGGACTGGGATGCGGCCCAAGTAATCACTAGTGACTGAGATTAATTCATGCACTCCATCCATCACTTTCTTGTATACTTTAGCATCAGTAGTGACATGCCTGACGGGTGTCAAATCTGTCCCTCAGGTCACTGGTTGTTCTCCCTCTGGAGACTGCAGACCTCCAGTACCCTCGCTCATCTGGGTCCCTGCACTCTAAATATTCTGATGCAGGTACCTCACAAGACCTCTGTCCCTCACCCATAGCACTTATGCTAGGGTCTATAGCTTCCACCACCCTTGTGTGGCGACTGAATCTTCCTTTCTGTGAGAAGCTATCTGTGTACAGATACCAGGCAGAGTTAGATGTTAGTGTCACATGCTCTGCCTCAGATCCTCTCACCATAGCTGCCTAGCAGCAGATCTTATTTTAAAATGTATGCACTGGCGGTTAGGAAGCTGAATCAATTTCCACAGAATTTTCAGTGACTGTGACTCAATTGGTGAAAAGATGGTGGTTTTCTTTTCAGTCACCCATGATTATACTAGGCAGGAGTATATCTCATTATTTGAAAAGCACAAACAATTACCCCTAAAGGTGTGAAGGCACTGGGGTTCATCTGGAAGATTAAGCGAACTATTGCCAAGAGTCACATGGTGCTGGGCTAACTTGCCACCAGCTATCGAACCTTGAGCCCCTGTGTACCGGAGTCAGCTGCCCTGGTTGCTGCTCCATACCACTTCCCTTATTATTGCAGGCATATGAAGTCGGTCACAGTCGGATGGTTGTCTAATTCTCAGACAGCATGTGTGCGTGGTCCACTTGAGAGTGGCCCTTTCACTAGTAGAGATGCCCACTAGGATCCCGAATTCTATCTGAGTCTTTCTGTTTGTTTTATTAATGATCATGAGGAGTTATACTCCGCTCGTAATCATTGTGCCTATTGGCTTGAGTGTTTTATAACAGGTTGCACATACATATTGCTTCAGTTGATACTGAGGTCATATGTCATTTCGTTTCCGTAAATAATGTTTGTTTCTTAAAAGCTCCCCTCTCCCTGTGGAAGGGCACTTTAATGATTGAAGTGCTTTGGAGTGGTGTTTTGAGTTTTTTAAACAATCATGTTTTGGAAAATGGATGATATGATTGGATTTTTACACGAATTAACGATTTTACAATTCCTTTAAAATATGCAAGTGCCTGGATAACCTCATTGATGAATGGTGCACTATACTAACCAACATAACATAACATGCATTGAAATCAACATCTCTGGATGTCAAATATTTCTATTATTGAATAAACACGTGCAAATACAGAAAAACGTGTTTACCAGTGTTCATTTATGATGGGATTGTCCCTCAAACGTGTACAGAGCAAGCCCGAATGCCTAGTTGGTGCACAGCATCTTTTACAGTTCTTCACTGGAGTGCTCTTGAGAAGGGAACATGTTGCTGTAGCACCAGATGTTTGTTGAAATATAAGATTCTAAGTTTGTCATGAGGTAAACAGATTATTGACTCATAGTTTGTATGATTGCATACCAATAATGTACATGTTGTTGCCATGATAACTTGAAAAATATATTGAATCCAATAATTAAAGAGGGGTAATCCACCGTTAGAAGGCTGGAGTCAATCATAGGGTTATTCATTAGTGAGTTATACTATTTTATATTTACCCAACTACACTAACCTAGGAAGTGATCTCGATTCTACTCATACATCTTTAGTGAGAATTTTAGGTCTTACCAACATACAGCTTTAGCTGCCTGTTTTCGAACCCCTATTTTCCACAATGCAAAAATACATAGAGTGGCATTTGAGTCAGATCCTTAAACATGATTGGATAGCTTTTTGTATACATTGGTTAGGTACAACTGGTGTTTTTTCTTTTCTTTCCTTTCTATTCTCTTGTTTGTTCCTCCCCTGGACCATTTCATTTTTTTGTCATCCTGTTGAATGGATGACTTGCATACTTCCACTGTTAACATGTGGCAACTCTTTTTTCATTATCCCTTTAGTGGTCAGCACGTTTCTCTATCTCTGACCTCCCAATGTCCCTGTAGGCTCACCACCACGCCCAACCATCCTTTTCTTCCTCAACTCAACTTTCACCCCAAGCTTCACTCTGTTTATTTGTACTTTCGGCAAGAGTCTGGCAGCCTCACTCTGCTACCCGGCCACTCTCTTCAATTTTTGTAATTGTTCCCTGCCTCCCCTTATTCGTTCTTGCTTTATTTTTAATATATTTTTTAATTATTTCAGCAAAAGTCAAGCAACTTCACAATCCCCAGCAGCCGCACAAGAAGCAATGATTGAGTGAAGGTTCATGTATGACCTTAGTCTACTGGTAGCTTTGAATCTTTGCATTAGCATGTTCTGGTATGTAGAAAGTGTTTGACATTCATGATATTATTAGTGCAGTGGATGCATGCCCCAGGCTAGGACACAGGGATGTGAGGCGCCCTCTGCACCCTATTTGTAGCTGTATTTTTATATACATCTGGGGGCAAAATGTCTTTCTTTTCCTTAGGACCCATGAAATGTTTGCTACACCACTGTCCTTTTTTTGTGTTAATACACGACGCACGCTCAGTTTAGATAAACACTGGCTTCGGTGCGGGTTCTCAAACTTTTACATCGGCGGTTTCCTGTTCGAGCACTTCTGTACACTATATCGACAGCTGAATAATAAGGTATTTAACCAGTTGGATTAGGACATCTTTCACTGATATTTTCTCGAGGTTCAAGCCCTGATATGTTTCTATTTTTTCCGTTTTGAATCACAGGACATAACAAACCACTCAGAAGGTATGTTAACATGATATGGAAGGCTAATTTCACATATGAATGAGACTATGTCTCAGTATCTAAACACCATATCATATGTTTATAGGTCGTGACAGCCCATCCAGTTAAGGTAGGATGTTTTCTTATGAGTTCTTAAGAAGATATATTTGTTCAGCTATGACTAACGTCCGGGTATAAATGGTTTTCTTTTGATAGGTCATTAAATACAAGAAAAACGGTAGGGTAAGCGAGTTTTACATTGCTTTTTTGTAGTCATTGTGAGTCTTAATATTCGTACTACGTTCTGATACTCTTGGTTTCTCGTTTTTTAACTTGTAGCTTATTGGACATACTCACTACACTCAAAAGGTATGACATGAGATAAGTGTAAATATAGACCCCCATGACACATGTCTTTGAACATATACTTATAGTTTCCTGTTGTTTTCATTTCTCCTTGTAGATCAGCCCCTGATGAAGGCACCATGGTGCCGAAATGCATTGGGCATGTACAAAAAATATGAGTGATAAATCGTGTATGATGAGTGGTGTTAAACTTGTATAGGACACATTGCATTGTGAAATATAATGCGAAAAATTATGTACATATGATTGTATCTCAATTATACAACAGTTTACGGAATGGTTTATGGAATGATTAACTAAAAAACTTTAAATGAATCAGTATATGAAAATAAAATAACTCATTGACTTTTTTGTTTGAGGTTGTTTAAATACATAAGGTGTAGGATCACACCAAGTGCACAGTGCGCAACTAGCTGAGATTATCGCTCACCTTAACCTCCATGCTACACCACTGTTGACATTCTTCCAACAGTACCATCACACTTCCTAGAGGTTCCTGTCACTCTACCATGAGCAGAATAATTAATACCTGTTATGCATGCCATGTGTCCTGCTATGCGTTGTGACCTATGAACCAGGATTCATGGAGAAAATCATTTTTGCAGTTGCTGACAGAATAAAGCACTATGGATCTTTTGACAGTGCCTTATTCTGTCAGCAACTGCCAAAATGTTTATTATTAATTATTTGCTAAAATTGCATAGAACTTAAGGGAACAAAAATCGCATTTGATCTTTTTAATGTGATTTTTGTTCCCTCAAGTTCTATGCAACTTTAGCAAGCAATTAGAACCCGTGCAAAAACGTACGCACAACACTGATTTTCTGTGTTTCACATAAACAAGGTCATTAGAAATAAAAAATAAATGTAATAAAATGATTTTAGTGATAATATTAAACATTAAAAAACAAAAAGACTAATTTTAGACAATTCATTCTTGCTGCCGTCTCCAACAAATCAATATTGTGGAAAGCCATTCAGTACCTATCGAAAATGACAAGTTTCGAACACCTAATACTTGTGTATGTCATATTTCCAAGGTTTTCATGATTGTAGAGTCCTGCCACCCTCCTTTGGAAGAGTAATCTATTACTGTGTGGACACACCAGGACATTCTGTACCTGTTTTCATTGGCCTGTTTCTCTTTTAGTGATGCTTTACCACCCTGTCCTAACGGACAAGCAACCATCAAATTTAGAGTTTCCTACCGGCCTAGAGGTCATCTTTCCACATAGAAAGTAACCGCCGTTCGGCAAACTTTTCTGAAGATTTTGTTTCTGTGAAACAACTTCTAAAGGGAGAGTTTGATTCAGAAAAACTAATCACCATCTCACCCTGGGAGTTTCCTCCTAGGGTGTGGTCTTAGTTATTGTTTTTTTCTGTCCTTTAATGCCACATTATTTCTGGTGGTGACGGACAGGAAAAAAAAACATTACACAGTCTACCTTAAATATGGTGAATGATGGAATGGCCTTCCTCTGATGACTAGAGTAATAATTGAAGGTGTGGCACACGGCTAGTATTTTGAAGTGTTCATGTGATTTTTAGATGATTTTAGTTAGATTGTGGGTGCTCCAACAAGTGACGTAACCGTCCGTGTACGTCGTAATTAGTTACTGGTTGAGTGCATTACTAGAAGTGTAAACGCATCCTTGAAACTGGGCACACAGTTCGGGTTCGTCATGAGAAGACAGACTCCGTTTTTATTTATGACAATCAATTGTTTATTCAATCATTAGTTGAAAAGGTTCAAAGAATCATATATTCCAATTTTTTGTTCATTCACAAGAAAATCATTGTTGGTGATTTCAAGACGGGCTCCGATGCATTTCGGGCGGGAAATGCCCTTTGTCAAGGAGCTATTCCTTGGTCATTTAGGATATTGTGGTTTTGGTGTGCAGGACTCAGGAAACCTCGGCGGAGTTGCTCGTAGCTCACGGCTATATATATATATATATATATGAAGAAAGCAGTCCAGATTCCGAAAATATGTCGTAATCAACGGTCGGGACCTCAAAATGCCTCGTAACCAGCAGTAAACAGCAGCCTCTAGAAAAATAAATCCATCAGTGGAAACAGGGAAGACGTAGTTTTATTTAGGGTGACGCGTTTCACTCTACAAGAGAGCTTGTTCACACATATATACATATATATATATATGTATCCTCTGATGACCCCAGCTCCATCAGGCCATTGGAGAAGGGGGGCATTGGGTAAGATTTTCTGTGAAGGGAGCCATTGGAGACTAGGCTGATGGAAAATGTAAGGTTTCCCTGTCCCTAAATGAGGTGGGCTGATCAGAGTACTCCATTGCATTTGTGACGAGTACTTTGCCAGTCAAACTCTAAATCAGAACTGCAAATGGGTAAGCCTATTTATGTGAGTAGCAGTTGGATTTTAGTGATATCCATGGTAACATCTCTCACATTGGGTAAGGTCCTTCAATGTTATTCTGCATGGCATCCTTTAAGACAGATGTTTTCAGCAAGAATATTCTGCAGTCTGAACTAATAGCAAATGCCAGATAAATAGCTATCCCTGATTGTGAATGTGTTTTCTCAACCTTTCTATATGCTAACTGCAGACCAAGGAACACGTGGAGTGTTAAAGCAATCTGCAGGGTGTTCAAATTGTTTTAAAGACTTCACTAGAAAGGAGGAGCTGCAAAAGGCACTGGGTGCCTGGTTGGCATCCAAGGGGGCTAGGGATTTTCTTTGTAAATCAGGATCTGCCTAGGGGGAAGGCACCATCCAGGGCAAGCAGAAGTGTTTCTTTAAAAAGTCTGCCCCCATAGGAGCTTGAGGACAGGTGGGAAGCCAGGAAACTGAAGTTGGAGTTTGAAAAGCTCAGGATGGAGCATGAAAGAAAACAAGCATTGGCATAGCCAATAGGTCTCGCCTTTGAGACCTTATAAGTATTTAGTTATGCAGCACAATATCCTTACTGCAACAACATTAACTGTTGCCTGGCTAAACACCTATAAGGTCCCAAAGGCGAGACCTATTGGCTATGCCAATGCTTGTTCGCTTGAGTTTGTGAACATTAAGGAATTTCTCATGATTGAAGGTGCGACAGCCGAGACGCAGGACATTAAAGTGATTGCATGGCCTATATATATATATATATATATATATATATATCTTCAGTTGCTTCAAGTTTGGCAGCACGGTTTTATTTTCACATCCAGCAGCACACGTGATACCAGTATACAATGGTTAAAAACGCCTCAAGAAACTATTAAGACTCTAAAGAAGAAAATGCGCTTTGTCAATCAAGATATTATAACAGGACGTCATTGTTTATATAAAAATATTTAAAATCAATATCCAAACAAATTACACCATGTTCTGGATCCAGTCCCACGTGTTCCCAACATTGTACCAACATTCACCACAGGGCGAACAACGCTGATATAAGATCCTGTACTATAATTCTTCAAAACAGGTTTTAGACAATATTTTGTTCGACCTAAAGATGGGTGATAGGGTAAAAGGACTTGGAGACATAGGCCACAAGTGGGCAAGATTAAGTGTGCCATGTCCACATGTGTCAACAGTTGTCAGGACATACCGGGACTGTTGACAAGCACCTGCAGCAGTAGGGGTAGGGGTAGGAGGCATGAGGGCATGGTGACATGTGCCAGCAGTGGCTAGGATAAAGTCCATGGGAGATGGCCGCATGCCTACATGAGTCAGCAGTGGGGAGGAGAGACAGGGTCATGTTAACATCAATAAGCAGTAGTCAGGGGCATAAGTAGCAAAAGGCAATGCTTTTTGTGAAAAAGGATGACATGGCAACATGAGCCAGCAGTAGTCAAGTTGAAAAGGAGCATGGCAACATGAACCAGCAGAAAGGAAGATGCTATTTCCGCATGTGATCACAGCTGATTCCTTGTCAGAACCGAATTCCTGCTTGGCGGGAGGGCACTGACCCCCAAAAAGACCTCAGGAGGTGTGAGTAGGGTCTGCTGCGTGGGAGCCCGCTGGGCCCGCCCTCTGTGATCGGGGACAGAGAGGTACACAAGGGTAGTGATACAGGCAAGACAGAGAGGTGGCCAGGTGAGGAGATGTCGAGGACGGTGGATGTGCTGCTGGAGTGAAAGAACCACGTACCCTCTCGGAGCAACTAAATAAAATAACAGTGCCTGTGAAGTGGCAGAGCATTTGAGCACAAAGGGCTTCTGAATGATGCTAGCAGCCGAATTACAGAGCCGCAGACCGGTACGAGGTGACAAGCGAGAGCGGCAGCCGACACTAAGTCATCTGCAAAGCGATGGCCGAAACCTAGTCTCAATTAAAATACAAAACAATGTGACCGGAGTTGAACCTCGGCATAAATGCAGAAACCGCCTTCACAGTGAGCCATGTCAGTTGCCTTGATGGCCCGCAGATGGAGGGGGAGACCCCTGAAGAAAGGATCTGCACGGAGGCGGTGAGATGAGGAGCGCTGCTCAGAGGTGCGAGTCCTGGACCCAGCTGATGATAGTGGAGCACTTGGATGCTGGAGACTGTTCACCGGGGACCTGTACAGCAGAGGATTGCTGGGACACCCTGGAAGATATTAATGACCTGGAAGCACGTGGTCAATGATTCCTGGAGCAGCAAGTGCGAAGGACCAGGGACATAATCCCCAATAGATTAAGCTCGCACCTTGTGCTGCAAGTTACGAACTGGAGTTGTGTGCGCGCGCGCCTGAATGTAATAGAGAACATTGGAGAGGCAGAACGAGGCGTGTGCGCTTGCGCGCGGATCAGTATGCTGGTGGCCGCCTTTGGTAGCACTTTAAAAACCCACTTACTAAATGTCTCACCAGAGTAGCGTATGCGCTGGCTCTAGCGTGACCTAAAAAGCTTTGGTTGAAAAAAGATTAGCCATTGAGGAGAAGAAGGATATTTTGGCTCAGGAGCTCAGTCCAAAGGAGCTAGATCTGATAGCCAAGAGGGTTGATTCAAGCTCAGATGGTGGCAGCGTATCTTGAATGCAGTCTGAGGGGAATAGCACCTATCTAAGGGCCTAGTGAATGATTATACCAAGGAGGATGACATAGATAGGTGGTTTCAGTGCTATGAAGCACTTTTACACATGAACAGGGTCCCTGATAGAGATTGGGGTCCAGGTTTGTGGAAGCACTTTGAAGTGGAGGGGAGGGACAGCCTGTTGGCCCTAGGTGACGCAGAGCAACTATCCTACTCCAACATGAAGGCAGCCCTGATGGAGAGGTATGGTCTTACTCCAGAGAGGTACAGGGACAAGTTTAAGAAGAGTACCAAACTTGATTCACAAACATGACTTGAATGTGTTGATGCTTTCTGCAGAGCACTGGATGGTTGGGTGATGAGCAGTGAGAAAACAGATTGTCAGGGGTTGTACAATTTGATTATTTGAGAGCACTTGTCTAGTCTTTTTTTGCCAAAGCTGTGCTAGCTCTTATTTAATAGTAAGCTTACTCACCCTAGAAAGTTTGTTGAGGAGGTGGAATGCTGTATATGGGAGACTCAGCCAAGGGTGGGCAAGGTCCCAACAGAAGAAGGAGGTGGGACAAAAACAATGAGACTAAGGAGTTCTCTAAAGGACCCCAAACTTGCTCCCAGAGTAAGGATTCTCAACCCTTAGAAGAAGTGTTGGTTCCCGGCATGGAAGTCTGCTGGGATGGTACTCCTGAAGTGTTTTACATTTAATCAGGAAGGGCACTCCAAGGGGATCCCAAGTGTACGAAGCGGACACAGACCCCCACCAGTGGGCAGTAACTCAGGATGGAGAGTGTAGCGCTTGGGGGAGAGTTGGTCCCAGTTAGTGGTGGAGAGTCAACTGAGATGACCCTAGTCTCCTTGGGTGAGAGTGAGATAGTCAAGAGAACCTTCATGCCTGATACCACTAAGAAGTACAGGCAGTGGATGACCATCAATGGAAGGACGGTGGAGGATCTGAGAGACAACTGTCTGAAGAGCAAGTAGTCACTAATATGGTCCACCAAGTTGTTGCTGTAGACAACAGTGAGCGACAATGTTTGGTGTCTCCGGTTCCCTTTGAATGGCAAGGGTCTCAGTTTCCTCAAGGGTAGCTGTGAGTCTATCCATGCCTGTTGATTGTCTGCTGGGCAATGGCCTGACGCATACCGCCTGAAAGGAGGTGGAGCTCAGGTCACATTTAGAGATGGTGGGATTGTCAGAATGGGCGTGCCTGACCACACAGTCCATGTCAGCCAGGGAGGGTGATCAGAAGGACCTGGAGCCTGAAGGAGTGGCCTAGGGGCCTGCCAGTAAGAGAAGGGGCATGGGAAACCCACTCCTGAAATTCTCACGGTCTGAGAGGAGGCTGAATCTGAGGGGGATGCCTCAGAACCTACAGAACAGTGCAGCACAGAAAGAGTGCCCCACTCTTGTGGGTCTTCAGAAGCAGGCCGCGGACCAGGCAGCTGGTAACACCTCAGGAGCTAACCTCATCTATTAAGGTTCTAGCTGCCTCCCATGAATGTATGCTCTCCATTAGCTGAATACCTTGTCTCCTTTTAGATATTGCTTTTCCCCTCTGAGGTTCTTCGAACCTCTGTTCACCCCAAGCTGGAAACAACCTTGTTGCCACTCATTACACTGCATTCTTCTGCTTAAGCCTCCCATTACTCCTTTATCACCTATAAATAAATGTAATTCTCTTGACATCTTGCTCACACAATAGCAACATTAAGATCCCTACAACAATGAGCTTCCACAATGATGGGATCCTTTTCTGGTTTCCTCAGGTGAACCACATCTCCATCATGAGTCCTCCTTGCATGCCCTTTTCACTGCCTTGTTCTCCATATGACTCCAACTCCACATGTTCCTGTGCCTTGCTTGTGTCCTAGTTATAGTCAGCATTTGTTCTTCGCTACACACATAATGGGTGATCTTTCACAGCTCCGTGAGCAAGTCCTGATCCTTCATTCCCTCCTGTCTACACACTCATCTCTTCCTCTAGCCTTCTTGCAGCTTGTTTACAACACGGATCCAGAAAGAATATCTGGCACCAACCTGGTGTCATCGGGCTGCTTTGCTCATAAAATTAAGTACCCCCCAAATCTATCAAAAATGCATCCAAGAGTTTAAAACATAGACTCCTCAAATTTCACCCAGAAACCATTGTTTCTGACCCCTACTTCTGCATATACAAAGGAGTTATTAGTGACCTTATCTTTTATACTAATAGACAAGCACGATGGAGGAAAGCCCTGTTCTCATTGCTCTTAATCTCTACATCCAGGAAAATGCATCAAGGTCTAAGACTTTTGGCAGCCCTCTTATTGGATTTCAGAGCAGAAGCAATCATCACATTTACAACAATGCGATTATCCTCATCCACCGAAAAGGAAAGAATCTCAGGAACTATGTAGTTCACACACGACCCAAAGACATATAAGGCTCAGAAGGCACAGTTCGCCTCCTACACCCAGTTCCTGAAGGACACTACCCATGTACAAACGGTAGCGTTTGCCATCTTACCGCAGCAACTAAACAAATTGTTTGTAACAATGGTGTAATTTGGGATCTGAGATCCTTTTCCAACTGTAACACGACAGGTGTAGTCTACCTAATCACCTGCACATGCAACCTGCACTATGTGGGAATGACCACTAGGAAGGTCAGTACAGGCATAGTAGAGCACCACAGCAGTATTAGGTGCAAATGATCCAACACAAAAATGACTACGCATTTCTTGGAAAGACAACATGCCCCTAACGACATGAGGTGGGTGGAGCTCGAAACCATCCAGAATCGCACACACATTGACAAGAAATTGCTTGAAAAAGAATTACGTTGGGTTTTCAAAGTGCGCTCTGATACCCATGGCCTAAATGATGACATACCGTGGTGACAATTCGCATAAAAACAACCATGATACACTGTCTTGCTGTTACCCTTGACACTCATTTTGGTCATGAATACCTTCAGTTTTAGCAGGATGGGCAATTTATTTACCAACTGCCTCTCCAGCAATAATACAGCAGGCCTATGCCCTGTGAGGGTGTGTCTTTTAATGTTTTAAATGTCTTTTAATTATTCCACGATGCTAACTAAGGGGCATATTATCAAGGACAAGCGATACATTATCGCCGCTTTTATCGGCAGGAAACTGCCGATAAAGCGGCGATAATGGCCTTGATAATATGCTCTATGAATTCCAATCGAAGCCCATGATAATATGCCCCTAAGTCCATTAATATGGTTGTGCTATCTAATTTGAAGGGAGAGTGCATTTCTAGTGAGAGGGGCCACATACAGAATTTATATTCTCTTTTTCTATGATATAGAGCTAGACATGGATTTACTAAATCATGTATATATTAATCTAAAGTAGTTTTCAAATTTTACATTTAATTTTCTAAATTCACTTTTTAGGAGGGTTTCATCCACGACATCTCCCATAAATTAATTTTATGATAAAATAAACACTATTTGCACACTTATCGCCCAAAAAAGTGTGTGACATACTCCCAATATGGCCGCCGCCAATGCCATTGGCTGAAGGCCATTTTCTATTCCCCCAAGCAGACTATGCCTTTCTGCAATGACAATGCGGAAACAGTAGCTTAAAAGCAGGAACCGGACCCGCACTCACCAATATGCTGTTCAGAGGTTCCAGTATAGGTGACTAAGCCTGCGTATCCTATGAGCAAGTAAATGCCCATTTTCACTCCCACAGGTGCTGAGAGACGGCAGACTGCAGGCAAAACCGGCTACAATCTGATTAGTGTTTCTACTTAAATAGCCGCTAACACAGCAATATTTCCCTCCGCATTTTCTCCCTTACAACTAGATTCAAGAGATACCAACAACTCTCCACAACCATGGGGCAAAGCTAGGTCCCCATAAATATACTACGTGACTTATCAATATACATATGTACTAACGCATGCTTTACTGTTGCAGCATTTTATTTATTAAGAATTTACCTCACTTGAGCACAACTAGGGGAGGCGAACACAGGGCTAGTCCCTGTGTAGTCCTGATGAAGCTTGGGGAACGCTCGAAATATGTTGACTCGAATTACTAGGTACACCTAACCCATTGTAATTAGGACCCCTAGTGTTCTACCCCGTTTTTAATCATACCTACTGGGAGCAAGAATAAATCATCGTCGCCCGCTAGATAAGTAATTTTAACTCACTTTCAAAACCCACTCCACTTCACTACACTGACTGCACTACACATAGACCATCACTGCAGTGTTCCTACGTAATTTTGCAAGTCGTAGCACGCCTCAGTCCGTAGAGAACTGGGATGGCCCCAATGATGAAGCATTTCATAAAGGGGGGTGGTGATGGACAGAGTATCTGAATTAAGCAGAACACTCCTACCCAGTCAAAAGATCAGGGCTTGATCCATCACCGTTTTTTAGCTCACTGCACCATCCCAGTTCAGAACCTGGCTACATGCAAATTAGTCTGTCCCTGACCCAGTGCATCATAGGAACAGGGCAGACCAAACTACCAAGCCAATTCTTTACTGGAAAGGAAACAAGCTTCCGGGGACCGGTTTCTGGCATTACAGCCGTCTTCGGCCCGGCTTGCTTGAATCCTGATGGTGCAGTGAGCAAGGGACTCACATCTGAGCATACCCTTCCACGCTTGTGGTGGCCAAAACGATTCATAAAGGGGGGTGGTGATGGACAGAGTATCTGAATTAAGCAGAACACTTCTACCCAGTCAAAAGATCAGGGCTTGATCCATGTCACCATGGGGAAACCCTGGTGAGTGAGGGGACTTAAGAAAGAATTTTTTTTCTTTCTGACATTTAATTCTTCCAACTCCAGCGAGTGTTGTGAACACCAGTTATCCAAGGGCTAGGTTCTTGATCCCCCAGATTCAGGGATTTGCAGGTCTACATAACTTTTTGGAGGGTGAGCCTAGCCATTTTTCCCTCTTTCTCCCCCTTCCTTTTAAGTATTATCCTCATCCAATCATCTGATTGCAATCTAGAAATATTTGAAGAAATGTTCCCTATTAAGAAAGCTGCAATGACTACTGTATTCACCACTGCCCCAGGCCTTCCTATTACAGCCTGCACCACTATTTCATACCATCACCTGAAGGGTCGAAGCCCCCCTCCATCAATCGCCAGAGCAGTCTGCAGCCGCACTGACACCCAGAGCAGCTATTTCAGAGCCTCACAGCTATGGTATTCACATCCTCACCCCGAATATACCTCTGACTCTCCTCATGCCTCAACCTATATAACTCCCGAATGCTGATCTCTTAAAATCACCCCATGACATATCCCTAGCAGTCACACTCACCCATCTCTTGAGCTCTCCACCACTTAACATCAGGCTTATCTCCACCTCCAACCCATCCTCCACACTGCTTGTTCCTCCTGGTCATCAGCACCCGAACACCACAGACATTGACACACCCTGCCTCGGTGCCCCCTGCTTCGAGACCAGATGGCATGCTCCCACTCGTAACTAGAATACAGGCTGAATGAGATCCTACAAACTCTTCCTGATCTCAAAGCAGACTTACAAAGCCTCATTCGCATCACCTTTGAGACGGCCAACAGTCAGTGGCTTAACTGATATCAGAGGGCAAATGCTCTTGCTCATCACCTATCCTCTAATAACCTTACTATTCCTCAAACACACCTCCCAACCAACTGGACCTCACCTGCCTTGACACCCATGCACCTGAAATGAAGAACCATACCCTATTCCAATGCACCCACTTGGCTGATTAGGACAAAGGTCCCTCTATCCGACAAGGATATCTACTCCCTCCTACTTTCCTCACACCCTGACAACACAGACATTCAGAATCTATTCCGGCGAACCCACACACAGTACCGACACTCAACCATAGAGCAGTAAACAAGTACAACATTGTGCGTATTACCCACACACAGACTACCCCAGCGACTTCCAAACCCAATCTGAAAAGTATGGGACTCAATTGCAGGCTAGTAGACAAGCAGTGGATACTGCTGACCTTATCCTCGCACATGAACTTGACCTCCTAGTCCTGACTGAAACCTGACTAAATTATTCCTCTTCACCTATCCTTGACATACTTACCCCTCCCGACCATGGCATCACTAGACTGGATAGACCCAGCAGACCAGATGGAGGCATTGCCTTCATACACCGTAACAGCCTATGAGTGAAACATTCACAGTCCCCTGTTTTATCCACTTGCGAATAACTATGCCTCAATATTGCATGGAACAACAGACCACTATTGCAAACTACACATGATCTACCACCTGCCAGGGGATAACCTTTCTTTCATACAACAAATTATGGAAATCATCGCTATTAACATGGGACAACACCATACCCTAATCTTCCTCGTAAACCTAAACCTCCACTATAGTTATCTAAATGACCCAGTAGTTAACAGCTTTAACCCTTGCTCGCTGTGCCCATTTTCGCCCTGTGCGAGAGAGTGGGTGGGATTTGGACGGCCCCCAGCCCGTCCTCCGCAAAAGCCCTCTGTGACGTATGACGGCCATCCGAAGCACAAAAGGGGTTAAAACCTTTCTTGCTGACCTCAAAGTGACACACATCTACAACAGCCCCACATACAATAAGGGAGCGACCTTAGATCTTATCATTGCAAAGACCAACTCCATTTAATTTGAATCGATCCTCCCCTATGACTGGTTTGATCACCACTGCATTACTTTCCTCGTCACTGAATTGGTGAGAACAAACACATCTCAAATATTGAAACCCAAACTCTGGAAAAGGGGCGTGCAAAACATCAACCTTAATGAATTTACATCTCTCTGTGATAACATCCTGCCTCCTCCTGGAGGCATGTCAGTTGTTCAGATCTTACAAAGCACTGCACTGGCTCCATGGAGAATATTCTAGATTTGATTGCACCGTTACAGGTCAAATGATTCTCCACCAAGGACTCCAAACCATGGTGCAATGAGTGCCTCAATACAGGCAGACGTAACATGAGAAGAGCTTAACTATGATGGGGATAATCACAGTCCCTTGAACACCTCATTCATTTGAGATCAGTGAGGAACAGATACTTCAAAAGCATTAGAAGTTCAAAAGCAAATTTCTTCAGGAACCAACTACATCAAGCTAGAAACCGACCTAAAAAACTATTTAAACTCATTAAACTACAATCTATTGCCTACGCAACCCTCCCCTAGATGGATTCAATCCACTACCAAACTGCAAGGAATTTATCTACTTCTTTCTTGAGAAGACCAAAAACTGCTGATGGTTGTAGAGCTTCACTCGCTTCTACCTCGCGCCAGCCTCTCCTCTTCCGAGACATGTTATTCCCTCATGTCTACATGGACACATCCCCAAAAACAATGCCTCATGGAAATCTTTCAAAACCTTTAATGAAAGCGTCATTCTCAAATTCTAGTAATGCTGAAACCTTCAAACCACATCAACAACCCTCTACTACCCAACCTCTTCACTGAGATTAAAATGTTGATACTCCAACTCTGGACCAAGATTGTTAATGCCTCCCTACTTCAAGGCATTATCCCTGTCTGCCTAAAGGCCCGGAAGGTTTTCCCATCCTAAAAAAAACAACAGCAGATCTCACTGATGTAAACAACTTCTGCTTTATCTCCAGCATCATTATCTTGGCAAAGCTCCTTGAAAAATGTGTACACACCCAACTCTGTAACCACATTGAACAATTCCACCTCTTAGACCAATTCCAATCTAGCTTTTGTCCATGTCATAGCACCAAATTAGTTCTAACACACATAGTGACTGATGCACTAAAAATGTTGGATCTGAACTAATAATGCCTTCTAATCTTCTTGGACCTATCTTACAGTGTTGCATTGAACACAGTTAAGCATGACTAATCTGAACTAATCTTGTCTTCTAGTCTTCCTGGACCTATCTTCCCATGGTTGACTGGCATTCAACCACCTCAAACTAAACGCTTTAAAACACAAATTCCTCCTAATTGCCCCACCCATCTAGTCTCTTGTCATTGAGGAATGACTGAACAACTAACAGCCCTCAACTGCTTGTCATACATTATAGATTCCGCAAGATTTCTCTGAATAACTCAACAAAAACGTTAACATGCAGAATTACATCAGTTCAGCCACCCAAGGAGAAAACCTCCGAATGAACATCTTTAGAAAACTAAAAACCTTCCTCCCCTCAAAGGACTTCAAATCTGAAGTGCAAGCCCTTGTGTTTACAAGGTTTGACTATGGTGGTGTAACCCTCTGTGGCTTACCCACATCCAAAACGGTTCCTCTAAGGGCCTCTCTTATTTCTGCTGTAAGGCTTATTAAAGGATCAAAAACAAGTAACGGCGCTTAATATCATATCGATTTTCTAGAACTATCGGTTCTCTATATGAGCTCTGAGATATATATATAGTAGGCAGACCACTCTCCATCTATTTTTATATAATAATTTCCTTTGAAATATTAGTAAATACAGATTACCTTGGCAATACCTCCATGGCAACTGATACCTATGTTTCCATTACAGTTTTTAATAAGGAGAGACCTCACTCCGTAATAAGCAGCAATCCCTCTCAGCATCAGTATCACCACTGTTTAATTGTATTATAAAGTAGGTTACCATCTCCTATTTGTATAAATTCAACATGTTAGTATATTTCTCCTTTGTGCAATATACCACCTTGTATCTCTTTATCCACAGAATATACCTGCTTTGCAAGCATGGTCCTGAACCTTGACCTGACCGTCTAATTGCATTCTGATAGAAATACGTATAAGTAAGCGACATTCCTCTTATTATATAGATTCATTCTTCCTCTGATACCTTGTTCATTCCTTAGATCTTTTACCTCTTCCCCTTTCATTTCCCTTTCCTTACAAATCGATTTTGTGGATATATTGACATCAAATATCAGTAGAGTGGCATAGAAACAAAGATAAAATGATGGCGTTTTCTGGTTTTCAAACTTTCTACTTCTAATTCTTTCTCAGTCTATTTATTCTTTTCACATCATGACAATCAAATACTTATATAACAGAATTTGCCTCTCTATGTAATTGTAGAATCCTGTTTAAATTGAGACTATTATGTCATGCGTTCATCTATGAATGTTTAGTTAAATATCATATGTTATTTTACATTTACAAGATTATCTACATATTTCAAGAGCAGTTAAAAACATTTCTAAAAATATAGCAATGTATGTTAGAATGAGTTCTAAATATTGTTTTAATCAATTTTAGATTGTTTGATGGTAATTTCCTGACAAAGGCACTTCCAGTGCCGGAACGCGCGTCGAAGAGACCATCTCTACCAATATAAAATTGTCTATTTTTTAAAGAATTTTATAATATGTATCAATGAAAGTCATTGGTGATGTTGTTAAATTACAAATGTATTGTTTACATAATTAAAACTTACAGTTTTTTAAATTATTTCATTTTTTGAACTCATTTTCTGCCTTGCACATGCTAAATATTGCCTGGGAGCTTTGCTTTACACTGTGTGTCAAAAACAAATAACAACATCACCCCCAAGTTGTAATCCCTCAACATGCCCCCTTTCGAAGCAAGAATTCAGCTAAAAATTGGTTGCATGACTCATAACGCCCTGCAATTCAATATCCCAAGATACCTCATTCAGAAGCATAACATTTCTGGCGGCTGCAGATTCCCCAGAAGCTCTAGCACCTTACTGCTGAAATCACAGAGATTCCTTAAAAATAAAAGCTACAACCGAGCTTTCTCTGAGATGGCTCTGACAATTTGCAATGCCTTGCCCCCTGAATTCAGACTGATTCCCTCAGCAGCACCTTTGATGAAAGAAGTTAAAGCTCTACGTATGAACACATTTCTACCATAGATTCTAGGATCTCCTCTCTTCATGGCTTTCATGACACCTCAATCAAACCCATGACTACTCTCTAATCTTATATTTCTGTTTTTCTATTGCCCTATTGGTCCTGACATTGTGTTGTACCCTCTCTTATCTAGGGTGCTATCATATAGTGTATTTTTCTTGACTATGATATTATTGATTCTATTTGTCTCTGCTCTTTGAACAATTGTAAAGCGCTCTGATACCGGCAAGGGTCATGCTCGCGCTATATAAAACGTTTGAAGTAAATAAACAAATATTGGGAGAATGATCTCCTGTATAGAGGCCTAAGGTGCCTGGGGGAGCCCATCTGCTGGTGGTGCCCCAGCGCTTCAGAGCCTTCCTACTGGGTTTGACTCATGATGTGCCTCTGGCAGGTTTTTGTAGTAGGACAAGACCTTTGACAGGCTTATCACTCACTTCCATTGGCCCCAAATGATGAAGGCCTCAGATGCATTCTGTATATCCCATCCTACCTGCCAGGCGCGTGGCAAATCTGGCAAAGCTCCCCTACAACCATTTCTTGTCGTGAGCACTCCTTTTGAGTGGGTGGTCACTGACATTGTGGGGTCTCTGGATTCCAAGACTGCCATGGGCAGCAGGTTCATCTTGGTCTTGGTGGACTATGCCACCCAGTACTCGGAAGCTATCCCTCTGAGGACAGTGACTGCGTCCACCAGAGCACTGATCGAGATCTTTACCCCCGTGGGTTTCCCCAAGAAGGTGGTATCTGACCCGGGTACTAACTTTATGTCTTTGTACATGAAGGCCATGTGGAAGGCATTTGGTGTTACCTATAAGTTCACCACACCCTCACCACCCCCAAAGCAATAAGTTGGTTGAAAAGTTCAACCATACTCTGACGGACATGATTATGGGCCTCTCAGAACACATGAGTCATAAGTAAAATACAGGGAGGAACCACAGATGGGGCGTTGCTTTAGTCCTTTTGAACTTCTGTAGGGGCACCCTGTTAGAGGACCTCTTAGTTTGCTAAGGAAAGGCTGGGAGCAAGCCCCCAGAAAGCCACCCAGGATGTATTCAGTTACATGCTGGCCTTTCAGAACCAGACAGCCCATTTCTGGAAGCTCGCCCTGGAGAATCTAGAAGCTAGCAAGGAGGACATGAAACGTTGGTGTGACCAGAATACCACTTTGGTTGAGTTTCAGCCTGTCTAGAAAATGTGGGAGATGGCACAAGTATAGCCCCGTACTCTATAAGACCACTGGTCTGGGCCATTTGAAGTGAAGGATCGCAAGAGTAATGTCACCTACCAGGTGGACATGCAGACTCCCAGGAACCCTTTCCGGGTTCTACACGTGAACCGCCTCAAGCCACATTTTGAGAGGTCTGAGTTGACCATGCTCTTGGTCACAGATGATGTGATGGAAAAGAAGAATGAACCTCTTCCTGACCTCCTGTCGTCCAAAGAGCGGGTGGGTCAGTAGAGGGTGTGATCCTTTCCCCCACTCTGACGCTAGAACAGCAGATAATCTGTTGCTAGTTTTTGGGATAGTTTGCCTCTGTGTTCTCTCTCATGCCTGGAGTCACCCAATAATGCAACCATGATATTGACACTGAGTACAGTCTGCCTTTCAAGCACTCAAGTCTTACAGGTTGTATGATAGAGTGAGGAACAGCATCAAGGAGGAGGACTCTAAGATTCTGGAGTTATTGGTGATTGTGCACTCCAGCAGCCCTTGGTCCAGCCCAGTGGTTTTGATTCCCAAGGCTGCCCCACCGGGTGTCACAGCAAATCTCTGGTTTTGTGTTGATTACCGTGGATTCAATGCCATCACCAAGACTGATGCGCACCCCATTCTGCGAGCTGGTGAGCTCATTGATCAGCTTGGAGCTGAGTTTCTCAGTACGTTTGAGCTAATGTCTGGGAACTGGCAGATTGCCTTGACTGAGAGGTCAAAAGAGTGGTCAGCGTTCTCAATACCAGATGGGCACTTTCAGTTCCAGGTCATGCCTTTTAGGTTGAAGAACACCCGTGCTACATTCCAGAGATTGGTCAGCCAGGCCATAGCTAGCTTGAGGAACTTCTGTGCTATCTACCTTGAGGACATTGCAGTCTTCAGCTCCAGTTAGCAGGACTATTTGTATCTCCTTCAGGAGGTGCTGAAGGCCCTGCAGAGCACAGGCCTCACAATCATGGTCAGTGAGTGCCAGATAGGGCAGGGGTCTGTTGTGTACTTGGAACACCAGGTAGGAAGTGGCAAGGTACAGCCTCTATAGCCAAACATTGATACCATTCTGACTTGTGCACCCCCCACAACCCAGACTGAGTTGAAAGCCTTTTAGGTCTCACTGGGTACTGCACAAGATTTGTTAAGGGGTACGGCACCATTGTTGCCCCTTGACAGCTGAATTCCAAGAAGCAACCCAGTCAGTTGATCTGGACAGAAGCGTGACAGACCCCTTTTGACACCCTGAAGGAGCCCATGTGCATGGCACCCATGCTTCTGGCTCCTGACATCTCCAAGGAATTTGTGGTGCAGACTGATACCTCGGAGCATGGTGTGGGTTCCAGGCTTTCACGGCTAAATGAAGAGGCCTAAATCAGCCTGTAGTCTTCATTAGCAGGAGGTTATTTCCCAGGGTCCAGAGGTGGAGCACAATAGAAAGGGAAGCTTTTACTTTGGTCTGGGTGCTGAAGAAGCAAAGACCCTACTTGTTTGGGACTCACTTCCAGGTTCAGACAGAGCACAGGCCCCTCAGATGGTTAATGCAGATGAGGGGTGAAAATCCCAAACTGTTGAGGTGGTCCTTCCCCCTACAGGTAACCGACTTTATGGTGTAACACTGCCCTGGAACAGAATTTGCCAACATTCTTTCCAGCTGGGGCAACACATTTTAGACCTTAAATGTTTTGGTATGGTTTCCTCTGTCTTTTTGCCTCTGACCTCCTGTTTTTGACTGTGCTGATTCAATTTTTGCTGTCTTTAGGACTCTAGGCACTTTACCACTGCAGACCGGTAATAAAGTGCAAATGCTTCCTGTCTAAAATGTAATGATATTTTATTTTTCCATGATTGGCCCAATTGATTTACTAGTAAATCCCTAGTACCGTGAACTAGGTGTGCCCACGGCCTGTGCGTCAGATGCTACTCGTGGGCCTGCAGCATGGATTGTGCCACCTACACGAGTAGCCCTGCAAACATATCTCAAGCCTGCCACTGCAGTGTCTGTGGGCGTTGTTTGTAACTGCTGTGTTCATCTGGCTACTTGCCAGTCCCAAACCTTCCCTTTTATTACATGTAAGGCACCCCTACGTTAGGCCTTAGGTACCCCCATGGACGGGTGCAGTGAATTTAAAAGGTGGGACATGTGGGTTTAAGTTTTATATATCCTGGTAGTGCAAAACTGCTAAATTTGATTTTCACAATAGCAAGGCCTATCTCTCCCTTAGGTTAGCATTGGAGCTGCCTTGTAACGTTTTACAAGTGTATCTTCTAATTGGAGCTAATAGAAAATTTGAGTTTTATGTCTCTAAGCTCACACATCTTTTAGTGAAGTTGGTTTTCTATTTTGCCAGTTTTAGAAAGTGGGCTTTTTCTTTCTTAACCATTCTGTGCCTCTACCTGTCCCCTAGAATACACATCTTGGCTGGATGACAGTTGGGCTTTGTGAATTCACACTAGACCAGAGGTCTTCAATCTGTGGGGCGCGACCCCCAGGGGGGTCGTGGAGTCCTGAGAAGAGTGTCGCAGATTCTGACAGAGAGTGCAGTTCCTTTGCCTTAGTGATGTCGGTCGGGCTGATTGAGGGTGTTCACCGCGGAGGCCTAATTCACACTGAGGGGTAAAAAACATCAAAGCCTCATTAACAAATAAAAGGTCTTTTAAAGACCTGTGAAGTACTCTGGTGTGTTTTTGTGTGTGTCCCTGAAGCTGTTTCTGCCCGGCTCACATACACGAGGAGGGGGGGGGGCTGGGGGAGGAGGATGGGTGGATGGATGGATGGATGAAAAGGTGGATGGATGAAGGATAAATGTATGGATGGAAGGATGGATGGATGTATGGATGGAAGGATGAAAGGGTGAACGGATGAAGGGTGGATGGATGGATGGAAGGATGAAAGGGTGGATGGATGAAGGATGGATGTATGGATGGATAAAAGGTTGCATGGATGAATGATGGATGGATGTGTGAAAAGTTGGGTGGATGAATGATGGGTGGATGGATGGATGGAAGGGTGGATGGGTAAAGGATGGATGTATAGATGGAAGGATGAAAGGATGGATGGATGAAGGATGGATGTATGGATGGAAGGATGAAAGGGTGGATGGATGAAGGCTGGATGGATGGATGTGTGAAAGTGTGGGTGCATGAATGATGGATGGATGGATGCAAGGATGAAAGGGTGGATGGATGAAGTATGGATGTATGGATGGAAGGATGAAAGGGTGGATGGATGTCTGAAAGTGTGGGTGGATGAATGATGGATGGATGGATGTGATGAGGTCTAACAGGCGCATTTATGGTTGTCAAAAGTTGATGATGAGGAGTACTAGTTTCTAGACACCTTTGTTGGAAGGGGGTCCTTACGCCTAAAAAGGTTTTACGAGGGGGTCTCGGCATCAAAAAGTTTGAAGACCTCTGCTCTAGACAATCACACACAAAGGGAGCTGAGGTGTGCCCTGCACATCCTGATGGCCCATCACCATGCTGATGGGTCGTCCTGAGCTATAGTGTTTGAGGAGTTGAGACTTGCACCTGAATAGGTTTGTGCCTGCCCCCCCTTTCCCCCCTCCCACCCCCCAACAAGGCAGTCTCTATCTCCCTGTAGTGTGTATGTAGCCAGGGCAAGGAAGGGCATGCTCTTGTGCACAACAAAGACCTCTTCTCTTTTTGAAGTTTTCCTACTTCAAAGACTGAAACTGGCATACGTACCAGACTTCTTTTTTTAGTTCAGAAAGATTTTTATTAAGTTTTAAGAAAAAGAATAAATACAATACAAAAAAGAGGAAGGAAATTACAAGCAGAAGCAATCCATTAATCAATATGAAATGCAGTAAGCCAAAATACGCAATATTAACATATAATAATAAAATAGAATCGCAATTAAAGAGGAAGGGAAAGGAGGAAAGGGAGGAAGAGGGGAAGGGAAGAACATGTCATAGGGTCAGAAATTCATAAACTACAGAGTTACTTTTAAATTGTAATGTAAATATAGAACATAAGAAAATGCATAATAATTTCATTGTAAAACGTATGAATCAATAGAAGACCAAAATGACTGAAATGATTGTGAATTATGAGTAATGCCATTAAGAGATAGCTGCGCACCTCTTCTCGTAAAGGTAATCCATGACCACCATGCATGGACTGAAAGAGAAGAAGCATCTTTCCAACAGAAAGTAATGGATTTTAAAGCAGCTGTGACTAGAAAATTAAATAATTTTGCCTCTGATTCAGAAAGGGGAGAAGTCAAGGCAATCGATTTGCAAATTAATAAATTAAAGGAAATATCATCTTGTAAAGGTAAAATTTTCAAAATTACACTCCAAACTGCTAACCAAAATTTCATAATAACTGGACATTCAAACAACATATGGCGAAGTGAACCAGAGCTCGCATTGCAGTGCCAACAAACATCAGAAAGCAACAGTTTTGCACGAAATAGACGTAATGGAGTCCACAAAGCATTAAATAAAATATATGCATTAGTTTGATAAAGGGACACTGGGAGCCAGCCTGAGATACTGGCAAGCCATATAGAGGACCATGAGTCATCTGACAGGGATATGGAAAGTTCAGTATTCCAGAACGACGAAATAATCTGAACATTGGAACCCATTGAGGAGGAAAACTGTTTATAAAAAACAGATACAGCTTTAGGGGACGATGTTGCAGCTGTGATGTAGATTAATAGGTCATTTGTGGTGGCAGAGGGAATACCATTGGGAAAGGAATCTAAAATAGAGTTACATAAGCATTGATATTTTAAAAGGTCAATAGCAGGGAGACCAAACTTTAACTGTAGCTGGTCAAAAGGAATAAAAGCATTACCAGTAAAGACATCTTTAAGATATAAAATTCCTTTTGAAATCCAGGAGGACCAGAAAGTAATGTTTCTGTTCAATTTAAGGAGTGCACTGTGCCACAAAGACAAGTGGATTGTGGAAAGTAGGGGCAATTCAAAATTAGAATCTAAATCATTAATTATCAATCTGGAGGACTTAATGATGGAGGAGAGATGAACAATCTTCGCTGTGGATGACATTGACAGCAATGAAGGTAAAGAAAAGGGTCGAACAATGGATGCTTCAATGTCCAACCAAATTGGAGGTTTTACCATATGTGATGTATTAAACCAAAGGGCACTCTGTTTCAAGATAAAAGCTTTATGGTAAAGGCGAAAATCTGGAAGGGAAAAACCAGCCTGAGCCTTGGGAATTTTTAACTTTTTATAAGCAATACGAGGGGCTTTGTTAGACCAAAGGAATTTAGATAAGAGTAAGTCAATAGTTTTATAAAAACTGAGAGGGAATTGGGTGGGGATCATGGCTAAAGAGTAAAAAACTTTAGGCGCTATAGTCATTTTTATAGATTCCATTCTTCCCCACCAAGTGAGATGAAGGGCGGACCACTTAGACGTTTTGTTTTTAATGTAGTCAAGTATAAATCGTACCAGACTTCTAACATCATTATACTCGAAACACTTCTGGGCTGAGGACATTCTGCCAAGAAGAAGAGCTGTTGTGCTGCCAAAATGGACTGCCACTTTGCTGTGTTTGCCTGCTGCCTGCTGCTTCTGTCTGGAGAATTAAAGGCCTGGGCTATGCTCTCTGCATTCTGGTTTCTACGGTTCTCCAAGGGATAGAGTTGAGCTTGCCTAATGTTGGAAGTCTGAGGGCCATCAAAGACTTCACCTGCAGTGACTGGGCTTTCCTGCTGAGAGCCCTCCCTACTCTGCTAAGTGGTGCCAAGTCCAGTTCCTGGGCCTTTGGATGTCATGTGGTTGTGTTCTACAGCATATTGACTTCGAGTGTGACTTTGGAGTCAGTGCAACTCTTTATTAATTTTTTTGTGATTTTTAAAGCACATAACTGCCCTGGGGCTTCCCAGCGCTGCAGAGAGGGTAGCGGATCGGTATGTAGGAGTGGGTCAAGTAAAGAGGCAGGTTTTAAGTTTCTTCCAGAAGCTTTGTAGGTCTTTTATAAGTAGCATTTCACATGTCATTGAGTTCCAGAGTTTTGGGACCAAATGGGTGAATGATCTCCCAACCTATCTGGCTCTTTTTATTCTTGTAGTACACATGAGATGGTCAGATGAAGACATAAGAGACCTGTTAGGGACATAAGGGGAGATGAGAGACTGTAGCAGGGCAAAACCTCTACTGTGCATAGCTTTGTGGGCTATTCAAAGTGCCTTAAACTTGATTCTGGATTGGATCGGGAGCCCATGAAGTTTGGACAATTACACTTTCACGGACAAATGCCTGGGTAACTTCAGTAGCATCCTTGCTGCTGCATTTTGTACCACCTGAAGCCTGTTAACTACATATTTGGGGGCCCACAGGTACAGAGAGTTACATAGGCCAATCTTGAGACAACAAGAGCCTGAGTCACCGTTCTCCATGCCTGATCTGGGAGTAGGTCTGAGATTTTTTGGAGCATGCGCATAACGCCGAAGCTGGTAGCTGAAGTTTTTTTTGCTTGGGTGTCCATAGTGAGGTTCCGGTCAAACCACATCCCCAAGTTCCTGATAGATGGCTTAGGGGCAGTAGGCAAGCCCCAGTTGATCGGCCGCTAATCTTGGTCCAAGGATCTATGCAGTTACCCAGGAACATAAGCTCAGTTTTCTCACTATTGAGATTTAGACAGCAATTGAACTTCCATGCTGCTATTTTATCCATACAGGGGGCTAGCTGAAGATGATTAGAATTTGTAGCATCAGACACTGATACTACTACTTGCTATCGTGACATTGATCCTGCGAAATCGACGCCGTGTGGCTTGCATCTCAACACTTCATTGACCTTGCATTGCCAGCGGAACCAACACCACGCTGTCAATGCCGCATCACCTGCCCTGTGCCATGCAATGTCCCACGCACAAAAGTGCCAACACCTGGAACCAACAGTAAGGTACCGACTCCACACCACTTCCCGCAACGCCTTACCTCCCTGGCACAGTGCAATGTTTTTGTGTGGTAATCATTTCCAAAGTACCATAACGGGGGTCTGTATGACTCCACAGTCAGTCTGCGCTCCATCACAGTTGACCCTAAACTTTCGGCAAACATATCGTTATAGCCCCACTTGGAGCTATTCTGTTTCCATGCACTACAGCTGAATTTAATCTTTGAGGATTCGCATTTTGATTTGTTTATGTTGAAGTTTTTTTCATTTTGGTCTTGTTTTACACAGATAAATATTGGCTATTTTTTCTAAACTGTTGAGTAGTGCTTTTGTGGTGTTTTCACTGTGTTATTGTGTGTTTGTGTGTGTGTGTGTGTATAAATACTTTACACATTTCCTCTCAGGATAAGCCTGACTGCTCTTACCAAACTATCAAGGGGGTAAACAGGGGTTATTCTGAGGGTGGAACTTACCCTGACTAGAGTGAAGGTCTTGGCATGGACAGTGTGCAAACCACTTCCAACCTGTTACCCCCTTCTAAGAGTAGTCAAAAAACCTCAGCGGGGCAAGGCAGCAAGCTTTGGTCAAGAAGGGATCCAGGAGGCCAGAAAGCCATCAAATGAAGTTCCAGTAAAGCTGTTGACCTTTGGTGGGAAAGCTGTGAGCAGGAGCAATTAAAAACATTTGCCTAAGAAAGGTTCCTTACTTGCTAAATATTTTTCCTGTCTTCAGGTCCGAGTGGGAGCAACCTAAATCTTTGGCCCACTGGCAACACACCCTCATTAGATTGACTTGGCAAGTTTGCCTTGGTTCTCCAGATGTCTTAGGAGTCAAACAGTTTCTACGTCCCAGGTTTTTCAGGATGTCACGAGGAGTACATTTAGACACAGGCAATGGTCCCAGGACGTCAGGGACCACCAACAGAAGCCACCAGCAGGGCCCAGGGCTGGTCCAGTTGGAACTGATCATCTGAGCTCTTCAGGAAACAGGGTTCTGGCAGCTTGTTTAGTCTCTGTAGCTTAAAGTCGGTCAGCCAACTCACCTTTGGAGTACACATCTTTGTCCTGGTGTAAAAGGGTTCGACCCAACAATCAGAATATAAGATCCTTAAGTATTGCCCGGCGGTGTCGCCTCTTGAACCCACAAGGTATTTAACTAATGAAGAGGCAGGCGCTGGAGACTGGAAGGCAGGAAACAGGGTTTTATTCTCTCCGGAGGAGAACACAGCAAAACAGACAGCAGGTATCGTTCTGGGGTGCTCTACCCGCATCTCTGAGGCCTGGCCTCTTATACACAAGTTAATCACTTTATTGCATGAAACACATCCTCGTTAATACTTTGATGTACGAAAAGACATCCTCGGAATCTCCCCTTCAGGTCCGTTCCCACACATAGTTACAGTTGAAGTCCCCACCCCGGTCACAACAGGTGGTGATCATCGCGCAGTTGGATATTCCGCCGATTCACGGAATGCGTGGGGTTCGATCGGATCTCATGGGGTGGGGGCTTTGATCAACTCGGGGGTCCTTTGATGAGGGAAGCTTCCTACTGTACTGGGGGTAATAAACAGTATCCGCAGAGCCAGATGGCGGCCTGGGAACGGGGAAGACAAATGGGCACACAGGAAAAAGGGTTTGCATCAAAAGGACCTGGGACCATGAAAGGAATGAAGGGAGGTGTCGTGCTGGGAACAGGATGGGATTCCGAGGCAGAGCTGCGCTGGAGAGGGGTTTATGACCCGAGACATGTGAGGGCGAGGGGGTTGTCAGCATGCGGGGGATGCCCGTGAGGCTAGGGGCGGGAGAGAGACGCGCTGGTTATCAGAAAAGGGCAGGGAAGCCATGGTGTTCAAAATGGCGGCTGTTTACGTGCACGAAAAGGGTTCGAGAAGAGCAAGAGGGCGCCGATAATGTTGACGGTTTCAGCCTAACTTTCAACAGTCCTCCCTTTTCAACATATCTAGCCAACTTGCTTACTCAATGTCAATTTTCATTAAATTCCTGACCTCGGTATCGTATAATGCTCTCATGTGTTCACTTCCAAAGTCCACAGTTTTGGGGAAAATACAACTTGCACATAAAGAACACAAAGGTGGCAGACATTGAATCCCTAAGCATAGACCACATATTACAACTACAGGAATCAGGATAATGGTGAGCAGTCTCCAGCCCCAGTTCTTAACGGAGTCCCAGAACCAACCACCAAGCGACCATTCTTCTTGTTCTTGGTGGACTTCCGAAGAGAGTCTGTGAAGATGTTCAATGGCTTTGTACACTGAGGGTGAGTTGTCCGGTATGTATGTACAACAGCTGGACCCAATAATGCGGCATGCTCCTCCACGGTCCGCCAGAACCACATCTAGAACAAGGCGGTTCTGGAGAGCCACCAGACGGACCGCTTGGAGCTCGGCAGTGTTGTTAGCAAAGATACCAGCGGTGATGTTCATGGTGGTCTCGACTGCCTGAGTCAGGTGTCGGATGGCACGGCTGTTTGCCATCGGGCCCCAGAGGGGGACGAGTCCTTTCATAGCATCGAGGAACTGTGCTCCTGTTGAGTCGGCTTGCTCAATGTCTTTGGCTCGTTTTTGTCTATGGTGATTCGCTGGGGCCACATAAGTCGGAGGAAGGATGAAGGAGATGAAACAAGTGCCCCCCCAGCCTTTGGGGAGCCAGGTGTAGGCCTTGGTGCCGCAGACGAAATACATGTTTGGTGATGACACAAAGGACGGTGGATCCGTGGAATCCAAAGTTCTGGTAAAGCGGCAAGCGCTGCGGCCCACCAGCTGTGTCCCTAGTCCTTCTACACACATGTGGCCTGTGACGTTGATGACCGACAAGGCCACAGTCAGAGTGGCAGCCGTTCGTTTCCGCAGATAGGAGAAGGTGGGTCTGGTTGGATCGTTGAACACCTGCATTTCGATCCGCTCTTTAGCCGGGATGTCCATTTGGATTGAATCGTTGGAGGTCTGCGGGCAGAAGTGTATCTTCGTTTTGTTTCGCCGGGCCCCGTGGGAGAAATGCGTTACGGTTCTGCCGGAGGTGGCATTGTCCTTATAGCTTTCTTGCAGGAGGATCAGCCAAGCAAGGCAGGAGCCGTGAACAGAGAAGGGTGAAGGGATGAATGGTATTGAATGTCCAGTGGCATGGGGTAGCAACCCACAGATCCAGCAGTTGGTGACATTGGTGGCAAGATTGTGTTGGTGAAGCAGCTGCACGAAAGAGTTATTCCAAAATTCTTTTCGCCTCTCTCTTAGTTGAGGAGAGAGTGAAATCAGATAATGTTCCTTCATGGTGGTAGGCTGAGCAGTGGTTAGGAATGTTTCATGAGCAGGTGCATGTTCTTCCATAATCCAGAGCGTGGTCATGAGGAGAAAGCAGAAGAGGATTGCGATAAAGAATGCAATTGTCTTTGAGCTATGGAGTCTGTCTGTTCTCGGATCTCTGCAGCGGGTATTTCCTGTTGTCTCCATCGTCTTCTTATTTGGCGCTTCCATCATCTTCTTATCTGGCGCTTCCATCATCTTCGTTTTCAAGGTGCTCGGTAGTGGGCAGAACCACAGACTTAGTTTAGCTTCTCTCCAGGTAACCCTTGGTAGTGTTGGGTCACCGTTCTGAGACCCTTTAACCTAGTCAGTGGCCTACTTAGCCGAAGCTCCCTCCTTTCGACGCAGGAAATACCCTTCTCGAGATGGCACAGTGGGATCAGAATGTTTTGAAAGTTCAAGTGTCTCTGTGTCGGGATAGCAGTTCAATGATGGTCGGTCTTTGTTCAGGAGCTCCTCTTGGGTACTGACGTTGTCTGCTGTGGCCAGGGCTGAGGAGACCTTTTTGCAGTGATGGGCGTGCAGCCAGTGCTTCTTCCCCTCCACTCGAAGAGCTGTCCGAGTGGTGATCAACACTTGCCAGGGGCCCGTCCACCGGGGTTCCAAACTCTTCGATCGCTGAAAATTCCGGATCAGCCCGAAGTCCCCAGGCTGGATGGTGTGGCCCGGACCCCTGGAAGCATCGGGGATGGCCTGCTGCACCTGCTGATGAATGACAGACAGAGTTTCAGTCAATTTATACAGATAATCAGACATTAGGACGTCCGGGACGTCATGAATGGAGGTTTGGTTTTGGGGCAGACCAGACACTCATGGGTCGACCGAAGACAACTTCATAAGGAGTTAAGTGATGTTGGGTGGGGGTAGAGCGCATCGATAGTAATGCCAGTGGGAGAGCGTCTGGCCATTTCAGACCCGTGGTAGCCACTATCTTGGCCAGTTTAAGTTTTAGTGTGGCATTGTGTCGCTCAACAAGTCCAGCAGATTGGGGGTGGAAGACTGCGTGGAATTTCTGTTTAATACCCAACCCCTTTAAGATGAGCTGGATAACTTCGGCTATGAAGTGGGGGCCATTATCACTCCATAGAATACGACAGAGGCCGTAACGGGGAAAAAATTCCTTTAACAGTACCTTTGCAGTGGCCATAGCGGTGTTGTCACGGGTTGGATATGCTTCCACCCACTTGCTAAATGCGCACACCACAACAAGTACATATTTTAGGCCTTGGCACCTGTATAGCTGGATGTAGTCCATCTGCAGGAACTCAAATGGGTGGCTTGGGACCCCAAATCCCCCTCGGGGTACTACAGTTCCTTTCCCGGGGTTGTGTTGCAGGCATATTAGGCATTGTTGGACCAGGCGTTTGGCGGAATCTGGGATCTTATCATTGTGCCAAACTCTGGAGACAAGTTCGATCATGGGGGCTGATCCTATGTGGGCAGGGGAGTGTGCCATGGTCAGTATGGGAATCAAGTATGAATCAGGTAGCAACCATTTGTTCGTGTCTTTTGTCCGCCAGCAGCCTTCATCGTCCTTTAATCCCACCCGTGTCCATTCAGTCAACTCGTGTTGTGTGCTAGCCATTTGAATGTCCCTGATAGTGTCTCTAACGTCAGTCCATTTTTCCGCTTGTGACCTGGTCACGTACATATGTGTTGTCGTCCTATTTTCAGCTGTCGTTCGGGCAGTGATGTCGGCTAGTGCATTTCCCTGTCCAATAATGTCTGTCACCTTCTTGTGTGCCTGGCATTTGATGACGGCAAGCTTGTTGGGGAGAAGGACAGCTTCGATTAAGGCGGAGACTAGATCCCCGTGCAAAATGGGTGTGCCGTGTGAGGTCAAGAATCCCCTTTCCCTCCAGAGGAGCCCAAAATGGTGAACCACCCCGAAGGCATACTGGCTGTCGGTGTAAATGTTCGCTGTGGTTCCTGTTGCCAGGATGCAGGCTCGTGTCAAAGCAATCAGTTCCGCTGCCTGGGCAGATCGCTGGGTGATGCGGGCTGTTTCTACTACGGTTCGAGCCGTGGTGACTGCATAGGCAGCGGAAGTGGTACCGTCGGAGAGTTTGATGCAAGAACCGTCCACCCACAGCTCCCCGTCGGGGTCAGGGAAAGCCGTGTCTCTGAGATCAACCCTACTTCTGGTTTGTTCGTCCGTAAGAGTCACGCAGTCATGTACAGGGTGCACATTGGGATCGTTCTCTGGCAAGGGTAACAGAGTTGCCGGGTTCAGTGTGGTGCATCTTTTCAGGGTGATATGGGGCGCAAGCAAAGTCAGTTCGTATCCAGTCAGTCGTGCACTTGTCAGATGTTGCGTCTTGGTCTGGTTCAGGAGGGTGTCGACTGCATGGGGTACCAGTACCGTGAGGGAATTCGAGAGTACAATCCCCTCACTCTGTCGGATAGAGATTGCAGCAGCAGCTACAGCTCGAAGGCAGGCAGGCAAGGCTCTGGCGACAGGGTCAAGAATGGCAGAGAAGTAAGCGCACGGTCGTTGCCTAGGGCCGATGGCCTGGGTCAGGACAGATAAAGCGCACCCCTCCCTTTCGTGAGTGTAAAGGGAGAAGGGCTTTTTGTAATCAGGGGTACCTAGGACGGGGGCTGAGCAAAGGGCATCTCGCAGTTCCGTGAAGGAAGTTTGACACTCAGGGGTCCAAGGGAGTGGGAAAGGGACATCTTTGTTTAGCAGAGAAAGCAGTGGTTTTACAACGAGGCTAAAATTTGGTAACCACTGTCGGCAGAAGGAGGTGAGGCCTAATAGGGAGCGAACCTGCTTCTGGGTCTTAGGGACAGGAGTGTCTAGAATGGTTTGGATTCGATCAGGAGTGAGTTTTCTTCCATCTTTGGACAAAAGGTGACCTAGGTAAGTGACCTGGGGTTGGCAGAATTGCAACTTCTTCTTGGAGACCTTGTGGCCATTTTCCGCAAGGAAGTGCAGGAGTTGAATGGTGGCGGTAACCGCTAATGGGGTAGTGTCGGCTGCCAAAAGGATGTCATCGACATATTGTACTAACACTACTCCGTCGGGTAACTGGACTTGATCTAGTTGTCTTTTGAGGGCCTGGCTGTAGATGCTAGGGCTTTCTGTGTAGCCCTGGGGCGCTCGGCAAAACCTATATGAGCGGGCTTTTAGGGTAAAGCCGAAGAGATATCGGCTGTCTGGGTGGATGGGGATGGAAAATAATGCGTTTTTGAGGTCGATGACGGTGAAGGTGGTGGCAGTAGAAGGAATCAAGGTCAGGATGGTGGCGATGTCTGAGACCACAGGGTACTGGGGTACCACCACTTTGTTGATCTCTCGGAGGTCGATGATAAAACGGTATGCTTTCTCATCTCCCTCTCCCTGTTTCTTGATGATGGGCAAGATAGGGCTGTTGCAAAGGTTGCTAACCACTTCCTCTACCACTCCTGCGTCTATCAGTGACCGGATAATCATTACCAATGCCTTCTCGCCCTCGGGCGATATCCAATATTGTGGGAGTTTTGGGAGTGTTGCGTCTGGTCGGACAGTAATGTGCACTGGGTCAATTAACATACGCCCTACGTCCGAATCCGCTTTTGCCCACAGATACGGAGGCAGAGTGTCAAGCAGGGATGCGTCAGCGTCGGTGATGGAAAACATGTGTTGGGGAGAGCAATGTCTAAGCAGAACGGGGTTGTCGTAAAGAAACACTCGAACTCCATCTTGAGAACACCTGATCGTCGCCCGGAAGTGTTTCAGTAAGTCAAGTCCCATAATGGCGTCAGGGCTATTGGAGGAGAGCAAAAACGTGGTGTCAGTGGTGTTGTTTTCTACGTCGAAGAGAATCGGGGCAGACAAAGGGTTGGTGGAGGGCGTTCCATCGAAACCTGTCGACGTTATGAGCGAGCCAGACAAGGGTGCCCTTGGAATCAGTCGTTTAGATAACGCACTACGTGTTGCGCCAGTGTCTACCAGAAATGGCGACTTGGTACCCAGGACCTTAGCAGTGACGTAAGGGCCCTGCTGGTCAACATAGAGCTCGACTGGATCCCTCCCTTGCCCTTGGCTGTCCTATGCGAAGTTGTGGGCGTCTTCATAGTCGGACTGTTGATATTGGTTCTGCCTGGGTCGATCAAACGTATTTGGTCTGTCTGATCTGTCGTTAGTCGTGTCATTTGGGGGCCCTCGCTGTTGTCCCTTATTTCTCAGTCCATTTGCTATGTCCCTGGGGTCTTTGTTTTTGATTATTTCCAGAAGAACTGGGCACTGGGATTTCCAATGGCCAGTCCCTTTGCAGAAAGCACACTGGTTCTCTCTAAGGTCTGTGCGTCCACTGTAGGAAGTCAGAGTGCGGTCCTGGGGAAATGTAGTCTTAGGGACGTTCGTCTGGTAGTTTCCCCGATAGTGGTCTCGTCCTATAGTCACCCCTTGCAGTTTGGCAATCATCACCCTCTCTTTCAAGTCCTTCTTCTTTTTCTCTGTTGCCCTATCGTTTTCATTTTTCTGATGTTCATAATATTGGGCCATTTGGAGAATAGCTGTAGGTTTGGAGGCTGCCCAACTACTCTCGCTGGCCTGTAGTTTCTGGGAGATCTCCGATGACAGGCCCTTAACATAATTCTGGACAAACAGATGGTGTCCGGTTGCAGTGGTCATGTCCTGGCCGCTGTAATCGTAGAACACCGTTTCAAACCGGGAGAAGTATTCCGATACATCCTCCTGGGGTTTCTGGCGACAGGCTGTTACTATCGACCAGTCCACTTTCTTTTCTGGGATCAGGGTTTTTAATTTCTCCACGATTTTATCTGGAAGGTCTAGAATGGATTTCAAAGGCTTTTGTCCTGGTCCCCGTTGTTTATCCAGATCATCGAGTTGTGACCAGGTATGTCCAAACAGCTCAAGGTGGTCGACTTTCCGGATTTGCTTCCACACATCAGCTGGTAGACATAACCCGAAGAACAAGTCGATGTCAGCCAGGGTCATTATCGTTGAACCCAGGGCTGTACCCAATTCAGTATAAAAGGCAGTGGGGTTTTTACGTAGATCGGGTAGAGATTTCCGGAATGTCAGAATCTCTTGCCGGTTCCATGGCTGGTAGACCCAGTTGTACACTACCCTTCCCTTCGCATCTTGGTTGTTTGCATCATCGTGAGTCCCTGTACCTCGGGGAGGAACCCAGTAAGGGGCAGCCTCTCGTATCGGCATCATGGTGTTAGATTGCTCGGTTGGTGGTTCGGTCACTACGGAGGTCGTGGATTTAGTTCCCGACTCTCGTTCAGTGAGGTGGCGGAAAACCTCAAGCGTACGCATAAGGAGGTCCGACACATCACACTCGCCCTCATCCCCAATATCGACCTTCCGGTACAGAGTCGTTAGGCTCCCGGGACCGTTGTCTCGATATCGGTCCTCGTATGCATTCAAGACATGATAACACAGTCGTACGGTAAAATGTCGCCTGTGACTCCCTGTATACGAGTTGAACATATCCGTGATGTACTCTTCATCTTCCTTCCTTTCTACCAGTGTCCTTGCTATCTTGTCGATCCCTGCTCGCTCATCTTTGCTTAGTCTGCTTGTTCTTGCAGGGCCAGCCCCTCGAGTCTCATGGTCGTCTAACGTTGTTGTTGATGCAGTATTTAATACAAGGGGTTCGGCTGGCACAGAGGCCATTGGGGCCGAAGCTGTGGTGGTACTTTTGTTTGTACCTGGGGGTGGCGCGTGCTGTGCTAAGGGTTGGGAAGGGGCATATGGAGGGGGCATGTAGATGATAGGAGGACCTAACAGCAGCTCATCGTTGGCTCGTTGTTTCGAGGGTAAATCAGGGTAGAGCATGGAGGGAGTTCTAACCGGACACTGGCTCGGTGTTTCCATTTCTAGTTTCTGTTTAGCTTTCTCTCTTTCCTTTATCTCTTTTTCTAGTTTCTGGGCAGCTAGGTGGGCTGCTTTTCGCAGCTCTTTTCCCAACCTACTCTCAGTTTTCTTTTTACGTTGTTCAGTTTCTTTGCGCCACATGCCGAAACTGTCAAGCATAGTGGGTGTTGTCTTGTTTTTACCAAGGGCTGTTTCTAGCGTTTTTATTTTATCATCATCGAAGGATCCTATCAGTGGCCATTGACTTTCTTGATCCTTTTTCGTATATTTATGCCATAGTTTGCTATAGGCTATAGCGGTCAATCCATGCTTCATGAACATGTCCTTATTAGGGGTGCCTTCCAGTGGGGCTGGATGGTCCATCTCTAATAAGCGGTCCGGGCTAAACAGGCTACTAATCAGTGGGGAGAAGACAGACATGACGGCTCGTAATGAGGGACTAAAAGTCAGCACTGCCTATCTTATCACTGGGTGCAAAGACTGGACAGAATATTTCTATTCTACGTTGTTTGCAGGCGGTGAATACCTCATGGATCAAAATAACAAAAGACCAATAAATATTCAATGGGGAGAATGAGTAGGTCCGCAAAGATCTGCGTTACCTACCCTTTTCACTATCTGCAAAAAGGGTGGTCTCTTCCCTGTTTGCAGACAGAGAATCTCCAGAAAACAATAGTTTTGCGAACAACAGTTCAGTTTCAAGTTATTATTCAGTGGGGGAGAAAAAAATAGGCACGACTGCTGCCTTACCTATCCTCCACTGTTTGCAAAGAGAGAGCCTGTTGTTTCTCCGTTTGCAGACAGCGAATCTCCAAATAAATAAAAAGAGCAATACTAGTATTTTTTTAACAATCAAGCAATTATTTCGTAACTTGTCGTGTTTACACGACCTTACCCGGACCGCATGGACAGTTTCTTGTCTTCCGAATCCAGCGCCCGATCGTCCTCTCTCCTCCGTTATCCTCGCGGCACTCCTGATGGTTCCCAGTCAGGACCGTAGATCACTAGAGAGAGGTCTGTTCGGAACCAGTGAAGTTCGGATGATCGGCTGTCAGACGAGGGTCTATCGGACAGACGCGTTCCCGATCGTTGCAGTCGTTCACTCTGTCGTAAGGACCTCTCCCACTGGATCCACGAGTCGCTGATGGGCCCCACGCTTGGGACGCCAATTGTAAAAGGGTTCGACCCAACAATCAGAATATAAGATCCTTAAGTATTGCCCGGCGGTGTCGCCTCTTGAACCCACAAGGTATTTAACTAATGAAGAGGCAGGCGCTGGAGACTGGAAGGCAGGAAACAGGGTTTTATTCTCTCCGGAGGAGAACACAGCAAAACAGACAGCAGGTATCGTTCTGGGGTGCTCTACCCGCAT
The DNA here is from genome assembly GCF_964261635.1 of Lissotriton helveticus. Taxonomy (NCBI): domain Eukaryota; kingdom Metazoa; phylum Chordata; class Amphibia; order Caudata; family Salamandridae; genus Lissotriton; species Lissotriton helveticus. Next base: position 1,705,056,454 of record NC_136061.1, on the reverse strand, counting down.
CTCTGAGGCCTGGCCTCTTATACACAAGTTAATCACTTTATTGCATGAAACACATCCTCGTTAATACTTTGATGTACGAAAAGACATCCTCGGAATCTCCCCTTCAGGTCCGTTCCCACACATAGTTACAGTTGAAGTCCCCACCCCGGTCACAACAGGTGGTGATCATCGCGCAGTTGGATATTCCGCCGATTCACGGAATGCGTGGGGTTCGATCGGATCTCATGGGGTGGGGGCTTTGATCAACTCGGGGGTCCTTTGATGAGGGAAGCTTCCTACTGTACTGGGGGTAATAAACAGTATCAGCAGAGCCAGATGGCGGCCTGGGAACGGGGAAGACAAATGGGCACACAGGAAAAAGGGTTTGCATCAAAAGGACCTGGGACCATGAAAGGAATGAAGGGAGGTGTTGTGCTGGGAACAGGATGGGATTCCGAGGCAGAGCTGCGCTGGAGAGGGGTTTATGACCCGAGACATGTGAGGGCGAGGGGGTTGTCAGCATGCGGGGGATGCCCGTGAGGCTAGGGGAGGGAGAGAGACGCGCTGGTTATCAGAAAAGGGCAGGGAAGCCATGGTGTTCAAAATGGCGGCTGTTTACGTGCACAAAAAGGGTTCGAGAAGAGCAAGAGGGCGCCGATAATGTTGACGGTTTCAGCCTAACTTTCAACACTGGGTACAAGTAGGGTCAGGTCTAGCCTTTCAAATCTCATCACAGTAACAAAAGCAGGTGCATTCGTTCTTCTGTCTTCCATGGATCCAGAAGTGTTCTGTAGAATGTGCGCAGAGATGCCACATTTAGGCTTGGCGCTAGCCTGCGGATGGGGGAGACTCCTGGCCCTTTCCTAACCAATAAAGAAAACATTTCCGGGGATAACCCTACACACTTTGCAGAGGTTCTTTTATACCCTACTGCAAACAATCCCACAGTGCTGCTCTCTGCCCAAACCTAAGATGGTGAAACCCGTCTTCCCTTGTGCAGATCCTGTGTGCTCATACCAGATGTGTGGCCACGGAAATTCGTAATTCTTCCTTTATGGCCACTCCAAACCAGTTCTGAGGGCTTCTCCCCTCTCACTAGGATTGGTTCCTCCCTGGCTGAGGAAACAAAGAAGGGCCCTGAACAGGTGCCAGACAACATTTGCCTGTGACAGGGTACGCTTCTTTGAAGTTAATCAAGTTGCTGGACACAGCTCAGATGGTCAACCTGCCAGAGAAACAGAAACACCTCCCCATACCCAAGGTCCTTGTTCTATTCTAGGAGGAGTTTTCACATCTCATTAAGGAGTACATTCAGCTGACAATTGATAGTTGGAACTCATACAAATGGGTCTCTGTAGGCTTCACAAAGGAAAAAGGTAACTTTATAAAAGTACATTTCCTTAATAGTTGTTAAAAATTCCATTTTACCATTAAATTGGAGTTGATATACCTATGAAAAAGAGTCTTTGAATAAAATGTGTTGGTGTTTCCTAGCTAAAAGTAACATTATTAAATTTGATAGTGTATCCAATTTCTTCCCTATGGAACAGCCAACCCTGCAACAGTGAAAATAGCTGTTGGGTCTTTTCACTGTAAGTACATGTTTAATACTAATCTTTTACATGTCCTAATTTTAAATGGCATGCAACCTACTGTATAGGCAGTGAGTCCTAGTTAGAGGTAGGGGTGAAGTTCGCAGAGTTTTGCCCACTCCATGCTCTGCATAGAGCGCAGAGTTCTCAATTTATAAGAAAGAGCCTCTTGAATAGGTAATATTTTCAATATTATGTCCCAAACTTCAGACCAAAATTTTATAATTATGGGACAATCATATAACATATGCTGTAAGGACCCAGGATGTAATTTACAGTGCCAACAAATATCTGAAGGAAGTAATTTAGCACGATGCAAACATATTGGGGTCCATAATGAATTAAACAAAATATATGCATTTGTTTCATAAAGAGACACCGGCAATCAACCAGAAATACTATTGAGCCAAATAACTTTCCAAGAGACATTGGATATAGAAATGGAAAGCTCAGTGTTCCAAAATGTAGAAATTACATTGATATTGGAACCTATTGAGGTAACAATTTTTTTGTAGAATATGGAAGCAGCGTTTGAAGATTTAGAAACAGCGTTAAGATAAATTGTCAAATCAGTTGTGACCGTAGAAGGAACACCATTAGGGAATGAGTCTAAAATTGAGTTACATAAAATCGATATTTAATCAAATCAGTAGTAGGTAACTTAAATTTTGATTGTAATTTATCAAAAGGAATAAAAGTATTATCACAAAATATATCTTTAAGATAGAATATGCCAGCTTTAATCCATGGATTCCAGAAATTTATATTTCTATTCAATTTAATAATAGCACTGTGCCATATTGATAAATCCATTGTAGAACTTAAAGGAGAAGCAAAACTTAAATCTAAGTCATTGAATATCAATCTTGAAGATTTGATTATGGACAAATGGTGTACAACAGTAGCTTTATGAGACATAGTAAGCAATGATGGTAATGGAAAAGGATCCACAAGTGATTTTTCTATATCAAACCAAATAGGAGGTTTAACCACAGGGGAAACGGTAAACCATAATGAGCTTTGTTTTAATATGAATGCTTTATGATAAAGAAAAAAAATCAGGAAGGCCAAATCCTGCATGACATTTAGGTATTTTTATTTTTTGTAAGTAATTCGAGGAGGTTTGCTATTCCAGAGAAATTTAGATAACAATTTATCAATTTCTTTATAGAACGTCAGTGGAAATTGAGTGGGAATCATAGCAAGGGAATAAAAAATTTTAGGAGCAATATTCATTTTTATAGATTATATTCTCCCCCACCAAGTAAGATGAAGGGAAGACCATCTAGCAGTTTTATTTTTAATGTAGTCAAATATAAAATTACTATTTAATTTTAAAGTTGAAGGTAAGGATGATGAAAATAAAATACCTAGGTATTTCAGTTTATTTTGTTGCCAAATAATATCATTCACAGGTAACATATCAGAGGTACACAGCATATTTAGAGGGAAAAATTCTGTTTTACTAACATTAAGTTTGTATCCTGAGACTATAGAATATTTGGCAATAATGTTTAATAATGCCGGGACAGAGGAAATTGGATTACTAATAAACAATAACACATCATCCGCATAAGCTAAAGTTTTGATAGTAACATTTTTGGTTGTAATACCTTGAATATCATCACAATTACGTATATAATTAAGAAAAGGTTCAATTCCCAACAAAAATAAAAGGGGAAAACCTTGTCGTGTACCTCTAAATAGGGAAAATTGAGTGGAAATTTGACCATTGATAAATAAACGCACAGTGGGAGCATAATATAAGGCAGAAATCATACGAATAAAAGAGGGACCAAAATTAAAGGATATTAAAGTTCTAAATAAAAATTGCCAATTAATTTTATTAAAGGCTTTTTCTGCGTCTAAAGCCATAACTCCTGCGGGAACAAGAAGAGTAGAACTTTGTTCAATAACATCTAGGAGTGTTCTTGTGTTATTAGTGGAGTATCTATATTTCATGAATCCTGATTGATCAGGATGGACAATAGAATGGAGTATAGGAGCTAATCTGGAGGCAAGGATTTTAGCATATAATTTACAGTCTTGATTTATTAAGGATTTGGGACGATAATTAGAAACTAGAGTAGGATCTTTATCAGGCTTGGGAAGCACAATAATTAAAGCATCAGCAAAAGAGCCTGAAATGGTTCCAGAGGAACCAAAATATGAAAAAAGTTGAAATATGTAAGGGAAAAGATGAGGTTGGAATTCTTTATAAAATTCGACAGGGATACCATCAGGACCAGGAGATTTATTTTTTTAAGTGATTTGATGGCTTTCAGAATTTCTTCATTAGTAATAGGCATATCTAATCCAAGTCTATCTGAAGGAGAAACTTGGGGTAAATCACAATTATTTAAAAAGGCATCAATTAATGAACTATCACAAAGATTCGGTTTGTTATAGAGGTTTGAATAAAAATCTAGAAATTCTTAAACAATATCATTGTGGGATAATGCAATCTTGCCTTGGGGACTACGAATAGAAGTAATCTGTGTTTTATCTCTTTTAATACGTAAGTAATTAGCGAGGAGTTTCCCTGACTTGTTGGCATTGAACCTGAATTTAGCATTTGATTTAGCAAGTTGAACCCCAGCTCTATTACTAAAGATAGAATTAAATTCATATCGGAGTTTTTGTAGTTTAATTTTGTATTGGGGATCGTTAGATGAAATAAATAGTTGTTCAAATTTTGCTATTTGTTTCTCTAGGGTTTTAATATTAGAGTTAAACAGTTTATTCTCTTGAGCCATAATAGAGATTGTAGAACCTCTAATATAAGTTTGAATGCGTCCCATCTATTAAATATAGAAGTAGAGTTTTCTGGATTGAACAAAAAATAGTCCTGAATAGCTTGTAATAATGTAGGTTTATTACGTTCATTGAGGGCAATACCAGTATTCATACGCCATCTGGTTTGTTTAGTGAAAGTGGAGGAAATATTTAAAACGAAGGAAATTAAAGCGTGATCTGATATATCAATATTACCAATGACCGGAGTAGTTGCAGCTTGAATAAGAGATGGGGATGTTAAAAAATAGTCAATCCTAGAATGTGAATTATGGGGGTTGGAGAAAAAGGTAAAACACTTTTCAGTAGGGAAATGCAGCCGCCAAATATCAGCTAATTTAGTAGTTTGAATAAAGGATTTAAAGGCATGAAACACTTTAGGGGGCCGAAATCTAGTTGTAGAAAGCCTATCCAAAAGTGGGTCAGCAATAACATTAAAATCACCCCCAACAATCATTGGAACATTTCCTAACTTTAAAACCTCAGTAGTAATAGTAGACCAGAAAGTGGGATCATCTGCCGGAGGGCCATAAATATTAAGTAAAAATAAAGTAGAATCATGAATTATAATTTTGGCTATTATATACCTACCCTCAGAATCTGACATTTTATTTAAAACTTGACAGTGTAACCTTTTCGCAAAGAAAATAGCAACCCCATTTTTCTTTCCATTAGCAGGAGAAGATACAATAGTGTCAACCCACTTTTTATTCATATACTGTAATATCTTATCATCAATATAAGTTTCCTGAACAAAACAAATATCAGCTTTACAACTACCTAAGTAATCCAAAATTTGTGTACGTTTAACTGGGTGTCACAAACCTTTAACATTAAGAGAAACAATTTTAATATTGTGAACAGTAGCCATTATGAATAAGAAAAAAGGAGAAAGAGAAAAAGATATAGAAACAAGAAGAGATGAAGAAAAGCATAATTGAAATACAGAGCAGAATAGTAACTCTATAGGTAGGAACAGAAGAGAAGTAAAAGAAAATAGCGAAAGACAAACAAACAAAATACAGAAATAGAAACACAGAAACGCACACACGTTCCACAAGCATGGCCAGAACCGCTGAAGACGGCAAATATAAGATTAATCAAATATGTGTCATTTAACTTCCGACAAGAAGGAGTCAAGTGTTAGGGTCATGAGCATCCATTGCAGGTGGAACTTGCTGATGAAGAAAGTGCCTCAATTCCTCAGGACATTGAAAGGATTTCGAGAAGTAATCTTTCCATATGCGCATTGTAGAAGGATCAAAAAGTCCATATTAAAAAACAAGGCTTCTAAGCTGTGGACGACAAGCAGAAAACTCTTTACGTATAGCAACCGTTTCCTTTGCAAAGTCTTGGTGAATAAAAATTGTATTACCATTCACCATTAATGAAGGAATTTCTCTTGCAGCTTTCCTTATCAATACATGATGGTGATGACGCAGTTCTTTAAATATCATTTGCCTTGGTTTAGTATGCCGAGGGTTACGATGAGAAGGGATTCTATGGGCTTTATCCACTTCAAATTTTTCTGGAAACTTGAGATTTAGAAGACCAGGAAGCAGAGATTCCAGATATAAACGACAATTAGAACCCTCAACTTCTTCAGTCAAATTAAAAATGCGAAGGTTGTACTGTCTATTCCTATTTTCCATATCCAAAAGGTGAGCATGCATAGGAAGTATTTTAGCTACTAAAGGTGTGAAAGAGTCCACTATATTTGTATTATCTTGTATTTTAATGGAATTGTCAGAAATTTTCATTGACAAAGAAGCCATATCTTTACGCACGCTTTTAACTTCTGAGGCAATAGTGTCAGTATTAACACGTAAAGCTTGAATTTCTTCCAAAATTAATGAAAGAGAAGGTTCAGATGATTCCACCACCTTAGACTTGACTGGAGGAGGATAGACTTGCTGCCTCGTTTTGTTGTTAATTGGATTTTTGTTATCCATTTTGAGGTAAAAAAATAAAAATCCACAATTTGATGTCAATAATACACCAATGTGAAGATTAACCCAAAAATGTAGAGTAAATGGGCAAATATATTGTATTGTATTGTATTGTAATTGCATTTATATAGCGCTTACTACCCCTGACGAGGCGTCGAAGCGCTTTTTCGGCGGGTAGCATGCTACTCCGGGACCCATAGAGGATTAGTGTTGAATTAGTATAGTGTAACATGCAAGTACATTTTAAGTGGTGGATAGGTTAGTCAGTTATTTGGATTTGGAATTATAGCAGAAGGATAGATGAAATATGAGGTAATTTCAGTGGTGTATATTAGTCTGTTACTTGGAGTGAGCAGGATAGCGGATGGATAAAAGGAGAAGAAAGATTTGCATTCATATAGCACTTGTTACCCCTGATGGGTGTTGAAGCGCTTTTTGGCGAGTAGCACGCCACTCCGGAACCCATAAAGGATTAGTGTTGAAAATTAGTATAGCATAAATATGAAGTGATTTGAGTAGTAGATATGTTATTCAGTTATTTGGGCAGTATATTAGTATAGTTGAATATGGAACATGGAATTTGAGAAGTGAACATGTTAGTCTGCTAATTTTTATAGAAATAAAGGATAGTGGAGGGATAAAAGAGTGAAGGGTTTTTTTTTAATGAGAAAAAGGGCAGCATTTCTGTCCCTAGTCATATGAGAAGACCAGTGAAAAACTCTTCAAAACCAATGGTGCAGCAGCTATAATGGACTGTGGGCGTGGTTAGGCCCAAGCCAGGCCCTTTCCTAACCAGCACTCCTCCCCCTGATGACACAAAGCAGGCAGTACCTGAGAGAAAGGCTGGGAGCAGGAACTAGGAGGCTGGAAACAAGGCTTCCGCTGTGTAAATTCGCCCAAAAAACGACACAGAAGCGAAAAATCAGGTAAGGAGGCAAGCGCTCCCAATTGCGCTCGAGGTTTGACACAAAAATCGTCTTTTAGAAAGAAATCGAGCCGATAGATTTACGGAGCAGCTGCGGCGGCGGTCATCTTGTTTGACGCGCTTGCGCGTCTTCACCAACATATCAATATTAACATCAAGAATGCCTTGTAAGTGGCACAACCATGACAGGGGCTGGAGGAGCATTTGATTGGCTGCCCCGGGACACCAAAGGTGGCCACCTACGAGGGCGGCCACCCTTAGTGCCATAGGATGGCACAGACCCTGAGCGGTCTAGTGGTTGGGGGGGATCAGTGGTCCCCCCGTGATGTCACTTCCTGTGTCTTAGGGGGGAGGGGGACTATATAGCCCAGGGGGCGAGGGTCAAGCGCCCTCTTTGGTCGTTGGCCGCTGCTCGCGCTGACCCTCGCCCTCCCCGGCCTGGACTCCGAGCGGGGGACTGCCCGTTGCCTTTTCCCTCCCATCCGCTTACCCTGCTTTCGGGCAGTAAGTGGGGGGGGTTTTGCCATTAATATTACTGTCTTTTGTGTTGCAGGCGGAGTTACAGGGCGATCCAATGCAGAAAGGTACAGAGGGGTACCCTCTACAGGAGCACCGGTGGGTGCGAGAGCAGAATTATCCCCCAGGGAGATCCACGCTGTGATGGATCCTGGAGGACCGACGGCACCCCTTTAGTCCTTCGGGCGGTTGTAGACCTGAACAACCGGGGGTTGCCACAACGCTCCGCCCCCCGAGGGGGGGGGCGTGAGCAAGGGGTGGAATAGAGGTCCACCGAGGGGAGGGGTTAGACCATCCCCCGAAACTGACAACGCCCCCGCGGTTAACACCCCGGGGGTTATGGCTCATCAGGTGGGCGGGTCACGAGAGGCGGCCTGCTCTGGATTGACCCGTAAGATAACCCAACATGAGCATAATGTATATGCTAATAAAACTGCAACAACTTTCTCCATCAAACATGTGTTGTGTCGGTTATTGGTGGAGTGGTGTGTTGTATGAAGAAAGGTCTGGGGCTGGGCCGATATTGGCACTATGCTTGATGGCAGAAACCATTGTTCCAAGATGCTGAAATATCAATAGCGCTGCAATGCATGCTAATAGTAGTCATCATGGCTTCATTATGCGCAGGAATGTGTTGTAATGAAAAATCTGGTGATAGTTCCACGGGTCAAACGCTCTCGGGCTGGAGGTCGATCTTTCCGCTACCTCGCGGCCAAGCTCTGGAACTCACTACCTGCTCATATTCGTACCCTTGAGGACCTGTATGCTTTTAGGAGAGCCATTAAAACATTCCTCTTTCCTTCTGGCCCATTATAGTTCTCTGGTCTCTCCCTCTGTGCTTGTTTAGTTGTGTTTTGGTATTTTCTGTTGCCAGCTAAAGCGCTGGGACGCCCCTTTGCTGGGGCAGCTGTTGCGCTATAAAAATCTCAATAACATAACATAACATGAAACAAGGATCCAGTTCCAGGGTAACTTAAGATGTATTTATTCAGATAGTACATTCACAATAAAAGGTACAGAGAGCCCCACCAGGAGCAGCCTTCCTGCTCCTCAGCCCATTCTCCAACTGCCAGCTTCACGCATTAAACATGCTACAGCATCATCCACATCAACATTCCATAACACACTCACACTGGCTGGGCAGTAGGTACAACACTTTTCCCTTCCTCATATTTAACAAAAAAACACAATGCAATGGTCCAAGGAAAAACACACGTAGGTAAAAATAATGAGCACAGAAATCTGACAGGATCCATTGTGATGACCTGAAGATGGTTAAGGGCACACCAGAAAGGATAAAAAGCAAGAAAAACACAGTACAATGGGCTTGCAAGTTAACATCACAATGCAGGAAAGCCCAGGAGAAAGTGACAAATTGAATGAATGTCAACATAATGCAATGCAATAATGAAAAACAACAATGCCCACCCGGACGACAGGTCTTGTGGTCACTGGTGGGGCTCAGGGCTGCCAGCTTCTTCAAGTTCAACTTCATAGATATCCAGTTACTTCAAGCTTGATAGTTACAGTCCAAACAGGTGGCACACGCAGGTTCTTTTCAGTAAAGTCGCCAAAATGTTGTAATGAAACGAGGATCCAGTTCCAGGGTAACCTAAGATGGTATTTATTCAGATGGTAGGTTCAGGATAAAAGGTACAGAGAACCCCACGAGGAGCAGCCTTCCTGCTCCTCAGCCCATTCTCTAACTGCCAGCCTCACTCATCCAACATTCTGCAGCATCATCCACATCAACATTCCACAGCACACTCACACTGGCTGAGCAGTAGGTACAACACTTCTCCCTTCCTCATAGTTAACAAAAAAACACAATGCAATGGTCCAAGGAAAAACAAACGTAGGTAAAAATAACGAGCACAGAAATCTGAAAGGATCCATTGTGATGGCCTGAAGATGGTGAAGGGCACACCAGAAAGGATAAAAAGCAAGAAAAACACGGTACAATGGGCTTGCAAGTTAACATCACAATGCAGGAAAGCACAGGAGAAAGTGACAAATTGAATTAATGTCAACATAATGCAATGCAATAATGAAAAACGACAATGCCCACCCGGCCGACAGGTCTTGTGGTCACTGGTGGGGCTCAGGGCTGCCAGCTTCTTCAAGTTCAACTTCATAGATATCCAGTTAATTCAAGCTTGATAGCTACAGTCCAAACAGGTGTCACACGTCGGTTCTTTTCAGTAAAGTCGCTAAAATGTTGTAATTAAACGAGGATCCAGTTCCAGGGTAACTTAAGATGGTATTTATTCAGATAGTAGGTTCAAGATAAAAGGTACAGAGAGCCCCAACAGGAGCAACCTTCCTGCTCCTCAGCCCATTCTCCAACTGCCAGCCTCACTCATCCAACATTCCGCAGCATCATCCACACCAACATTCCACAACACACTCACACTGGCTGCGCAGCAGGTACAACAGAATGCAATGGCAACACTTTTTTTCAGGACACATCAAGCCAATGAGGAAGGATAGAGTGTGCGGTCTCACTTCCATGCAGAAGGTCTCTCCAAACAGCACTATGATTCACTGTGCCTTTTATTGGCTGTGCTACCAGACGTCACAATGTAAACAACATGGGAAAAGAGGTGGAAGGACAGACTTCAGATAGAAAGAGGCCAGCGCTTGAAAAGAGGGGCATCTTCGAAGAGAAAGGTAAAAGCATGACATGAGAAAGACCACTGCATAAATATTAACACATTTTCCATGTTACAGGTTCAAATACGACTGGCATAGCTCAGTAAGTTAGGGCACTCATTGCATAGATCTGTACCTAATCTCACAACACCTGCCCTTATCAGAGATAGCTCAGCATGTAAATATGTCTGCTGAAGCGTGTGAGGTGCAGCTCACAAATTCTAATCCAAGTGAGAAAGTTTAGTAGGTTGATGCAAGTACTGCATGGGTTTGCTTTGTGGCCTGTATGTCACAGGTTCTAGTCCTAGTGAAATATCCTCCTTCTAAGGAGAAGCGTGGCTCAGTGGTTAGAGGCGGCAGACCCGGAAGCTGAGATCGACCGAGTACCAGGGTTTGATTCCCCGCCTCGGCGGGTCACGGGCTCAAAATTCCACGGACTCGACAATTCTCGCTCTGGTGCCTACTCAACTCACGGGGTCACACTCTGCGACTCTGGGCAATAACTTGCTTAATCTCCACTACGGCCCCTCGCGGCGGGATGCCTGGCTTTCACCTTGTGGACACCCTGCTGGGGTTTCTCACAGGGGAATACCAGGACGGGTTCCCTAAGCAAGCGCCGGGACGCTCACGGGCAGCTGTGCGCTTTACAAGTGCAACACATTTACATTTAATAGTGTAACGTCAATGCGGGCAGTATATTAAAAGGTGACTGCAGTTTAAAGAAAGAACACTTGAAAACGTGTGATCTTGAACCCACAGCCCTACCTAAAATCTGCTCTACAAAGGGTGACATGCTCTTCAGTTTTACATTGAGTGATTTCTTTCCTGAAATGTCTCCTGTACAGCGCCCAGTATCTCGTGCGTCACGTGGCACACGATACAAAACGATTCGTGATGACGTGTTACTTGACATCTGCATATCATATGCTGTTGTCCTAACAGAGTTGCAGACTAGACCGGCAACGGGTGACGTAGCCGCCTTGATGTTACAACGTCGTATGCCTGACGTCTTGTTCTCTATTTCTTATTTCAGCGTGAGCTTGTCAAAATACATAATGCGTGTGGTGTGTTTGTGTGTGTATATATTTATGTATGTGTGTGTGTGGCTAATGAATTGGGGAACACGTTTGCTCAGCCATCTTTACTAGGTTTCAATGAGCAATATTATTGTTTTTTTCTTACATGTTTCAGAGCTTTTCCACTCTGTAGACCTCCCATGGCATTGGCTAAACCTCCTGGTACTCTGTAGCACATATTTCTTTGTTATTTCAGAACACTTTGCTTTTCGCCCCCTCCTTCTAAGTGCCTGGAGTGAGCATCATGCATGGATCATTACTTTCCAAAGAAATTTAAGCACGGAATGCCATTTAATTTTTCCGAATGCAGTTCGTCATTAGGAATCTTAGCTGTCATTGCAATGCCATTTTTGGTGTGATGTGTTTGTTGCCTCATTTCTTTTAATTTTATCTCCATTAGCTTAATTCTTTTTTAATATTTTCATCTAACGAACTTTACAGTCCATTTTGTTTCACTGTCTGCTAAGCGAGTTTTATGAAGCAGACAGTTGGCTTTTCATTCAGAGGGAGGGTGGTGAGGCGGGCCTTTGCTTTTGTCAGCTTTTTTGGCACCTCCGCATTTGGTTCTGCTTCTGTGCCTTGATTATAAAAGCAAACAACTCCAAGAAGTTCGTTAAAAACGCAGCAGTTAATTAACCTGAACTTCAGATAAGACACTGCTGACATCTTAGATCATTTTGCACCAGATTAAAAAGGAGGATATTTCTTTCCTATTTATGTTACGGTATTTTTTACAGAGGCCACATAGGCTCGGGACCTTCTGGGCCACTGGGACTGCTTCTCACCAAATGTGACCATTTCCACGCTCTGTGCATGACTGATGTCGTCATTTCCGCAGCTAAACACGAATTCTTTGGCGTGACAACGTAAGTCCTCTGTTTATGATCTGGGTTAAGCGGTTTGAAATATTTTTCTATTCTCTCCAGGCTGATTCCAGTGCAGCTGATGCAGCCAGCAGTATTTTTCCAACGGGGAAATGTTACGTCATTCACTGCGGAATTACCCACGGGCCAGTAGCAGTGCAGTATAAATGAGTATGCGCCATTTTGGAAAGCGATGCCAAGTCTTGTCCTGTACCGTTGTTCACTTCTGGCACTTCTTTTACTTAATCTGCCGGCTAAGGGTTCATTGTTACTCATTGTGTTTCTGTGTTGTGAGGATGGCTGATGACGTAAGCTCCCGTCCTTCTGGTGAACCTCAATTTAAGCGTAAACTAAGTGTGTGAGCACACAATGAATTTTTGTTCAGTTTTTTGATCCATGTGGATTTTTTAACTTCAATTTGTCCGCCTGGAATGCTGCTGTCAGCTGAAAGGAAACATATTGTTCGTGTTAGCTATGTTGCGATCAATTCTCTTTCTTGGAGGGGGTGCATTATGCATATTAGCAGCGAATTAAATCTGTTTTAAGCGATTTATATGCCTGGGTTAAGTACATTTTTACATGAGACAGTGCCACGCAGTTGTCAGGTGGGACTTTATGGGTTCTCGAATATGTACGCTATTGGTTTATGATTAGGAGTATGGAAATGTTGGTTTTAGTAATTTCATGAAGATTTTGATTTTCGCCCTAGGCAAAGTTTCCTGGTTTACCTTAGGTTTCCACATGCAAAGTGTTTCTTTCTACAGCGAGACAGTTTTCATAGCGTATAATGACCAGTTTCACTTTTATCGAATCCAGCCAAACTGGAAAACGTATGCACAATTTTTCTTTGCAAGTTTACCTTTTGTGAAGCTTTTCTATGGATTAAGGTTAGAGCACAGTGAAAAACACGGATTTCTTTGTAGTATTTCATGGACAAACCAAAAAAGGAGAATGCGTTTTTTTGCATAAATATGTATGTGCCACACTTTTCTCAAAATCCATCCTCTGCTCAAAAATATGCAAATTTTCATGGAAAAAAAATATTAGCTCAAACAAAACATTACAAAAAATGGTGGCATACAAGGTTCAATGCCGTATCACTTTATAAAAGTTGATTGGTCAACACCAGCTGTTGTGTTGTAACCAGCCTTTATAGAGGTGACAAAGTTGTCAAGATATTGTAAGCATCCAAATTGAATGACAGGGTATTGCGTTTGTAGGTAGAGTGAACATATTTCTCAAATGCTTAATGTAAGTTCAACAAGGTGGCAGAATGAAACCTTCTTTAACATGATTTTTTATTTCACGTCTGACACAAATTCCTATTTACAGCACGGGCTGTTGTTGAAGCTGTAGTTATTTAAACAGTGCACACATACTTCAGAAGAATTCACTTTGCTCAAACCTGCCACATAATTTGGGTCAGCCCTGCCCCTAATACCAATAGCAGCTCTGAGTACATTATATCACAAAACTATGTTGATATCTTTAATGTTAAACAAGGACATGTGTTACTTAAGATGTCCCAATAGCCACAAATGTGGCAAAGTAAAAAAAAAAGTGCAATGTTCATGAAAGTTGCAAAGTTTTTCACAGACCATGCAAACAAGCAAAACAAATCATAACTTTTCTGCCTTAATATTCCGCATTTCACCTCGAAATGCTGTTTTGCATTTGCAGACACCTACCCTCGACACTTCAACTCAGCCAGCCTTGTTTGAATTGTGTGAGGCCACATCAGGATAGCCATTACGAAGTTCACATTGCTGGAATGGCTTTCCAACATGTTATTAAACTCTGATTTCTGCAGTGTTGTCATACATTGTTTAGAAACTTGGCAGTAGGCGCCGAAAATTATACAATTCAATTGCCATCCATTGAACGTTGCTCAGAGAACATCTGAAGGGCAGATGAAAAGTGTTACCAGGCCCTGGTAAAAGGCAGATTCCAGTCATTAGGAGCCGTGATGGCAAATATTGAGCGTGCAGGCTCTGGGCTGCTTGCTTGGCACTCGGGTCCTTTTCTGGCTGCCTGCGGTGTGAGCAGGGCTCGCGCTTGAACAAGAACCAGGTAACAGGGTCCTAGCACCGGTACCGGGCAGATGGACCCGTACTTGTAAGTTTTATGACGCGTCATTTAGTCAGTGTTTTGCAAGCCTTAATGTGCACAGCTGGCAGCTGAAGGCACGTTTGAAACGAACACTGGAGACATCTTTAGATGTAGCAGATGGGGCATTTTACACAAACAAAGTAGGGGAAAGTGCACGATTAAGTTTTATCTGCAGTTACGGTGCAAGGACCGTACAATATTTTAGTATAGAACATTACCTTGTGGGTGGTCCCCACCTAACCCCCACCCTCTTACTTCCACAGATAACACCTCACATATCCATATCCAATCACAAAGCGTCTTTCTCCTCGTGCCGAACACTTCCTGGCTCATTAGGAAACTTTTCAAGGAAAAGTACCGGGCATGGTGGGTGTGCCAGCTTCGGGTGAACATTTTTAGCAATCCCAGCAGATTTATGATAAAAAAGGTGCCTAGATAGGCTGCAGTTTTGTTTTAAAACAAATTAAATGCAGGGGAAAGTTTTAGCTTTTAAATCGTAAAAACGTAGGGAGACGTTTTAAATTGAAGCAAGTGTAGGAAGGAGTCTTGTTTTTTAAATTGTGCAAACCAAGGAAGAAGCTTCAAAATGAAGAAAAATGTAGGTTACTAGACTTTAAGTGGTGCAAAAGTAGGACGTTGATTGAAAGTGAAGAAAATATAAACTGTATTAGCTTTTAACTGGAGCAAATGTAGGAAGGTGTTTTCAAATGCAGAACATGTGGGAAGGTGTTTTAAAATGTAGTACATGTAGGAAGGTGTTTTAAAATGAAGAAAATGTAGGAAGAAGTTTTGGATTTAATGGTGCAAATGTTCAAGTTACACTACCAGCTTGTACGCGCTGTTCAATGCGTCCTGGGCTAAATCTACGTAATTTGCATCTACTGAGGGTTTTATGGAAAAAACTACTACCCCTTACATCTTGTAGACCTGTTGTGTGGGAAACCATAACATACGATATTAGTTACAATAACCAATTTTAATCCCATCTGCTAAGTATGACAACATTAGCATTTCCACTTAATTAAAAACACCCTGAATGCAGCAATGTTTTAATCACTCGATTTTATTTACTCTCCTTCGGTGTCAGTTGTAATTGTAACTTTTTATTTTTTAATAAGGAGGGCTTTTTTTTCTTTGTGCCTCACAAGAAAAAAGTGCTGTCGATAATTAGCAGTCTTATGTTATTACGAGACTCAGGTGTCACAACTATGTCTCATCCTCATTACAGTAAAGAAATTTCACCTATCAAGTTCGTTATTGCTTGATAATGCGACAGAGCAGGCCCTCCAGAAAAGTAAATCAGGCAAGCAAAATGATCTGCTAATTATATGTGGAATAAAAAGCCCAATAACTATTTGCAGCTACATTTTATGAATTGAAGTAGATGGATCTGAAAATTAAGATTCATGAAGTCAGCAAAAGATTTGTTAATTGGAATAAAAAGGTCATGCATTTGCAATTGGAGGAATGGATCCTTAGCAATGGCCATCGGTAGTAAGCATCCAGGTTTTGTTCTTGTCACGTGACACAGTCTGAATGACCTTCAAAATAATCAAGGAGTATTTCAGCATTATAAGTTCCACTATTATTTAAAATCTACCTGCGCGATACAGTGTTGATTACATACCTCCTGTGAGCATGACTGTTTCAACCACTTAAGGGGTAGGCACTTGGGGCTTGAGAGACCATCCTGCTAGGCTTCTTTTCCGTAGGAGAAAAATGCTCTAAAAACATTTGTGGACCCTTATCTCAATTTTAATGCATGTCTGGTGTGTGCATAACCTAAAGCTTGCTATCTGTCCATGCCCAATCATCACCATTTTAAGATTTACGTGAAATAACATGTTCTCTCTATATTTTTGAGGAAAGTTGAAAGAAGGTCTGTGAGCGGGAGGACCATGTGTGCACCCCGACTGACTGTAAAACTTTGGATTCAAATTTTTAAAAATGTATTTCACTTATAGTATTGACTGCCACATTCTGAATACTGATTTGACTCAGGGTAGCTCCTACAGCCACTTGTTGGGGGCTGGGATGGCTACCCATTGATTCTAGCAACCATCCCCATCTATACCTATAAGAATACATGTGTTGGCCCTTTAGCCCTATGCTTGCACCCTGTAAGCTATCCATTCTTCTACTGGATACTCTGCAACTCAGAGGCAGATCAAACACAGTGTTGACCAAAAGACACCACCTTCCTGTCACAGAACTGCTAGAACAACTCCAAAAGATTTGCAGAAGAACTTAGTTAATGGTTGAAGTGGTTGTCCATGGCCAAGAAAGGGAGCCTGATTGTTCACCTCCCACCAACCAATTGATGTCATCCTAAGACTAATCAACACTAAACCAAATTCAACACAACCAGAACATCAGTCCCCTGTGTCTCTAAGTAATTAAACGCTGGAAAATTCCTAGACAGGCACCATCAATGACCACCAATCTTACTCCTCCAGCCAAACAGCAAACATAAACCTATTGCATATGGCTGCGCATCTTCAGCAGTACTTGAACCCTAGTACGTGGCTCCAGTTTGGCCACTTTTAATGCACCCTCTGCAATTATTTCAGATTCATTTGGGTCACATTTACTTATCCCAACAGCCTCTGCTCTGTTGCTAACAGCCTCTGCTCTGTTGCTGTCATCAGGTTTTTTTTGCTGGTATCGTGGAACTTGTCTTTATCCTGGCAATAATCATGAATTCTGCTTCCATTAGGACCTGTTGTCATATGTTAAGAGGAGATGCTTCCCTCCTGTGTGCCAGAACACGGAGCTATATGTATTTTTTACCTGCAGGAGAACAAGAACCTTGGTTAACCTGTGTCAGTGCAAATCAGAAACTATACTACAAGATGACTGTAATTCACACAAAATCACTCATACAGTCTGAGTGAACCGCCCTTCTTATTGGTGGAACTCTGCTGTGCCCATGCTCATCCCAGGGCACCGGTATCTCGGTCACTATCTTTCAGAAGTTAGGTACTAGTTCTACCTGGAGGTAATTCTGCACCAATCACCCCTTCGAAGTTATTACACCCAGAAATAGGTTCACCATCCATTTATGAGAGCAGTACCAACACTACTGTCATATTCTGTGCCCAATATCATGTTTATATGGACAGAATAGCCCGTCTTTACGGTTTCTGGCACTGTCAACCATCCTACCAGACTGGATCATGTACATACCAAATTTACTTCTAGCTCTTCCTCAGTGTCTCCTTGTTGTAGGACAATGACTAGGCCTAGTGACCAAGGAGAAACAAAGAGAATTGGAGCTCCAACCAGACCTCTGCAACACTTGGAACACTCCAGGTGCTAGGATAACTTTGCCCCATCTTTATTTAACTGAGGTGATACAGTCAAGTACAATGACACCCACATATTACAATATTAAATTAAAGCGCTTAATTACAGAAATAATATAACAAAAACTCCGTAAAGTAGGCTTTAAGCGTTTCGTATGTCTGCAGTTGGAAAGCTTGTAAAATAATTGCTCTTCATGTACATATATAGAAGTGATTTGGCATCCTCTATCCATAGTGTGGTTGATTCTACACCGCCAGGGTAATACAATCATTAACAGTGAGGGATAACCAGGATTTGCTGAGCCACGACAATGGTGCTGTTGCTTCAATTCTTTTGAATCTCTCAGCAGTATTCCACACACATCGGCTATTCCACCTTACGTAGATGTTGATTCAAAGGCTTAGGGTGAGTAAGGCACAAGCAGACATATATCCACCTTTTTGGTGTATTGTTTATCCAATTGAGAAATGTTTATCCAAGTTTCTTTTTGACCGTATGCCTGGCATCTAATTTTGGCCTTTTGTATCTTTGACTTCAATGCTATTCCTACTTGGACTATACACTGATTCTTCTTTCCTTGGACAAGGAGTTCAGTTTAACTCTTACACAGCATCTGGGTTTGTTTGGTGACCATGCGTGACTGAATTAGCTTTCACCTGGTTGGAGCTGTATCAAGAAAGACTGTGGTAATAGTGAAATTTGGAAAGAAGTGAAGACATTTTAAATGTTCTGTCCTTGTAAATCCCTGTACACCCTTCTTCAATATCCACTGAGGCAAACTGGAGTCTGATCTTTCCTTAAGCTCTTCTGTTAAGCTCCTACACTAGATTTCATTTTAATGGCCAGCGGCAGCCAGATACATGTAATAGTAGTTCATTTTTCTCACAGTAATGTTCAATGTTTACCTTTTCATCCAGTATTTATAACTGATCTGGAATGCAGCAGCCATGAAATTGCAAGTATAGAGGTGGAACCATCACATTTCCTCTGCAATGCAGGATGCTCACAGGCTCCCATTTGAAAAACATACTGTTCCTTAGGTTAGAGCCAGGGCCACCATTTACCACTGCACAATATCCCTTCATGCCCCACAGGCACCCTTGATATCTGCCACTCCGTGTCAATTTTTTGTCACGTCTTTTAGATGGATGAAAAAAGGGCATGTTTTTTCTGTTTCTGCTAAATCTATGTGGAATTTTCTCTTCATCCTGCATTTTATACGAGAACCATCTTGCACAGGATGTCTCATCCTCCAAGAGCAGGGATTTTTGCACCAGGAAATTGCTGCTTGCTGAAACTACTATGCACTTAAAGGTATCCTACAGCCTTAATGTATGCAGATGTGGTCAAATATCAGTTAATCTTCCCTCAGAGAACAAAACAACATTTTGTGTTTTATTTTTTATTTTACAACAAAACAAAAACATTAGGTTGTTTTGTTCTCGAGAGAAAGTTACCTGTTTCTTTCCCCATCTGGATCTATAGACAATAGAGTTGTAGCATAGCTTTAAGATCATCTTTTTAGTTAGGGAGACAGTATCCTATAATCCTCAATATTGTCCCTCCCCTTCCCGACCAACAACCATTGTGGTTACAACTGGGATTTGTAAGAGAGGTTTTCAGAAATGAGACACCATTTTTAAGTAAATAGTCCACAGGTTTTTGTGTCTGCCATAAGGATGGCTACCAGGCAGTGTCAATCAACAGACTGACATTCGTGACCCATGGCATCAATGGGAATGGTTTTCACTAAAGTGAACCACCTCTTTAACTTCATAAGCAATACACTTTGCAAAGCTTCTGAAGTTTGACAATTAAAATATGTTAAGCTTCTAAAGAACCTTGTAGGTAATTTTGCACACAAGTGCTTGAGATGGACTTGCAAAAAGTGTTCACTACCATCCGAAATATAAAGGTGAAAGTTGTGCATTCTGTTCACAGTGTATCACAGATTACTCAAATGACTTTCTTTTATTTTCGTATTATATGTAAGTATTTTACCAACACCTATTAATACAGAAATCCGAACTGGACACTGAATAATGGGTAGAGAGGTGCAGGGTCTCTGTAGAGAGTCTCAATTTGATAATTGGAACCTAATAAAATACTTTTTGAATGAGGGATCCTACTTTTTCCTAAAATTATATAAAATAAAAAATAAAATGTATTAGGAAAGGATTTATGTGTGAATGAAATAAACATTTACATTGCAAATAAATGTATGTTCTAAGCAGTGAACAGAACGGGTGTGTAAAGTTTTGAATTTTCTGATGGTCTATGAAAATCTTCACAACTTTGTGTACTTTGTATAGTTTTTCGCTTTAAGACATCCGTCTAAAAATCATGACTATACTGACCTATATTTTATTTATATATCTTTGTTTAACTCTAAACAAATCTCTGCATAATATACACTAATGAAAACAGTTTACTGTCATTTATAGATCTTCAAATGGTAAGCAGCAATACCATAATCTGAAAACATAATTAATACGAGCGGTATATTAATGCAAATTTGGCATTAAATGGGGAATAACATTTTCAAGCAAAAAAGAACGTTAGGGGATGGCCCTAGGGAATGTTTTTAGACCTAGCATGGACACAGCCCTCAATTATAACTTCATTACATACGACCCGGCAATAATGCCGTTGTGCGGAGGGCGGACAGGCAAGAGCCAGGCAGACAGCACTTCCGGTTTTCCCGGAGTTGAGGTTAGCGCTCTAGTGGCTACCTCACTCCGGGCTATTTAGCCACGCCCTTCCCATAAGCGCGCAGCGGTTGCGCGCAGGGGGCGCCTTCGAGCGCGCCTAAGAAGCGCCGAAGAAAAGCCCGTCTGCGCCCGTCCGCGACAGGACGGGGCGAGGGGCGATGGACTCTGACCCTACCCAACGAGCTCTGACCGGTAAGGGCACACGGATAATTAGCTACTCGGCCCAAACGCTTCTGACCCTCAGACCATCACGGTCATGTAG
Organism: Lissotriton helveticus; assembly: GCF_964261635.1. Classification (NCBI taxonomy): domain Eukaryota; kingdom Metazoa; phylum Chordata; class Amphibia; order Caudata; family Salamandridae; genus Lissotriton; species Lissotriton helveticus. The sequence continues at coordinate 1,705,035,721 of NC_136061.1, read as the reverse complement.
CACTAAAATTCCATGGCACCGTGTAGAGGGAGGTTTCTCCTGTCTGCAATGTCGGCGTCTATCTGGAAACAGTATACCCCCCTCGGTTCTTAAACCCCCTCCTTCGGGCCTTAGGAGCTTCTTTCTTAATGTACGGTCATTACCCAAACACCAACATCAAGTTTGGGATTTAATTTACTCTATGCAACCAGACATCTGCTTCCTGGCTGAAACATGGCTAAAACCACATACAGTTACTGCCATTGCCATGGGGATCCCTGCTGGGTATAAAATTAAACATCTAGACCGAGAAATAAAAACCGGAGGCGGTCTCGCTATTATACACAAAGATTGTATAAAAGTTACTATAAGTGAGCAACACATGCACCCTCAGTTAGAAATAATGATTTTTAAATTCACTTTCACCAATCATATAACCTGGAAAGGTGCTTTGGTATACCGACCCCCAGGACCCAATACGAATTTTTCTCTTCATCTTCAAGAAATCTTAGCCCCTCACATTAAATCTAAAGAAGATTTTCTTCTTCTGGGAGACTTCAATACACATGTTGATCTACCTACACATTCTGATGCCACTGCCCTGATTACAGACCTTGCTAACTTAGGTCTGGAATTACAAAATCATGGACCCACCCATAAAGGAGGACATACGCTAGATTTACTCTTTTGTAATTGTACTAAAGTAATTTGTTCCTCGGCAAAAGAAATAGCATGGACAGACCACTCCATGCTTGAATTTCTTTTGGTAACCCCTGTAAGAATTGTTAAGAGTGCTCCTCTTCCCCCTATTTGGCGACGAGAGTGGCATAAAGTCACTGCCAATAAAATCCAGGAATTCTGGCCAAACCGGAAATTTCAGCAACTGACACCGCTGATATGGCCTTAACTAAGCTCAATGTCTCTATCAAGCAAGCTATTGACATTGTAGCCCCATTAAAAAAACACAAACAGTATCCTGTGCTTAAACAAGATAGCTGGTATACCCACGAATTGAGGGTAGCTAAGCAAAACTGCAGACGAGCTGAGAAAGCTTGGAGAAAAGGGAAGACCGAGAGCAGTAGAGTAGCTTTCTTAGACACTCAATCCAAGTATTACAAAAACATCAAGCAAGCCAGGAAGCAACATCTAACGCAGCAGATAGCACAGGCTGGCAACTGCTCTAAGGAGCTTTTTAATATTCTGCAGAATTTTATTAAGCCGACTGCTTGTGACAGCTCTGAGGACTTCTCACAAGACTTATGTGATGAAGTCTCGAGATATTTTGAGGATAAAATAAATAACATCTATGATAAAATAGTAGCAGCCAATGACGCTATAAAAATTACTAACATAGGCCACCCCCATCCTCAAATATTGGTATCTAGCAACAAACCCACCCTTTCATCTTTTCCTCCGATCACCAACACAGAGCTCCTTTCCTTCTGCAGCCACATTAAATCTGGGTCGCCTAATGACCTTATTCCAACTAAAATGGTCGGCCCCATGATTTCTTTTTTGGGACCGCACATGTTGGATGTGATTAACATCTCCCTAACAAAAGGCCAGGTTCCTGCAGATTGGAAAAGGGCGGTGGTGAACCCGATTAGAAAAAAGGCATCTTCTCCTTGGACAGACCTCTCCAATTTACGACCTATCTCCCTCTTGCCTCACCTGGGCAAGGTTACAGAGAGGCACGTGAACACCTATCTTTCTCAACATCTGGAAGCGACGGATGGCCTGGACTATTCACAATCTGGTTTCAGGCCAAACCACAGCACAGAATCAGCCCTTCAGACAGTGACCAATAACATCAGAATGGCACTGGATGAGGGCAGCTCCATGATTCTGGTGCTGTTGGACCTTTCCGCCGCTTTCGATACGGTGTCTCACACGGTGCTTCTTGACCGCCTAGGTGAGGTGGGTGTGGAGGGAGAGGCTCTGACATGGATGAAGAGCTTTTTGACTGGGCGTGTCCAAGAAGTTAGGCTGGGCTCCCACAAATCCACGCTAAGGGAGCTCAATAAGGGAGTGCCACAAGGCTCATGCCTTAGTCCTACACTTTTCAATGTGTATGTGGCACCCCTAGCCAACTTAGCTAGATCTTTCGGGTTCACCCCGGTGTCGTATGCTGACGACACCCAACTCCTTTTCCCTTTTAAAACTCTCACATCTGCAATAAAAAGATCTTTTGCAGATGGCATGAGAGCCATTGCAGACTGGATGTCAACTAACTGTCTGCAGTGTAATGTGGGGAAAACGGAGGTCATGTGTTTTGGACAAGCGGCAACATATTGGTCATCTGACTGGTGGCCCGTGGAGCTAGGTCCTGTCCCCACCCCCAAGAGTTCTGTTAGGAACCTGGGAGTGCTCTTTGATCAGCAACTTACCTTTAAGGGACATGTTAATCAGGTTGCTGGTTCCTGCTTCCGGGCTATTGGGATGTTGAGACAAGTCTTCCCCTACATACCAGACCATCACAGAAAAACGCTTGTGCAGGCTTTGGTCATCAGCAGGGTGGATTACTGCAATGGGCTGCTCCTCGGAGCTAACGAGGAGCAGCTCAGTAAATTGCAAGTAATCCAAAATACAGCAGCAAGGATTGTCCTGAATGTTCCAGCAAGGACTCCTTCTAGCCCCCTGCTGATGAGACTCCACTGGCTTCCAGTGAGGAAGCGAGTCCAATTCAAAACTTTATGCACTATTCACAAGAGCATGATAGGGGAGGGCCCGAAATACATGACTAAGATCTTTCAGTCCTACATCCCTGGGCGACTTTTGCGCTCCAGTCATCAGCAGCTCTTGCAGATACCAAGAGTAAAAAAGGCCAGACAAGGTGGCCGTGCATTAGCTTATGCCGGACCAGCACTCTGGAATTCTTTGCCTCCAGAACTCAGATCAATTCCCAGTCATCTGAGTTTCCGGAAGACTTTAAAAACGTATTTGTATCCTGACAAATAATTGCTTTCCAGCTTCTGCACCCTATATTAGACACACTCTCGGAATTAGCACACTCTCGTGGTACAGCAATAGCGCGGAGATACCCCTTCGGGAGTCTAGTCTGGCGCTTTATAAGAATATAAAATAAATAAAATGTCCAGGGGTCTAAATGCAAAAAACTACTGCCTCGACAAAGATGAAATTCTAAAAAACAGCAAAGGATGCAAGTGTGTAAGTAATCCTGGAATTCTCCTAAAAAGTAAGGATACCCATCAGTCACCACACGGTACGGCCCTGGTCATCATCTGGGACACCTTTCGACCTTCCCATTATGAGACATAAATGATGAACATAGGACAAGATGAAATGTCCTACATCAAATTATGACTCACTGAACGGTCCTTCAGATGTTAACCGATAATCCAATGTGATGGGTAAAGAGAAATTGCAGTGCATGTGAGTGTAGAAAAGTGAATTAATATTGGGTAAATGACCAACACTGTATTTTATTCTTTTTACTCAGTTCCCCAAGATTAAAAATAGAGCAGTTTAAACAAATATCTGCCCAGATTATATTTAGGTCGACATGTTTCAGCAATGTAGATGGACACCCTTGTCCTTGCCTTCCTCAGGACCTACAAAAATGATTGCTTCTGCAATGTGCAACATAAACAAAAATGTGTTAGCAATAAAGAAAAATGTCACCTGAAATCCTAGGTGTCTAACAATTCCTTTCTGCATGTGGACTGATTGGCCACTGAGAAAAAAATATTACTATTATTACTGAGTTATAGTTCGCATCTTAAAGAGGTCATAGGCAACACGTCAGGTGTCTCACTATGTCGACATCCTGGTTTTACATAAATGTCAATCATAGATGCATTTCGTAACCATTAACATTCGTTACATCATGTATTATGCTATTTAATTGATGTAATATCGCCCCTGCTTACCTATTTTGCAGGAGGAAAAGGCCTCACCTCACCTGGCTGCGGCTCAGGGAGAGGAAGCACCGCTCTAAAACCAGAGAAAAAGTAAACAAGAAACAAAGTTAAATGTTCCATTTCCTCCTGTGTGTCTGTGTATTCTCAGATACATGTTCCTCATTATTTTGTTGTTTTGTCATATATAGATGTATCAAATTATGCAAATTTACTCCTGTTCCACTGTTCAGTGACATGCTGAAACCGGGAAATAGAGGATTTTGGTGTTGTTTTTAGCATTATTGATGTATGGTGCCCCATACTGTCAAGCACTACCCAGTTCTGGTGTATAATGGCGATAGCTTCGAGACCACCATCTTTGTCAATTCTCGTGTATCTTATAGGTCTTTAAACCTAGGAGCTATTTGCGCCGTAGTGACTGTCTTACATGTTCCATTGCGAGGCCACTACAGTGCGATTACACATATAATGAATATCTAATGAACATCTCAGCCCTTGAATAACAAGGTGCCAGACACTCTCAATGTTCTGCCCTGCAAAGTGATCATATGTCGCCTACTGAATATAGTAATCTGGTGTCAACACGCCGACCCAGGACAGGCTATCGGAATATGTCATGTCGTCGGTGCCCTCCCGTAACCATGACGTTAATCCTTACAAGAAAACTAAACATAATGCCCCCCTCACCTGTCCGTCGGTACTTCACGCCGGCATCCAAGCCGTCTTGGGGAGGTAGCCGGCGGTATTGGGTGGCCGTATTTACTTCCTGCGGAAACGTCTGGTGAATGACGCATCACGCGATAAGATCACGTGATGGAGCGTCGTATGTTTGTCTGCTGGGAGTTGTAGTTTTCTTACACTTGTGTGCCCGTGAGGTGGCGTATAATTTGATATTTTGTTTTTTTATTATTTGTGACAACCTATATCGGCAAAGAGTGTTTTGTAATGGACACAATCGGACAAGTCAGTATTCTATTAAATTGTGAGTGTCCATCCTTGAATAAAGGTCATCAAATAATAATTTGGCCAAACCTCCGGATATCAGGTTAAAGTTACAAGTGGCATGTACATACATTTCTTAGTAGAGATCGATATTCTTCTGCAAGTATTAAGGGGTCATGTGAGTCATCATATTCATCGGGACTCAAACAGAGCAAGTCCTGCAGTGCTGCCTCTCATTTTCAATAAAACTTTATTGAGATATACTGTACCTACTAGAGATAATCCAACAAATATATATTATCACCTCCATAGACAGCAGTAGTTGGCTGTTCAATAATAATAATCAGCTTTAACAGGTGGATACATATATTCTTTGGAAAAACGCTCTATACAGGGAACTTAACCAAAAATGGCACAGTGATCATGTTCACTCCTAGAGTGGGGGAGTTGAATGTGATGGATCAGAGTCTCATGAACATTTATCACAGTGACGTCCGTGGGATTTTATCATTCAACCCAGTCTTATCACATCCTAATCTAAACACCATTTTCTGCTCTCTGATTAGTAGGTCTTTTGATATATCAGTGACATGATCTGGGATGTGTGGCTGCTCCAAAACTGTCCATTGGAAATCAGTCGGGCTATGTTTAGCCTCTAGGAAGTGACTTGTGAGTTTGGTTGCTTGTTTTTTACATCGCACTGTGCTCTTGTGCTTTGAAATTCTTAGCTTAACTCTGCGGGTCGTCAGGCCCACATATCTCAACTGACAGGGACAGGTTATCATATATGAGTTTGTCGCTGTTACAGTTGGTGAATCTTTTTTGTTGCCATGGCCGGTTCGTTCCAATGTCGATCTCAAGTGACTTCTGTGTTTGTGGACAGGCCGCCCAGGTGCCACAGGGGTAGTGGCCACTCACCGCAGGCAAGTCCCATGTAGTACCTACGAGATGTTGTGTCTTACTTTTTGGTCTAGTATGGACCAATTGGTCTCTTAAATTAGGTCCACGTTTGAATGCAAATAAAGGAGGCAGTATCGGCCAGTGTTTTCTGACAATCCTCTGGATACTGTTTGACAAAGTGCTGTATGTGGTAACAAAAGTAAATCTCTGCAAACTCTGTTTTGGTGCAGATGGTTCCAAGAGTGCCTCACGGTTGTTATGTATTGCACGCTTTAGGGAGGATGGACACTCAAAATTTAATAGAATACTGACTTGTCCGATGGTGTCCATCACAAAACACTCTTTGCCAATATAGGTCATCACAAATAATAAAAAAACAAATTATACGTCACCTCACGGGCACACAAGTGTAAGGGAACTACAACTCCCAGCAGACAAACATACAACGCGCCATCACGTGATCTTATCACGTGATGTGTCATTCACCAGACGTTTCCCCAGGAAGTAAATACTTCCACCGAATACCGCCCGGTACTTCTCTGAGACGGCTTGGACGCCGGCGTGAAGTACCTGACGGGCAGGTGAAGGGGGTATTATGTTTAGTGTTCTTGTAAGGATTAACGTCATGGTTACGGGAGGGCATCGACGACATGAGTATTCCGATAGCCTGCCCTGGGTTGGCGTGTTGGCGCCAGATGACTATTTTCAGTTGGCAACATATGTTCACTTTGCCAGGCAGAACATTGAGAGTATCTGGCACCTTGTTATTCAAGGACTGAGATGTTCATTAGATATTCATTATATGTGTAATCGCACAGTAGTGGCCTCGCAATGGAACATGTAAGACAGTCAATACGGCGCAAATAGCTCATAGCTTTAGAGACCTATAAGATACACGAGAATTGACAAAGATGGTGGTCTCGAAGCTATCGCCATTATACACCAGACTGGGTAGTGCTTGACAGCATGGGGCACCATACATCAATGACGCCAAAAACAACACCAAAATCCTCTATTTCCCGGTTTCAGCATGTCACTGAACAGTGGAACAGGAGTAAATTTGCCTAATTTGATACATCTATATATGACAAAATAACGAACTAATGAGGAACATGTATCTGAGAATGCACAGACACATAGAAGGAAAGGGAACAGTTAACTTTGTTTTTGGTTTACTTTTTCTCTGGTTTTAGAGTGGTGCTTCCTCTCCCTGAGCCGCAGCCAGGTGAGGTGAGGCCTTTTCCTCCTGCAAAATAGGTAAGCAGGGGCGATATTACATCAATTAAATACCATATTACATGATGTAACGAATGTTAATGTTTGCGAAATGCCTCTATGATTGACATTTATGTAAAACCCGGATGTCGACATAGTGAGACACCTGACGTGTTGCCTATGACCTCTTTAAGATGCAAACTAAAACTCAGTAAGATTTGTAATATTTGTTTCTCAGTGGCCAATCAGCCCACATGCAGAAAGGAATCATTAGACACCTAGGATTTCAGGTGACATTTTTCTTTATTGCTAACACATTTTTGTTTATGTTGCACATTGCAGTAGCAATCATTTTTGAAGGTCCTGAGGAAGGCAAGGACAAGGTAGTCCATCTACATTGCTGAAACATGTCGACCTAAATATAATCTGGGCAGATATTTGTCTAAACTGCTCTATTTTGCTCTGTTTTTAATCTTGGGGAACTGAGTAAAAAGAATAAAATACAGTGTTGCTCATTTACCCAATCTTAATTCATTTTTTCACACTCACATGCACTGCGATTTCTCTTTACCCATCACATTGGATTATCAGTTAACATCTGAAGGACCGTTCAGTGAGTCATAATTTGATGTAGAACAATTCATCTAGTCCTATGTTCATCATTTATGTCTCATAATGGGAAGGTCAAAAGGAGTCCCAGAGGATAACCAGGGCGGTACCGTGTGGTGACTGATGGGTATCCTTACTTTTTAGGACAGTTCCAGGATACTTACACACTTGCATCCTTTGCTGCTTTTTAGAATCGCATCTTTGTCGAGGTAGTAGTATTTTGCATTTAGACCCGTGGAAAATTTGTATGTATTGAATAACATTTGCAAAGCATGGGGGAAATGTACAAGGAAGTGGCAGAGTGCGACGTTAGCTTCCTTGGCTTAACGATGTGCTCCGCCACTTCTAAAAAGCAAGTCTGCACCATATTTACAAGAATGTGGTGCAGCATTGCAGTCCCCCCTGCGATGGCGCTAAATTGCGATGGCGCTGAGTTTAGCAATTTAGCACGAACGCAGCCACCCGTACACCATAGTGCAAGGGTGTCTGTGTTCAGGGGAGGATTGTTTATGCGTAGGAAGGTGTCTCCTCCTGCACATAAACAATCCTAAAATGCCATTCTGTCACTTTCATGTCTGCTGCTACATGCAGCACACACAAAACTGACAAAATATAATTTTTTTTAGACATTTAGCTTTTTCCATGCGTGCTGCACAAGGCAGTACCCATGGAAAAGGCAAAAACGAGGAGAAATAATGCATTTCTCCTCATTTCACCAACTTAAGACCAGGATTTACCTGGTCTTAATTTTGGTGCTGTCTCCTATGTGCTCCACTCTTGTACAAAGAGGACGTCGCCAAATTAATGGGTGTTGTGGTGGAACTGCGTGAAAGGGGGCCTCACGTACAAGGCAGCGTGTTGTAACTTGGTACCCCTATCGCCACCACAACGGCGGTAAAAGTGACGCTGTGGTGGCAATAGGGGTTTTCACATATGCCACCATGTTTCTCAGTGATTACTTTCCTTGGTGCTTCATTACAAGAGTCCTGGCTAAAATATTCTAGCAATACCACAAATATTATTGCAACCAGTATTCCTATTACCAGTTGGTATTACAGGACAATTACAAGTTTTGGATCTCCAATGGGGAATAAGACACACAATACTGTAATACTGCACCACAATAAACGCTCCGAAATCCACCTAGCATATAATAACATTTTTACAATACCTAACATTCTCAAAACTAAGGCTTGAATATTGTTTTTAAAAATGCACGCTTGCAGTGAAAAAATCTGCATACAATTTCTAGCATTGAGTTATGGTGGCAAATATGCACGTTCTATGAATCGCATTCAACAGGTTGTCTGAGTCCTGGTTGTGTGGGGCAGCAGGCGGAACGAGCAGCAGGCTGAACGAGCAGTGCCAGAGTAGTAATTCCATTTTGTCAACAGTTTTCTTCCAAACATCTCAGGTGGAGATTTAAATGATTCACCACTACCATTGTCAGCATAGGAGAAATTTTGAAGACCAGAATGGATAAATTTCTTTCATGCATACAAAGATCTAAATAAAGGCTGCTCTTTCAATCAGTTTCCATTGAATAGGCCAAAGGAGATCAGCTCATACTGTTCCTCTTGGATTAAGGTTTTTCTTGATGGTCGACCTAGAGAACAAGATATTAGGGTTAGTGGGCTAGATGCTACAGGAAAGGGAATTGTACCTGCAAGATCCTCGTGACAATGGATGTTGCTGGTATAGATAGCAACATTTGAAGAAATTAGGATGTTGTTGAGTTCTCGGGATGGGAAGGAGCCCCCTGGGAGCTTCAAGACCCTAACCTTCACCAGATGCTGCAAATGGGAGGTATTTAATTTTAAGAGGAAAGGGACTGTTGTCTAATTTCTTGCCAATCTTCATTTGGTGAGGCATGTTACTAGGTGCCTTGCTTCTGAGGTGTTCTAGGTGAATGCACTCCTTCAACTGGCATCACAGAAGTCAGTGCGGTCTGTGTGGTGCTACGTTGTGGGTTGTGTAATACGGTGAGTATCCTTAATAGCTTGACAAATGGGCATTTGCATTTGGAGATAGTAGAGTCTTTTCACCTTCTTGCTCAATGATTTGTAGATACAGAAGATGTGTCTTGCAGGGGTATGCAAATTTGTGAAGACCTAAGACTGACAGCACTGCAATTTTTCAGGGTTTTGAAAAGTTCAAAGTTCATGTGCTTTTATTAAACAATGAGGTACAGTCTAAGCACCTCTTTGCAGCAAGATAGGTCTGCCTTCTTGAGACCTGAACATGCGATTATCAAGTATGACACAGATCTCTGCAAAACACATTCAACGCACAAATCAATCTTAACATATATCGATAGGAATATCTTTTTAGAATTCAGACTCTTTGTGGCATTACTGGAAATATAATGATCTGAAGGATTCTATTGCATTTCAGTTTTCAACTTACATAAAATATTCTATCTCTAGATGTTCAATGAAATCTATAGTCTACAGGACATAAACAATCCTCTGTGTGTTTGAGTTTTTATATTCTGAAAGGATGTAATTCTTCATGAACTGCACGGAACTGCATTTTACGGACCTTAATAGGAAACTCCAGAAAATTTCCCAAGGACAGTGTCACATATGAGTTTAGCATCTGACCTCCAATGAAACATTTTTGCTACACACCACATCTAGGTAAAGGCATTGCTCACTGCTCAATGCTGTTGCTCTGGATCCACCATACAATAATGGTGGTGCTGCCCTATGACATCATTAGCCGGGGAAGCCTGTCTCTAATCTGTTGGCCGCAACCATGTAAAGCGACCTCAGATCCATATATAGTTTCGATGTAGCGTGTGCAGAGACATAGCTGCTCATTAAACATGGGCCAAATTTGGAACAGCGTCAGTTAAAAAGGAAAGCTGTATGTCTGAAAGTCTGTAGCTTGAGGGTGAACATTGGTAAAAGGCAATGAAATCCTCTAGCTGTAAGTTAGCTGTGTGGTAGAACTTCTAACTATTTCTTCTGCTAATCATAGCATACCTTTACAGAACATTCAGCGAGCAGAGCATCACCGTTTTCCACAAATACACTAACAGAAGAAGAAGGAATCATAATGAAGTGCAGCAGGAAAAGGAGAAGGCCCATGGAAAATGGATACCTCCACTACAGTAGATAAGGAAACCAAGAGACATTGCATAAAACATAATTCACTGCCTGAGAATTGCAATCTGTAAATAAGGCAGTGATAGCTGTAGATGTAAATCAATAACTTACAATAGGTTCTGGGTCTTACTTAATTTCAATGTTACTCATACTGCCTATTGGTTATCCAACCTTTAATCATTCCTCTATTATTGGCAATTATGCCATGTCATGGTATGTGACTTATGTACAACATGCAAGTTCAGCATGCTTATTTCCCTCTGAGTTCCATTAATCTCACTTGACTAGCATTGTGAGTCAGAAGACTTACATCCCTAAAATAAGAATGTTTTGAATGCATTTCTGAAGAAGACGAAAGTCAGAGGGCAAACAATTTGCAAAAGGTGATTATTATACTCTACAGCTTGTGCACACATTTTACAGTATTGTAGTTATATAGCGCTACATGCACACTGTGGAGTGCTCAAACACATTTTCAGACGGGTTGCATGCTTGCATGTACAAGTTGTGATCCTATGTGAGAAGGGATTTGGTGTCAATCAATCAATCAATTGGTGTCATGTGTGAGAGACTAGAGAGATACCCATATCTTATTTTGGTATGCAGCTGCTAGCTGCTAGCTGTGTGATGGTGGAATAAGCATTCAAGATAGGCGCTCGTGTTATGGAGTAGAAGTGAACATAGGTGTGCAAAATACAATTGTAATTAGCCGGCAATTTAAATATACTGCAGGTCCTGTGCTAGGTTTCATTTTTTTCTGTTATGTTATAAGCAGGGAAAAGAGGCAGGGGTTGACCTGGATGGTCTGTGTTATAGGTACTCCAGTTGGGGGCTGCAAGTGCAATAAAACATACAGGGCCAGATGTAGGTAATTGACATTTACCGATTCTTAAATACCGAATTTTACCGATAATCAAGAATCGGTAAATGAGATGTAGGGAAAAAATCGGTATTATTTACCGATTCGGTAAAATTGGGTATTGGACAATCGGAATTTACCGAATCGGTATTTACCGAATCGGTATTTACCGAATCGGTATTTCCTATTTATCCCTATGGGCCAAAAGGCCCATAGGAATGAATGGGAAATACCGAATCAGTAAATACCGATTCGGTAAATACCGAATCGGTAAATTCCGAATCGGAAAGCAAGCAAAAGTGAAACTTAAGAAAACAGCCAATCAGGTGCTACCACCCTCCCCCTCCCTACCAGGAAGTGGCTACCCAGGCAGCTGCAACTAATTAGAAGGTTCTGGAGAGGCAGTCAGAGCTGAGCAGAGACACAGAGCAGCAGGGAGAGTTGCATTTGAAGGTTTACCAACAGCAAACATGGCAAGCCGCAGTGAAAGTCAGAAGGCAGAAAGAAAGAGGAAAATAAAGTTCAGCAGCATGGAGCTGCAGGTACTTGTGGAGGAGGTAGTGCGAGTGCACAACAAACTTTTTGGCAGGAACTCCCTCACTGTTCCTGAGTCTGCCAAACGTAAAATCTGGCTGGCAATTGCAGAAAAAGTTAATGCAGTGGGAGTCACACCCAGGAATATTGAGGATTTAAAAAAAAGATTTTATGACATCCGGAGCCTCACAAAAAAGAAGATGTCAGAAATAAACAAGCAGGCTGGTGTCACCGGTGGAGGCAGGAACTCAGCGCCCCCCCCCTGACTGACCTGGAGGAGTTGGTGGCCTCAACCATCGAGGCAGACAGCGTCTTGGGAGTTGGAGATGTGGACAGCTCAGCCAGAGCAACAAAAAAAGGTAAGACGCATGCGCAGCATGACACCCCGTACCAACCTGCTTCCCTTTACCCTTTGTGGACAAGCCAACCCCAGTCCAGTACTGCCAGCACTATACAGGAGCAATGCATTATGGGAAATGTAGTCAGCTAATGTAAGACCATGTGTAACTGCGCAGACATCAGCAAGTCACTGAAAGTAATGCAGATTAATGAAAGTGAAATGTGTATAGCATTTATTGTAGTGACTGTGACACAGTAGCACTCAGTTGATATACGCTTATTTATACCTAGGGGCAAAATCTGGCAGTCGACCCACAGAGACAGAAGGGACTGCACCTGCGAGGGAGGAGAGTGAGGAAGCAGGGCCAAGCCAAGTACAAGCCTCGCAGGAGGAGGGTGACACGACTGGCAGCGCGCATGAAGAGGACACTGTACAGACCCCAGAGTTGCCGCACTCCCCACAGCTTTCACAATCCCCTCCCTTGGTATTCTCACCAGAAACCTCCCCCTCACTGTTCCTGCCCACTCCTGCAACCCCACCAGCTAGGGGGCGTGTCGTGGCCCCACTACCAGTAATGGAGGCAGCAGAGGGTGAGGCTCAAGTCACTGTAGATGCGAGTTCTGCAGCACTGCAGTCCACCAATGATCCTGGCACAGCGCGCAGGAGACAACGCAGATCAAGCAGTGCAGGTGGACGTGGAGATGGCACTGTGTTTCGTGGGCTGGAGGGGAGCATGGTGCGCATACAAAGGATGCAGGGCAAATCCATTCACGCCTGCCATCGCCAATTCCGAGTCCTGAATGAGAAAATAGGAGACATGGGGAAGGGCATCAGTGACATTGTTGTGTCATGTATTCCTATAGGTTCTGAATCGATCCCCCTATTCCTGACCCTATTCTAGTTAAACAAACCAACAAGTTAACTAGCAGTCAGCCCATGAGGCAGAAAACCCCCATGATGCAGATACCGTTATCTGACGCAGTCACACTACGGCACAGGAACGTGTTATCTGATTAGGTCATAACACTTGCGATCTAATTAGACAAGCGATATTCCTCCAGCCCCTGATAAGGCATACGGAGTTCTCATAACAAATCAAACCTATGACAACCTGGGCAAAACCCTGCGGCCATTGTTTTGATTTCACCGAGAACTTTAGTAAAAGAATGTGCTAACGAGCAAGTCGTATGACATCTTTATTGACGTATCTATGTCCATCCTTACGTCAATCTCGGCACCTTAAAGGTATAAATATTACCGATCTTGCCATATGCAAACACACGCGTGGTGACGAGACGGAGCAGCCATACTTGCCGAAGCGAAGAGCAGAGCAGACCCCGCTGGCGCAGCCCCGCCTTTCTGACGCGCTGAGAGACGCGCTGCTTTCTCCTGCCGAGAATCCAGCACCGGCGTTTCCGGGTAGCCCTCGCAGGCAGCCTGGAATATCGAGACCAGAGAGAGAGATACCATTCCTCATTCATCCTAAATTCCAGGTACAGAACTGAATAACCCCTCACAGAGAATTCTTTAGTTATTCACTTGGCAAAAACAAACTTAACTTAAACTGTAACTATCTATTCCCGCCCACGTATTAGACTTAGGTCAGGTACACGGGGTAGGCGTATCTAGAAACACCAGTTGAGTACGTTTAGTCAAATGTATATGTGTATGTAATATATTTTATTCATTTTAAAACATCTTATGGCTTAGAAACCATATCAATGTTTTTACAGTATTATTTTATACTATTGCTTTTAATGTATGCACTTTACTTAACTATAAGTATTGCAAGAATATCGATCCATTTCTCTTGTATGAGAAAAGAGACTGATCAATAAATAACACCTTTTTATTGAACACGCCCGTCTCTTCCTTTTCTCTACATTCTGATGAGACTAAGAATGCACGTACTGACTGAGTAAAATAATTTGCCTTTTGTTCACACGACTCTCGAGATTGACTCTTGATTAGGGGAGAGCAAAGTTGTCATGTTCTATGGTTGTCAGAAACTAAATCCCTTCTTGTCTAATCAGGGAAGTTAATTCCTCCTTGAACATTCGAGAAAGTTTCTAGTGAACTCTGAGCTACGCTGGCAAGCCCAAAACTTTAAGTCTAGTATCGACAGTAGTAGACCTAGTTAACGTCTGGCCTAGGCCTTTACTGCTGTAGGTATTATTCCAATGCGCAGAGCCTATTGGGAAGATAGGAACTACACTACATGGCGCCCAACGCGTTTGGAAAGGGCGATAAAACTAACGTAAGACATTTAGAGTAACTCAGTCGTGCTTTCTCACTCAGACCCCTTTTCCCATAATACTCCAAAGACGTCTGGAGTGGGTGAAAGGTTATATCCGCCAGACCTCGCAGGAGGGAACTCCTATGTATGGTTCTTGGTATAGTCAACGTTGAAGGATAAACAGTTCCAAAATATTGTGCATCTAACCTTTGTTTCCACAAGAAACCTGATCTGCAAACAAACAAAATAACCATCCTGTCAGTAAAATGACAGACAGTGATGAAGAAAGAGAGGCAGTTAGATTAGCAGCTGACATAGCAGAAGCTGATACTGCACTACAAAATGCAGACCCGGATATAATACTCATCCCGGTCATTAAAAGAAAATCTATAACCTTGAAACTTATAGAAAATGGACTGACACCTAGAGGTGGCACAGTCATATTCGTAATTGAGGCACACGAATATCGGCAGACAGAGGTATATTATTCATGGATACATTTTCCAGCAGCAAATGCTGTAACAAAGTACTTCCACTATTACAAAATAGAGGAACCTCCTAATGAGTACACTCCTTTCGAGGAGGTGGAAGTACCACTCAAATTCGAAGAGCATTTGCTCTTATTTGATGGCGCCCTAAAACATAATAATCACATCACCAGGCTCGGTCCTTTAGGTAGACCAGGAGCAACGTGGCCGGTCCTAGCCGGATACACACCACATCCAGACATCAATGGGATGTCTGCAGCAGAGCTGTTAACACAGCTAAAACAATTAATAAAAATTCATAGACAATTAGTTCAGTATGTGATGCGGACTTCACCAATTCAGCCAGCGATTAAACTTCCACAGCTGACCCCTCACCAGGGGAACACAAATAAAATTACACCACAGAACATCCAATCCTGCCTAGGTAAAGTACCGGCTAAACGGGAACAAATACCATTCTGGTTGGCACAGAAAATTACCCAAATAGATGCGGTGTTTCCTGACACCACCCCGCTAGAAAAACACAGGATTCTGACTATCTGTCTCCCAATGGGAATCGCACCACACATAGAGGACTGTGACACTTGGGGTACAGTCTTTGCTTCCATCTACACAAAAACGCACGGTGTTCCATCCATTTCGGTGATACCAGATGTGCTAAAACAAATTCAAGACGAATACGGTCCAGAACCCGCTTTAACTCTTGGTATGAAATTACTGAAAGACTTCAAGCAGGTCTCGGCTATATTATTAGCCAACATAAAAGGTGAAGCAGCCAACGTGGCGATCCGCCAGAGGTTAAAAGAGACAGATATAGCAGACCAACCAGCTGAAATTGCCAGAATCATAGAAAAATGCTATGAGGAACTAGGTAGAGATAGTTTAGGTGTAATACCAGTAAAACCGCAACTGACTGAAAGTCCAGAAAAAATATTTTTTAATAATAATTCACCAAAAAAGAACTGGGATGGAAACAAACAATCCAATTCTAAAGAAAAGAAATTCCAGTCCAGAGGAAGGTCTCCTAGGCGAAGAGAGAAATCTCCGAACCAAAGACACAGGTCACCCCAGAGTGACCCCTCTGGGAAAAGATATAACCTTAGAAATAGGGATAATATTAAAAAACCTGATAGATATCAAGACATTGATACGCGTCCCTCTCAATCTTTTCAGACTTCCTCGCAGAAATCGGAAAGAAGAGGACGATCAGAACAAAGAGAAGAGCACGCCAAGTCCAAAGACAAGGAACCTGCTCAACTAAAAAAGAAATTACAATTTCCAAAAAAGAAGGTAGCCAGTATCAAGGTAGTTAACAATGCCGAGAATACTGAGGACACAACTGAAAAACGGAGAGTGGGCTCAGACAATGCTAGACAGCGCAGCAGAAGTGAGCATAGCTCGCAAAGTCCTTATGAATCATCTGGAGACAGTGGACACGAATGAATATCTTCAAGTGGAAACTGCAGACACCAGGGTTAGCAAACCTCACAAGATATACGAGATAACATTACGTATAGAGGGAGATAAGACTAGGAAAATAAGGGGACTATTTTGGGATAACCTCTCCAAGGGTTATGACATCCTTCTAGCTGAAAAAGACTGGCCACCAGAGTTTGTCAGGGAGTGCCCTCATGGCGAAGAAGTAATTATGCCTGCCTTCTCAAATCAAATTCCAATTCATAAAAAATACACACTTGCTAGAAAGTGGGCGGTGGCTCTAGCACCTGCTTTATATAATAATCATGTAGGATGGGATGAGGACTCTCCTCCTCACAAAATCCAGCTAAAATCACAACCTACTGCACAAAGGCAGTACCCAATTAAGCAAGAAGCTAAAAAACAGGTAAATGAAATACTAGATCAGCTAGAATACCAGGGGGTGATTGAAACTTGCACCTCACAAATGAACAATCCTTTGTTTCCGGTCTCCAAACCAGACAATTCATATCGTCTAGTTTTGGATTACCGACACCTCAACACATGTTGCAAAACTTTTGCAGTGCAAAACTCACACAGTGCTGCACTAATGAATAACATAGTGCGCAAAAAATACAAAACAACCTTAGACATCTCTAATGGATTCTTTTGTCAAAACATAGCACCAGAGAGCAGATATTTAACTGCATTCTCAGTAAATGGCACTCAAAAACAATTCTGTCGGTTAGCCCAGGGGTACAAGAACAGTCCGGGGGTATTCTCAGCGAGAGTAACAGAATTACTACAACTATATGATGATGAAGCATTATCTTATGTCGATGACATTTACTTAACAGATGATGACTTGGAGACTCACTTGAAAAGAGTGAACACCATAATACTTGGGTTCGCTGCAGAGGGTTACAAATTCAACTTTAAAAAATCCAGAATTGCCCATCTAAAAGTCCTATACGAAGGATATGAATTATCAAGTATAGCCTGGTTGACAATTTTTTGAAAAAAAAAAAAAAAAAAAGGAATTAAAAAATCTAGAATATGAAAAAACATATCCTCTGCCAATCGACATTCTGCCTTTACGACATTACGCCTGTGTAATCTATACAGACGGACATGCTCAACCCTCCGTTTGGGGAGAACAAGCATACAACCCCACATGTGAGATTACAAAAGAAGTGTGGCGCGGAGGTAAACTAAAACCTCTATTAACAAAGACACACTCAGTAGAAAGTAATTCAGAACAACAAACTGAAATATTAGCTTTAAAAATGGAGCTAGATAATGCGGATCGCGAATTCCCGACACTTATAGTGTAAGATTCATATTACTGCGTCAAATCATATAACAGCGATTTGCAGACATGGATTCAAAACGGTTACAAAGATGACACAGATGCACCAATAAAGCAGAAACTGCTCTGGGAACAAATAGCTCTTTTACAAAAAGAACTACCAAAGACTCACGTGACTCACTCACTGAGTCATCAGCGTGATGGCGTTCACGTTGTAGGGAATTCATTGGCTGAAACAGCCGCAGCGGCAGCCACTAAATCGGCTCCCGTAGTTCGAAAAAAGCGTACATTAAA
Organism: Lissotriton helveticus; assembly: GCF_964261635.1. Taxonomy (NCBI): domain Eukaryota; kingdom Metazoa; phylum Chordata; class Amphibia; order Caudata; family Salamandridae; genus Lissotriton; species Lissotriton helveticus. The sequence goes on along the minus strand of NC_136061.1, from coordinate 1,705,017,609 downwards.
ATACATTGACGGTGAAACAGTGCTGGCAGTGAAAACGTCATCAAAAGGCGACTGCTCAGCGTTACCGATCAACTATCCACTCAATTATACATACATAATCGATGCAAACTCCGTCCCTTTTGCTCGAATCCCTGGAGTGGGGGATAGGGTGATTCCAAACATGGACAGGAGAAACTTGTTAATCGCAGACGCACACATGGGCGAGGGTCTCAGACACCTTAAACTAAAAGATTCTCTGGAAGAATTACAATCAAGGTACTGGTGGCCAGGCATGAGCCTGCGTCATACCATGTTAGTAAAAAACTGCCCAAACTGCAACAGAGATCGCAGTGGGGAGAGAAACAGTTTAATACCTCGTCGTTCTACTCCAGGAAAAATCAGGAGTAAAAAGGAAGGGTTGCGATTAACATATACAGGCTAGTTCCACTTATAATGTAGATCACCAGCACTCGGCTGACGTCCGGACTGTTATACAAAGATTTGCGGGTCTAAATGGCATATACGCTAAGCGCATGCTACGTTTGACTATTGTTTTCACTCAAGCCCTCCAGCCTGGGGGGAAACATGGCCAAATGAGCATAGTCCAGCGGGAATCTTCTCACTTCCTTCCTGAGGGTACGGGACGGTGTAAAGAAAAATCAAGGCATAAAGCAATCTATAACGGAAAGGATATTAGGTTCGGGAGCTGGGTGGGTCAAACATCTAATAAGTGTCCAACGTAGTCTCAATAACTTGCCAAGAAATTCTCTGAAGGGATTCAGTGCGTACAAATTATTATTTGGAACTAGGATGATGATCTCTGACATTGATAGTCAGACTTCAGTGGTGAAAGAAAAAACCTTTGATATCAAAGACCGTTTGGCTATTTTGCAGGACTTAAACAAAACAAGAAAAGACCTGAACAACATAAAGTTGAAACAACAGCCAACAACCACTGAAGAACCACCACCTGTCCCAGCAAGACCTGTCTGGATTCCAAAAGTCGGGGATCTAGTCAGGGAAAAGATCGCGGTAAAGAAGGAATTTGGGCCGTCTTACAGAAAAGCAGTTCCTGTCTTGTCTGTCAACGGGACAAGATCAGTTGTACTACCGCCACTTGCTGGTAAAAAGGAGAACCGAGTTGTATCCATCGACCTGGTAAAACCACAACATGTGGCCGATAACAAACAGTAGGCAGAGTGGACTCCCAATAAGTAGCAGAACACCAAGGTTTGCTACCAGTACAGAGGTCCTAACGAAGAGGCTCATCACATTCGAAACGCCTACAGAAGAACAACAAGGACTATGCAACAATGCAATAGAACTAAGACCTCTGAATACCCAAATAAAAACATTTAGCAGAGACACACCAATCTATAATGAAGTACCAAGTGAAAATGCAAGAAACAGAAATCCTGAACCAATTGGAACAATTGACAGAACTGCATCCGGCTACTTCATTAACTTCGATGATTCCTCTGAGGGCTTCAGCGAATCAAAGACACAGCCATCATCAAAAACCTTTAAAGACAAAGCTAAAGAACTTTTGAAACAACTGAAAGAAACATATCTGATTTCCCCATGGATTGAATTTTGGGTGGGTTTTGGTGCATTTATCCTCATACTTTGGCTCATCATGGTACTTACTTTGGGACGCTTCATTGAGGGAAAATATGCAAAAATGGACACAGCAAGTCAGAAAATCAACTTGATCCTCAAACCACACACATCTTCACACGTCGAGAAAAGAGAACTTTCTTCAGCCAACTTCACAGCCAATCCGATACCTGGTGGGGTAGCCTGGGACAACACTGACTATGAAATTTATGGTCCGGTCGAGATCCTGAAATATCCACACCAAATTAAGATCTCATTGAGTGACTTTGCAAAACCAAACTCATTTGCTGATGATTGGGACTTCGAAAGCATTAATAATATGATGTCTGACTTAGTAATGTCTGCTAAATTTACCAAACATGATTATTTGCAGGGTTCTACAAATTATGATAGTATGTATTGCTATAACCACTATGGTAACCACTTTTTACATAGATCTGCACAACCTAGAAATGTTTTAAATTATAATCAATGGGAACATTGTGCAACACCTCCAAAAGGGAGCTCAAGAACCGTTTACGACAAATATTCATATTTTTCAGGTTTTAACACAAGTAATGCTGAAACATTTTATTTTAAATTGTCGAACAAGACAGGAACCAAAACCATGATAACCAACACAAAATTGTTATATTCAGACTCATTTTTTGAACAAATGAATACTTTTGGATTTGATTATTGGGACAAAAATGTTGAATTGAAAAGTGTTTGGGGTACAAAAGAATGGCAAGTACAGGGTATAGAAGCTTTGTTTAGAGCCTGCATGATCCCAGAACAAATGATATTTTTAAATGACACTGTTCAACAGACCACCTGTCTTGGCTTAGCCAAAATCAAAGATTTAAATAAACCGTCTATTCCAAAGCCAATAATGTTTAGCAATAACTCTGATACAGATGAAGAGATAGACGTAAACCATATATTAAATCAAAACAGAACACATCCTGATTGGAAACAGTGGTTGATCTGGCCCACAGATACTAATAACTGTCAAGACAGATTCCTGAACAAAACACAGGGGTTCAAAATGACCAGGCCAGACCCTAGATATCCTCAAAGACATCACCCAGGGATAATAACCACCTACAGTGTGGGCAAATTATGCCTTCAATGGCTACAAACTTCCACACTGACAGAAATTAAGCAACACCTAACTTTACTTACTGATGGTGCTGACTTGCGTGATTTCACTTTGGGACCACGCAAACAGCGTCAAAAGCGTTTCATAGCAGCCTCTGTATATGCAGCATACAATGTGGCCTGGAAGGTTACTCAAATTGAAACAGCAGAGAGAATACGGGAAATTGACCGTATTAATTTGGAAAAATCACTTTCTGTAGTGGACAATGGGTTAATGACTCTGTCCTCCAGAATTTTTTCTTTGGACAGCATTGTGTCGTCAGCAATCGATATATAATCGCAAGACTTACTGCTATTACAACACGGTCAGTCACAATTGCGTTCTATTGTACAGCTTGGCTGGACGTTACAAAATCTGCGTTCAGGCTATGTGCCTTGGCGTTTAATCAACACAACGTCACTATTCCGAATCTTTAACCTTACTGATAGACAAATCAGTATGGCGCAAAAGGGTGCTGATTATACAATCTTGAGCATTGAAAAACTAGAAAGATTACCAATGACAATGTCAGAACGACCTGTCAATGAATGGATAATACATGGGATAATAAATATTCCAATCTCAACCTTCAGGTTTTAATACTGCCAAAAATATATACAGGCTGGCATGTACGAGAAATTGGGAAAGGGGTACCTTAAAACAACATGGAACCTGCCCTATTCACATGCATGTGTCAGTAATAAAGGACAGAAAGTGTTTCTTAGTGGCAACAATTGTGCGATGTCACTGAGTGGCACACTTCTGTGTAACGGAATTAGTTTGCATGGAGCCTGTGAAGGGAATTCATACAACCTTTCATGTCACCAGCAAGGCGCACCTGCAACAGAAATAGAACCATTCTTTCAAAGACTCTATAATGGGAGTTACATTCTTATTGTAGACCGCAGATGTTGTAGTCTTATGCCCGGGACTCCTTATCTAGTAACTACTACTGCGAAGGTCAAGTGCTGTGGACGCACATTGTTCCCCAGCTCCTTCCCAGACAGGGAGGCAAGGGCATGGCCCGATTTGAAAATTACTTCTATTCGAATAGATACTTTAAGCAGAATGAAAACAGTCCTTCTTCAGACGCCTACCAGGCTCTCGTTATCAAAAGAAACGTATGATCTACAAGTCACAAGGACGACTGCAGAGATACATACATTATTATCAACTAATTCCCCCGTACATTTCGCGGAAATCCTGAATGAAATCTTAAATATTTCTGATACCAATGGGGTCTCAAAGGTATTTAAGACAGTATTTTCGATGGCATTAACACCATTCAAAGCCATACTGGGTATTTTTCCAGATTTCGTCCATTCGATTTTTGGCGGACTTCCCCTGATCCTGGGACTAATTGCAGGAATTCTATTCTTAGTCCTTATTTTTCGTTATGGCAACCCATGTCACAGACAAAACTCTAGCGACAAGGGAAGAAACAATCCTAGCCATTGGATACCGGGACCGGATATCAAAAATCCTGGGACTCTCCCGGCTTAGAGACCTGAACATGACTTGGTTTCTATCATTTCGACCAATGTGGCAAAGATGTGTTTTACCTGTATTGAGGTGTCTGCTATGCGGAGAAGAATGCGTATTAGACACCTGTCTGACGCTACAATCGGATGCGCCGATGGATGCAGAAACATTGTTGAGCCCGATCAAGGTTCATGCTTTGTGCTGCCCTCAAAGGCTACCAATCCTGATGACGGCATTCGTGGAAGCTTCACCACTACGATTGATGGGTAGTGAAGTTCAAGATGAAAGCAGCATCGAACAGGTACGACCTTCTGTCAGTAATGCAAATCAGAATGTCAATGGAGACAATCATGCGCAAGAATGCATGATTACACCTATTTCCGAGTTAGTGGAACTTTCCCAGGAAGCTGTTGACAGTTTTTTCGAAAGCCTAAATGATATGATGTTCTCACTCGAACAGAAATAGAGACTTTTGAGCAAGCTCGCACACGGCGTTCCCTGAATTCGGCCTTCAACTTTAAAAATAAAGTCACATGAACATTTTCGCTCCAGTTCACGGACAGCAATTTTTCAGCAGCCCCAAATATTTTTGCATATTTTTCGGGACACTATCTTCTGCTTAAAGTAAGAACTATTCTTAGAGAACTAAGGTTTCTAAATTTTAGATAGCTTATAGACATTAGCTGCCCGCTGGCATGTTCATAAAGATATTTTATTCTGTGATGGAATGGTCTCGAAACTTTTTTCTGTAAGAAACCATTTCATGTGTAATTCTCATATACCAAATAAGCAATAATGTATACAAATGCGATTACTTTGGCATTTTTCTACAGCTTGAGTGCATACCATATATATATGTCTGCAATTTTTTTCAGTATATTTGAAAATTTCAAAATGCATTTATGTATTTTGGGGTGGTAAGGTATACACACTACTCTATAGTATGTTGTACTATGTTATACTATGCCTGGATTAGTAAATATGTCCATAGTTAGCGTGGAGTGGGTGTCATGTATTCGTATAGGTTCTGAATCGATCCCCCTATTCCTGACCCTATTCTAGTTAAACAAACCAACAAGTTAACTAGCAGTCAGCCCATGAGGCAGAAAACCCCCATGATGCAGATACCGTTATCTGACGCAGTCACACTACGGCACAGGAACGTGTTATCTGATTAGGTCATAACACTTGCGATCTAATTAGACAAGCGATATTCCTCCAGCCCCTGAGGAAGCGCGGGCGCAAGTGACATTGCCGGTCATGGGTGAAGTAACCCGGGACATACAGTCCCCACGTTTATAATGTTTATTTTGTTGCACTTCAGTGCTTGAACGTTGTGGCACATTAAATTACGTAGTTCTCATACACAACCTGTCTGTGTCTCATTACTTACTCAGAAATAGTTGCGTGTAATCTCCTCACGTCTGTATCTGCCATCACTTGGTGTTGACACTCCAGCAGGTTGTGTTTCTGGCACAGCAATGTCATCGTCATGATCCTCATAGTCTGACAACTCCGCCTCAGTACCCTTCTTCACAGCAAGGTTGTGCAACATAGCACACGCAGCAATGATCTTACAGCAGGTGATGGGGGTATACTGCCTTGCACCTCCGCTCTTGTGCAAGCATCTGAACCTGCTTTTCTAGATACCAAAGGTATGCTCCACGACATTCCTTGTGCTCTTGTGGGCCCGGTTATATCTCCTTTAGCTGGGTGTTGAGGGGTTGAGGTAGGGGGTGAGTATGGAGGGCATATGCACTGTCTCCTAAAAGTAAATGGGAATACGTTACTCACATGCATACATGTACTTCTGACTGCAATTGGTGTTATGGGGGTTGGACACTGTGTCTTACCTAGGAGGTATCCTTCACCAAATTCCCCTGCAGTCAGCCGTGCATAGATGCCGCTGTTTTGAAATATATAGGAGTTGTGGGTACTCCCAGGGAATTTTTCCACAAGGTCAGTGATGGCACACTTTGCATTGTAAATCACCTGCACATTGATGGTGTGGGTGGACTTCCTATTCCTGTAAATATATTCGGTGGCAGCAGGGGGACAAATGGGAATGTGCGTGCCATCTATGCAGCCAATTATATTGGGGAATCGAGCCATCTGGTAAAAGTCAGATTTTGTTTGGAACAGTTCCGCATGGGTTGCAGGAAAAGATATGTAATGGTCCATCCTCTGTAACATGGCTTCAAGGAATGCGTGGAAAAACCTTGACAGGCTGCTCTGGGTCACCCCACCTACCGCAGCAACCACGCTCTGGTAGCTCCCAGACGCAAGCAGGTGTAGGCTGCACAGCACCTGCACGTGGGGTGGAATAGCGTGTGCCCTTGGGGTAGTATGCTCCAACAGTGGGTGGAGGTCCCTGATGAGGTCCGTGATGGTGTCTGGGGCCATCCTGTACCTCTGGAGTATCTCTGCCTCTGTGAGCATGAACAAGGTGACCCTCTGTCTATAGACCTGCTCCTCTCTCTGCCATTCCCTCTCTCCTTCCTCCTGTAGCCGTAGCCGTCTTGCAATGACATAAAATGCCGCCATTGTGCAAGAAGAATTGCATTTTGGGTCCTTTTTTATAGGCTGCACCTGGTTACCACCTGATTTCAATCCATGGTAAATACTGACTCTTAAATACCGAATTTCAAGCAAATTCGGTATTAAAGAGCTTCCCTACATCTCAATATTCATTTTTACCACTTCTTATTTACCGATTCGGTAACTTTACCGATTCTGTAAATGTACTGAATCGGTAAATTTATCGAATCGCAAATCGGCCATCATCCCCTTTTGTATCGCTTTGTTCGCCCTAAGTGTGGCAGGGTATTCTCAGACGTGAGTCCCTTGCTCACTTTGCCACTGGATTCAAGCAAGCCGGGCTGAGGACGGCTGTAATGCCAGAAACCGGTCCTCGGAAGCTTGTTTCCGGTCCAGGGAAGGCATGGCTTGGCAGTTCGGGCTGGACTGTTCCCATGAGGCACAGGGTCAGACGGATTTGCATATGGCCATGTCTGAACTGGGGTGGCAAAGTGGGCTAAAGAACGGTGATGGATTAAACCCAGATCTTTTGACTGTTTGTGAGTGTTTGATTGGTTCAGATGCTCCGTCCATCACCACCCCCTTTTATTTTCAATGCAGCGTTAAATCATGTTATGGGGCTTTACACTGCCTTGTAAATAAGGTGAAGCCCCTATCACCACAGGAGTGTCGAAAACGTTTCTGTGGCGAAATGAGCATGTAAATATGCCACTAAGTCTGAAGATAAATACTCTGACTACCCTTACCCCACGGCCCTTTTACTTGACTTGAAGTCCCCTTATGACCAGCACGATGACTTTGTCACTCAGTGGATAATTGTACTTCTCCTCTCAGTTCTAATATAATGGTTGTTAAAATTGTTTCTTATGAGAACATTCAAACATTTTTTTCTTTTCGTCTGTATCCCACTTATTTCTATTTTATTAGGTTTCTAATGAATATGCTTAGTATTTAATTTAAAACTTCGTTTGGAGCTGTGCATTCTTTACATTTTAACTATCTTGTTTTTTAAAATGTTATGACTTTACACACTTATCACATATCATTGACTGCTGTCTGTGCTCAGCCAAGCCACAAAAGTTTCACCAGTGGACAATGAAACAGGAACAATGGCATTCATTACCCATGGGGTCCCTTGAGCTCTATGGGAGCTCAGTGACAGGTAATGACTAACTGTACAACTGACAAACTGTGCTCTTAAACCATGTTCAGTGACCTAGTTTGACTCAAGTCACAAGAGTACTTTATTCATGTTTGAAGAAAATATCCATCAGTACTCGACCTTATCATCATATGGGAATGAGGTTATTCTGTTGAATTTGAATCAACAGAACGAAGGCGAATTGAATATACTCATCGCCAAGTTGAGGCAGATTAGATGTGTTAAATAATGTGAGATACTGAATATCTAGTTTGCACTAATTGTGTTTTGTCTTCCTTTGCAACTGTCAACTTGTGTCGTGTTCGTTTGAAAAAACCAGCTGGGAGAATGATGTCTTAAAAAAACCCAGGTGATAACTTTTCATTATGAGTTTCACAGTTTTGTGTTTTAAGCAGTAGCGTCGCCGGTCCTGGAGAAAGCAGTGGACACCACTGGGGTCCTTAAATCTGCACAAACATGTCGACCAGTTAAGAATATACTAGTAGCTATTAGTTAAAACTACTAGATTCACACTACTTTTTTATTGATTTAGAAGCAGCGAGGTGTTTATTAAAGTTTCTTTCCTCCTGTTTATCTAATTTTAACAGCACTTTTGTCACTTATCACACTTTTTCACTTGCACTGCTTTAAAGTAGTCTCCTGTCACCCAAAAAATGTTGGCAATACATCACTGGGTTGCACTTCAGTCTAACATTCTAAATGACTGTTGCAGACCACCTTCCTTCATGGTATGAAGGAACCCATATGATGATAAGGGCGGTACAGGTCGAGTACTGATGGGTATTTTCTTCAAACATGAATGAAGTACTCTTGTGACTTGATTCAAACTAGGTCACTGAACATGGTTTAAGAGCAAAATTTGTCAGTTGTACAGTTAGTCATTCTCTGTTGTTTTGACCCACCGCTATTCTTTGTTGTTTTATAATGTACTCCCGGGGGCTATAGCTGTGTGTGGTCGGTAAAAATTCCTTTGGACCCTCCAATCCCTGTTTTGCTCAGTGACAGGCCACACCTAGACCATGGCACATTTATATAGACAGAAACCTGTCGCTACAAGTCACCACTGAGCTGGGAATGAAAGAGACAGAGTGGGGAGGGGCTTTTACAGATGGACATGAAAGATGGCAAGCCCTGACATATTGGAATCCTACACTGTGGAAAATAAAAAGAGGAAGTATAGTAACACCACAGTAATGAGATGTGGATTGATAAGACAGGATAAAGGGAGTTTGATAGTCTGAAATAGGAATGATGTCAGAGCAGAGGGAGGCAAAAAGAGGTAGAAGAAAAAATAACAGGTGTGAGAAACAAGCAAAAGGGTGGGTCTCCCCGGGTCTTTTTTCTGGCTTTTCTCAAGGGAACGACAGAGCTTCTTGGATTTCTTAAGGTCATCGTTGAACCAGGGGGCGTTCTTGCTTCCTTGTTTGATTTGATGTTTTTTCAGGGGTGCTAGTTTGTCGGCGGTTTGGGTTAGCCATTGTGTGAGGTTGATGGCGGCTTGGTTAGGGTTCGTTGAATAGGCGGGGGGTTTTTGAAGCAGCGATGTGGAGATCTGGTCGATGGTGATTTTGTTCCAATTTCTTCGCAGAGTTGGTTGAGGGTGGTTGTGGATCGTGGTCTTGTTGTAAATGAAGTGGATGCAACTGTGGTCCGTCCAGTGGAGGGGTGTGGTGTGAGTGAAGGAGATATGCTTGCTGGAAGTGAAGATAGGGTCAAGTGTGTGTCCTGCGTAGTGTGTGGGGGTGTTGACAAGTTGTTTGAGTCCGAGATTGGCGAGATTGTCCAGAAGGGTGGTAGTGTTACTGTTGTTGCTCTTTTCCAGATGGAAATTGAGGTCTCCTAGTAGAATGTATTCTTCCGAGGGGAGGGCGTGTGGGGTGATGAAGTCAGTAATGTCTTCGCTGAATTTTGTACGGGGTCCTGGTGGCCTGTAGAGGAGGGTGCCCCTGAGTGTGGTCTTGGGGTCAGTGTGGATCTGGAAGTGAAGGTGTTCGGCGAAAGCGAGGTTGTCTTCTGAGCTGGTTGAGACGCGGATGGTGTTCTTGTGGACGATGGCGATGCCTCCTCCTGTTTGGATGGTGCGGTCCTTACGGATGATCTTGTGGCCGTTCGGGATGGCTATGGTGATGTCTGGAGCTGAAGAGGCATTCATCAAGGTTTCTGTTAGGAAGGCGATGTCCGGAGAAGTGGTATCGAGTAGGTTCCAAAGGTCGATGGCGTGTTTGTGAACCGAGCGGGTGTTGAGAAGGATGCATTTAAGGTGGGTGGTGTTGGATCTTTGTTTGGTGTTTGTGGGTTTGGTGTGGGTCTTGATGCAGGAGAATTTGCAGGAGTGGCAGGTGAAGGGTCCATGGGTGTGTCCTGGTGCTGTTTGGGCGCAGTTAGGGAGTCGGCCGGGGTTCAGTGATAGGAGGGTGGAGGCGTCGTATGTAATGCGGGAGGGGTGGGTGAAGCGGGGACCAGGGGGTCTGGCTCAGGGCGCGGTCCAGGCGCGGACGGGCGTAGACGGGCTTACCTTTGGCGCACCTTCGGCGCGCATGGGGCGCGTCCGCTGCGCGTGGCCGCTGCGCGTAAAGGCATCAGTCATATGTAGATAGTGGGGGAGGGGCGAGGGGGGGTCAGCTGGGAGGCTGGAGCGGGGTGGAGCTACGGGTTGCGAAGCACAAACAAAAAAATGGCTGCACCAGTTGAAAAGCGAAACTGGGCGAGACTGGGGCACAAATAAAGGCACAATCGAGCAGAAATGCTTTTAAAGTGTAATTATGGTAGCAGGATTATGCGCGACTATCACTGAGCAGCACTGAATATTAAAATGGCACAAATCAGGCAATGACGGCAATGCGGGGGTGAGAGAGCGCAATGTGAGGCTGTGGAGCGACCGGAGCGCAGACGCGGTGGTCAGAGGCTGCTGGCAGGCGCTACGATACCGCTAGTCAGCTTCGAGGCACTCAGCTGGTCACCAGTCCTTGTGAGCGTGGGGGAGCGACCTCCTCTGATAGAATCTGGAGAGTCACCTTCAAAAACGCCATCCGCAAACACCACCAACTAATCCGGAAAGCCAAGAAATCAGCACTCAAAGACCGACTAGACATCAACGCCCACAACAGCATGGAACTTTTCAACATAATCAAAGAATTCACCAACCCCACCGCCAGCTCTAACGACATCACCCCCTCTCAAGTCCTCTGCGACTCCCTCGCCTCATTCTTCCATGACAAAATCGCCGACATTCATAACAGCTTTGACAACCAACCCGTAAACCAATCCACCCCACTCACCTCCGAACCTGTACCTTCTCCGAATAACCTTTTCGACTGGAACCCAATCACCACAGAAGACACCATTCGCCTGATGAACTCCATCCACTCAGGATCCCCTACAGACCCATGCCCCCATCACATCTTCAACAAAGCAGACTCCATTATCGCACCCCATCTCCGAGACGTGATCAACTGCTCCCTCAACTCCGCCACATTCCCAGAAAGCTGGAAATATGCCGAACTCAGCGCCCTTCTGAAGAAACCCACAGCTGACCCCACCGAACTCAAAAACTACCGCCCCATCTCGCTCCTCCCATTCCCTGCCAAAGTCATCGAGAAAAACGTCAACAGCCAGCTCGCCGCCTTCCTCGAAACCAACAAATCACTCGACTCCTCACAGTCTGGCTTCCGAGCCAAACACAGCACCGAGACCGCCCTCATCGCAGCAACAGACGACATTCGAACACTACTGGACAACGGAGACACAGTGGCCCTCATCCTCCTTGACCTCTCCGCAGCCTTTGACACAGTCTGCCATAGCACCCTGATACAATGCCTCAGAAACATCGGAATTCAAGGAAAAGCATTGGACTGGATCATCTCGTTCCTGGCTGGAAGAACTCAGAGAGTCCGCCTCCGACCTTTTAAGTCAGAGGCCACCGAAGTCATCTGCGGCGTCCCGCAAGGATCGTCACTCAGCCCCACCCTCTTCAACGTCTACATGAGCCCCCTCGCAACCATCGCACGTCAACACAACCTCAACAACATCTCCTACGCGGATGACACTCACAAAAGACCCAACCACCGCCAAAACCAACCTACATGAAGGGATGAAAGAAGTAGCCGAGTGGATGAAGCACAGCCGTCTGAAATTGAACTCGGACAAAATGGAAGTCCTCATCTAGGGTTCATCCCCTTCCGCCTGGGACGATTCTTGGTGGCCAATGGCCTTAGAAAAAGCCCCCATACCAACGGACCACGCAGGGAACCTGGGCATCATCCTGGACTCCTCACTCTCGATGACCAGACAAGTCAACGCCGTCTCATCATCATGCTTCAACATCCTGCGCATGCTCAAAAAAACATTCCGCTGGATCCCAACCGAAACAAGGAAAACGGTCACCCACGCACTGGTTACAAGCCGCCTGGACTACGGAAACACCCTGTACGCTGGTACCACCGCAAAACTGCAGAAAAAACTCCAACGCATCCAAAATGCTTCAGCCAGACTTATACTAGACATCCCCCGCACAGACCACATTTCCGTCCACCTGAAAGACCTTCACTGGCTCCCCGTCAACAAGAGAATAACGTTCCGTCTCCTCACCCACGCACACAAAGCTCTATACGAAATTGGACCTGACTGTCTCAACACACGCCTTTCCTTTTACACCCCCAACCGCCAGCTGCGTTCGTCCAACCAAGCCCTCGCCGCTGTTCCGCGCATCCACAAAGCCACCATGGGGGGAAGATCTTTCTCCTACTTAGCGGCCAAAACCTGGAATTCCCTCCCCATCCACCTCCGACTTACTCAAAACCACCTAGCCTTCAGAAAACAGCTTAAAACCTGGATATTCGATAAGTAACCCTCCCCCCCTTCCTCAAGCGCCTTGAGACCCTCTGGGTATGTAGTGCGCTATATAAATTTTGATTTGACTTGACTTGACTTGACAGCTAGAATGAAATATTATTAGTCTTGGAGGGGTTAAAGTTAAAAGTATAAAGTAGATGTGAATTTAAAGATAGTTCATAATAAAATTATGGAGTAATTAAAAGAGGACAAAGATATGTATTCTTATCATAGACATATATTCATATATTCATATCCAGATCATCCAAAGTGATAAAGCATGGCATGGTATCTTAAACCAATGAATAATGGCAACTGAAGGATAACCAGTGACTGGGCCGAGGACAAATCAAGGTCACCAAGAGTTAGCTACTAGACAGACAAGACTAGAAACAGGTAAGAATGTCAGCGACCTGACATTTTTTATTCATAAATACTGTTCCATCAGAATACATTTTTGTGTTAGTTATATGTGCAGTCCAGCTGAAAGTATTTGTCACATTTCCAGTTTCAGTAACAAGAAAAGGGAGTATAATACTAATTGCAGATAATCCTTTTGCAACACGTTGGCTTCATTTTTTCAGGCTGAAGCTGAAGTAGAGGCTGTCTATAGCATCTTTGCTGCAAATAGTCATTGGTCATCTCGATCTCTTGATGATATCTCTTTTCCTACCAGTACAGAAATAATGTCTTTGTCCTCTCAGGATGACTTTTCTTTTTCCACCAGTACAGAAACACTGTGTTCTTTCTCATCATCACCGCCGACCAGGTTCTAGGCCTACTTAACTCTATTAATTAGGGCTCTCCATTGGACCCCTCCAAAAATAATACAACTGGCACCTAAGATAATAGGTATGCACCTGGTCAACATTTTAAATGGAGTGTTTAGCTCTGGCTACATTCCTAAGGCATGGAAAAAAAGCTTTAGTCCTTTATTAAAAAAGCCAACCTCAGTCCCTTGGAACCCTGCAATTACTGACATATTTCACACCTCCCTGTCCCTGCTAAAATAGTTGAAAAGTCTATAAATCGAATGATGTCCTCCTTTATAAGTACCAGCCACCTTCTTGACCCTGCTCAGTTTGTGTTTGAGCACAGCACTGAATCAGCCTTGATTGTCGAATCCGAAATCATAACATCCACCTTAGATATAGGAGGGAATGTAACCCTGATTCTTTTAGATCTCTTGGTGGCATTCTACATGGTCAATTATGATTTGTTGACTAACTGTCTCTATTATATTGGAATCAGGGGAGCAGCGCTTTCTCTCCTTAAATCCTTTCTGTCGAAACAGGAACAATCTATTGCTTTGAATGGCTTTGTCTCCACCCCATTTTCCCTACTGTGTCGTAAGGATCATCCCTGAGTCCCATCCTTTCAAATTGATATGACACTCTTCTGGCTAGGTTCATAAAAACATTTGGTTTTCTCTGTAGTATTGTATGCTGAGGATACCCTAATTGTGGTCTCGATGTCTAGAAAGGCTGATGATGCTGCAGTCAGATTCCACATTTGTATGTTAAATATTGGCAAATGTATGAACAACAACTGCCTTAAATTGAACTTGGGGGGAAAAAAAAGATCCTTCTGTTCGGTGACAACCTCTCTAGTTGGTGGCTACAGGAACTGGGCACTTTACCAATCCCTGTTAGAAAGGTGAGGAACAAATTGTCTTTTCAAAACCAAATCAATGCTGTGACTTCATCATACTTTTTCACTTTGAAAATTCTCAGGAAAGTGCTCCCTTTTATTCCTTAGGAGTTGCAGAAGACTGTAGCCACTGCTATTCTGCTATCCAAATTGGATTATTGCAACATCCTTTATACAAACATGCAGCAAAGACTTTTAAACAAACTGCAGATCCTGCAGAATGCTGCAACTCATTAGCTGCTAGCGATCCCTAGGCATCAGTCAGCCTCATAAGCTCTAACTCGGTTACACTGATTGCCTATATGGAAGCGCGTTGAATTCAAAGCTTCATGCATTGCTTTTAAAGCACTCCATGACTCTGGCCCTGACTATCTTAAGCACAATCTTGCATGATATACTCTATCAAGGTCATTGCGTACTTGTTCGGCCAATAATGCTGTCGTTCTCAAGTTTAAAACGTCTCATTGGAGGGGCAGAAGCTTTGTAATCTGTACTGGCAAACTCTGAAACACTCTACATCTGATTCTGAAATTTATTTACAGGTCTTCCTTTCAGGAAAGCATTAAAGTATGGCTTTTTAATCAATAGGTTTTCGTCCTTGCTACTTGTCCTGCTTTTCTTTATAACATGTTTTTCTTATATCCTTTCATAGCGGTGGCGCCAAGATGCCTCCAGGCATTAGAGCGCTTTGTAAAAATACATTTCATTTCATTGCACAAGAAGAAAATATTGAAAACAATACTAAAAAAAATATTTGCTGAAAAATAAATGTGGCCAACAGGTAATGATTAGCACTACAGATTTCTCAAAGCCACAGGAAGATGCTGTTAAAAGAGCAGCCTAATTTCAGGGGAATTGCTCTTTTGGAAGTAGGATTGAAGAGGGGACATATAAGAAAATAAATCTAGAAATTAATGTAGCTGGTTACAGGAAAGATTCTCCAGGTTATTTTACAGGAAGCAAAGAAGTGGCTTGAGTTATAATTGCCAGAGAGGGAGCAGGTCAGTTTTTAATCAAGGAGAATTAAGGAGCTTGCGTCTAAAGTTAGTGTATGAGAATAGCAAGAGGGCACTGTTGACAGACCTAGTTAATTAAGGGAGAAGGAATGTATCAATCAATGAGATGAGTCGGTGGAAAGGATCTTGGAGAAAAATTGTTGTATGTTAGTGCTGGTAACAGGGAATCAATATAGGCAAGAAACTAGTTTAGAGAGGGGTTGAGAGATGATGCTATTTTGAAAGCAGATATTTTTATAATGTTGGAGCGATGGAATTATGGAGGTGTAGATACTGGACTGCCTAGAGGTATTCTGTAAAGTGAGAATATTTCCATCTCTCAAGTCTGAAATCTTCCAACTCTGCTCAGGTTTGTGAAGGAACAAGGGGTGGGGGTTATTGCAGGAGGGTTTCAACTAATGAAAGAGATTGAGGAATCCAGAAATGTGTTTACTGTAGGGCTAAGTAAAAATTGTAAGATGTGTCAGTGTACTGCAAAGAGGGAGAGGTTTTGCAACAAGGGAATTTGGATCAGGAAAGTGTGTGACAAACTATAATTTGATGAATGAGGAGGTGACGTGGGACTTGTTGCAGGTGACTAAAATGAAAGATAAGAGATGATGAACTGAGCAGTGTGAGAAAGAGGATATAGTGACATGGTTGGTGGAGCAAAACCTAAAATCTATCCCTGATTCAAAGGAACAGGAAGCATAAACATTTTTACAGATTCATCTTTTGGGGCTTTATCAAAATGCCACCCACTGCACTAAAAACAGGTCAGTACTCAAATTTGAAACCATTGACTATTTTTTTGTATTCATATTTTATTATGGGTTACAATACATTTTTTTGAATTACAATACATTTTTGTTTTTGTTTCTTAAGTGTGGTATAACAGTTAGAGCGGCTGACTTTGAATCTGTGGCACCAGGTTTGAGTCTGGCGGAAATCTCAATCATCCTGCGATTCTAGGCAAATCACATCATCTCCCAGTGCCTACAAATGAAGTTGTCTGTCTGTAATGAAATACGTGCTCATGTAAAATGCTCTGATATCTTAGCATAGTTTCACGCTATATAAAACTGCACAAAAAAAATTGTTCAGCTGAAATATAAACCACACACGTCATGATGTCTCCATGATTCTTTACCATTTTATGATATCTGTAAATTGATTTTCTCTTGTAATTTTCATCTACATAATTCTTAATATGCATAGTGAACTTGACCACTTTACACAATTATATACATTTTTATTGTCATACTTGATTCAAAGAGAGGATGTTTCTTATGAAAATGGAAAACATGTGTTGATTTTGATAGATTGGTTAATTTTTGCAACATTAGCAAAGCAGTCCGAAAACTTAAATTTTGTGAATTACGGTACCTTTGGCTCGGTCTCTGAAAACGCATAATATACCCTTGAAGGCGTGCGCTTCACCGCAGCTTAAGAATAGAACCATAAAGTCTAATTTTTTAAAACTTTACTGAGCCCTGAGACTAACTTCCCAGAGCAGTTTCATGTAAATACTATAAAATAGCACAAACAAAACTCTCATTGAAAAAGCCAATGTATATGTATTTGGCCACAGTAAATAAACATGGGAAAAACTAACATGACCTCCAATTATTTCAGACCAGAAAGAAATCCAAAGTTTAAAGTACGAATAATTCCTCTTTTAGTCAAACGTGTTGGAAGCATTTCGAAACCTTTGTTAAAATAAATATATTTTCAAAAGTATTTTCAATTTCAATATGCCCCCTATGCCAGAAAAAATATTAGCTTCATTTTTTAATGTTTCCTGTTGGGGGAGGTTCGCCAGCGGATGCGGATGAAAGAATGGCATATAAAATACCTACAGCACTTACTAGCCCTATAATTTTTCTGATTATAAAATTGTAACTAACATGATGTATTTCGGTACACGTGTTCGAAATCTACTTGATATATTTAGAATCATAGAGTTAATTATTTTATTTTGTAAATGGTGTACATGCTTAAAAGCAGGCTTGCTTTGGGGTAATTGGTACTGCTCTCAAGTGCATACCCTGCCCACTGTTCAAATTCATCAATTGCATTACCACATACACAATGAGCTCTCTGGGAAATATGAACAGGACTCGCTGGCTGCAAGACTTTTTGCTGTGATGCCCTATGCCAATTTGTAAGGGCGGGAATGCAAAGTATTTACAAGATATGGTGCATTCCTGTCATTTTAGTCAGCGCCTGGGCACAATTTGCTGCATAGCGCCGGCGCAGACATCCTTACACCATAATGCAAGGGTCTCTGCGTTTTTGGCAGGAAACAATTCACGGAGGCGTTTTCCTCGTTCTTTGAGTGCTGCAGCAGCACAAATGGAAAGTGGAAAAAAATTGAGGAAAATGTAAATATTTCTCCTCATTACGCCTGCTCTGGGGAGGCCTAAGGTTTTGGCACTGCCCCAGGTTTACATAATTTTGTAAATCTGGGGGAGTCAAAATCCATGGGTGTTCCATTGGAAAATCCACTGCAATGCCCACGTAGCGCCTCCTTGACACAGAGGGAGGCAAAACAGCGTATAGTGCTGCCTTGCCTTCCTCCATGTCTATGAGGATATACAAAGCCACACAGGGTGGCTTTGCGTCACCTCATACATATGATCGAGAGGCCTGTGCCACCGTAACATAAAAAAAAGTGACGCCACGGCGATCGCAAGCCTCTTGTAAATAAGGCCCTTAATATCCTTGTATCGCTGCAGTCAGACCAGAAAAATCTGCCCACTGCGTACATTATGTTGTCATTTCATCGGTTTATTAGCAGTTTATGTGCAGAACAGCATTTGCAGAACAGCAAAACAATGGCAGGGCGTGCTGTCAATTTCTCCATGACATATGCTGCCTTTTCTTACTATATGTGCAAGGCACTCATGAGCCGTAAAACATGACTTGCATTAGCAACAATGCCATTTGGAAGGATTGCTTCATTAAACTTTTTATTCCGTTTCTTTCTTTCTTTTTTTTTTTTTTGCTTAGTGCAGCAATATTTAGCACTTTGGAAAGGAAAAGCTTTGTGAAGAGAGGATATTGTTCAATTCTGCCCTTACACTGCAGATTGTAAGCTGTACCCTGGACGTGTTACCAACCATGCTCCAAGGCATTGGTGTGTCCAGAAATGTTTCCAGGTAACCGACTGCATGTTTTTATTCTTTAAAGAATTTATAGATGATTCGTGGTAACTTATAAAGTTCAAAAGTAAACTTATGCGAGAGCAATTGTTTATTTGGCAAGCACAGATGTTAGTGTTACAGAACATTGTGTGTTATAATACATTAGGCTGCGTTTATATTTACCATCTGCTATTTCACAATGACTAAATAGCAAGTTTGGAAGTAGCATTCTCCCCATACATGCTCGTAATTAAATATTTTTTATAAATCACAAAGGGTTGACTTTTTGAGCAATTGAATGGCAAATATGTGAAATAGGAAAATCATACCAGTTATAGGCAAGATTGTGTATCATTGTAACCTGCAAGAATTTGCATCCACATATATAGATGCTTAGAAAAATGTCACCTCCAGCTGTGGCACATATTCATTGTGTTGCATTAGAATAACGCATTTCCATCACCCCAAGGAAATGTCTGAATAGAACAACTACACAGCCTTATTTAGCATTGAACATCCTTGTGTATCGCGTAACCTTATAAATTCATGCTTAAATAATGTAAAACACGAGGCAGCACAGAGCAATATGCATTTTTAATTAGTAAAGTGACTAATATTGAGTGTGTGCTTTGAGGTTTTTGTTTCATTAAAAATGTATCTGTTTTTCCTGCTGCAGCTGAATTTCTGCCTTCTACACCTGAACAGCCTTTTAAACAATCTTCGGAATATATGCCGGAGACCAGATAGCCTAAAGAAACATTTATATAGAGCTTTAGATAAGATGCCTACTATATGTTAACTTTTCATACAAATGTACCAGAGAAAGGCTATTAAAATATTTAATTAACATACTAATGTTGAAAAAAAACAAGCAGGGGAGGGATATTAGTTGTTGCACAACAAGGATTAATTAAACTAGATGCCAGTTGCATTAACCTAGGTCCCATGAAATACGCACACTTAATGCATGGCGCATCCTTTGTTTTAAAATTTATTGTGTTCTAAAATGACTGTCCTTTACATTCGGACCCAAGAGGCTTATAAAAATGAATCAGGATTAATACAGCTCATTAGTCTAAAAGGAAAGTAGAAGAATGAGCCTACAATTATACTAATGAGGATACACCTACCCTCCTTCCATGTTTTGATCTCTACCCCTCTGGAAATCCAGGTGAAGATCCTCAGGTCTCAGGTAATCAGGCGCCACGTCTCCCTCACAATACATTATGCAATGATGCGAAATTAGACATATTTATATATATATATATATATATATATATATATATATATATATATATATATATATATATATATATATATATATATATATATATCTGTGTGTGTGTGTGTGTGTGTGTGTGTGTATATATGTATGTGTATATATATATATATATATATATATATATATATACTGACACACAAGGTAGATAACTTTCACAAACGTATCTCAGTCTGTAGCTGAGAAATAAAAAGGCCATTGAGATAAAGACTCTTAAGATATTGATGTTTAAAAAGTAAAAGGTGCACCAAAAATTATTTGTCCATTTTTCCCAACACTGAAGCCATGCTGTTTTAGGTACATCTTTTTTTCAGTCATGAAAGATTGCAGAATCAGACTCCAATGCAAAGTCCTTTGAAAATATTATTAATTACGTGATCGTGCTACCGCGCAGTCACATCTCATTAAATATCAATTTGTTTGACATTTCTTGTAGAATGAAATATTTTTTTGTAGATGTTGGTATAAAAAGACTGTTTCTGAAGGAAACAGTTAAAGTTCCAGAAAAAAGAAGGGAACCAAAAATGCAATTTAACACCCAATTTCAAGCTCATTATCTTTCATTGTCTATTAACTTGGCAATGGTTCAGAAGGTAGCTCATAATAGTTTAAAGTGCTGACTGAACATTTTCAGTGTTCAGCATTTTCTTCTCTAGTCAATACTATTGTGCAATTCATGACTGCTGCGAAGGCAAACTCTTTCTGTGTTTGCCTCCATTTTTCCTTTTTTATGTTAAGGTTGCTAAAGTAGTAGGCTTGTTCTGTGTGTCCTCAAATGCAGAATGATGTCTTCAATCAAGAGAAGAGGAATAACAATGAACTTTAACTCAACTAAATGCTATATTGCTATTCAAGTAGATATTTACACTTGGAATGATGAGAGAATAAAACCCAATAAGCACAAAGGTTCATATGGTGTGGTTCATATGCTGTACACATGTCATTTTAAGTCCCTCCTTCTCTGGTGAATTATTCATTAAACTGCTAACAGGACATGGATGGCTGCAATGATCACACTGAATGATCACACAGAAGGCTCAAGGGTTTGTTTTGAGAGCCTTTGGACTTGTGGCTGGTAATTTTACTCCATGGTATTACTGATACTGCAGGATTTGGTGTTGACTCAAGCCGAAATTACCTCCACTTCTGAGCATCATATATTGAAATGGGGGAGAATCTGCGGGTGTGGTTTTTCTGTATAGGAAAACCACCGTGCAGAGTTTCTAAGTTGTCATGCAGTGCAGCACAGCACAGCAACCACAACTGCTGTGTTTCTTTGTGTGAAAGGGAGAGAGCAGGGCAGCACCATACCTATAGAACAGTTCTGCCTACTCTAGAGCTGATGCCCAATCAGGCTGGCTAGTGCCACGCGATACACCTTTGCACTGTAGTGCCAGTGGCGTAACAAATCTCCCTGCGGTGCAGAGGGACCCTAACTCTGGTGCCCCTTCTGGCAGGTTCCTGGCCTGAGAGCTCTGAACTGGATTCAGAGAGTCAGGGGCCCCTTGCATTTACTTTACAGGGGTCCCTTTAAGTTTTGTTATGCCACAGCATAGTGCAAAGATCTCTGCGTGATGTCTAGCACACGTTTTGATCTGGAAGGGTACTCTTCCAGTACAAAATACTATGCTTATGCAAACTTTAAAACTTTGCTTACTTTGGATGCATGCTATACAGTGCACTATGCATGCAGCGTCAGAAAAGTTTGAAGAAACTAAAACATTTCTCTTTTTTTAACCTCAGCCTGAAAGAGGTGTTATCTTTTGGCACGACAACCTCTTTACACATGTTAATAGAGAGGGCTTTCCATCAAAAACCATTGGTGGTTGCATGGGATCACCCATGGTATGCCCCCTTGGTGAAAAGCAGTGTAAAGCATATGTATCAAGAAGTCATTTTGCGATTCTCAAATAGCAAAATTTGCGATTCCTTAAATGCAATCACAAAATAAGGAATCGCAAATTTTGCGATTCCTTATTTTGGCTTAATACATACCATTTGGCAAAATTGCATTCGCAAACGCCGAGATTCTGTGAATTTCGGCGTTTGCGAATGCAATTTTGCTTGATACATATGGCCCTTAGGGGTTCTTTAAATCGCAAAAAAAGTTTTGCACATGAAAATAAATCCCAAGTTAATGTTTTGCACTGGTTTGCATTTAATTCGTGAAGGAAACCTAGAGCCAAATGTTAGTAAATCTATCCCCACATGTTTTACCCATTGCAAAATACAAAACTCAAAATAGGGAGGAGCTATCCTGCGCATTTTTCTCCAAGTGATACTTATATGCAATGAAATCTTGGCAGGGAAGGTAGGGTTAAGTAATGTCCTCTGTAGGACATGTGACTCTGAACACAGAAATATACTTTAGTTTCGCCTTAAAATGTCAGTTACTTTGTACTTTGTGCTGAGCTCTCCTAGATAACTACCTAGTCCAATATGACCGTTAAATAGGCTCTGTATATTCCTCAACAAATGAAAAAGGATATCTAGTCAACTGCTATAACATAGAGGATTTGTATCCCGTTCATATCTCGAAGGCGCCATTTTGCCCTCTTTAGACTCGATTTTCTATAGCCAAATATATATTAATTAAACTCAGCTCTCAACCCGTGTCAACATCGGAAGATGGAATTAGCTGTTGTTTTAATAAAATCCCAGGAAAACTGACTCATGACATCTTCCACTGTGTTGTGCATTCATGTGTAGGACTATCCATGTCTAGCAAACTACCAGCTCTGCATGAGTGTTAGAACATTGAGGACAAAAATAATATCCTGTCACATACGTTCTATAACGTCGATTCTTTTGGGAGAGTTACAAAAACAGAAACATTATGGTCGCATGTACTAACAATTCATAGCAAAATTGTTCTATAACAGAACGTGTTGTTAATACTGCACACATGAAAATTAGACTTGCAATGAACATCATATAGTTTATGATGCTTTTATGCTTTTTCTTTTTTATATAGAGAAAAACGTCACTGTATAAGCATTGCAACGATTTTTATAATATTTGAAATCTTTTCGTTTTACATGCACCTCGATGCTCCTTGGCGCTATAGAAAACTGAGCTCTGCCTGCTGGAGCTGAAACATTTGATCATAGAGAATGCAATTATGCTTTGATAAGCCTACACAATTGTACAGTGAAGAAAACCTATAATTTGAAGTGGTAAGAAACTCCACAAATACATTTGCCTGCCAGAAACGGCTCTTCTATCTTACATGACTCTGGTGTAGGGAGGAGCTTTCAGATTCGACTTTTTATCTTCCACAAGATCATTCAATGGCACTTGTAATGGTGGCTTCTCCGTGAGAGTGGAGGAGTGTCGCCCCACTTAAATGCCACCAAACCTGATTTGTTAATTTATTACCATTTTATTTTTCATCACCCTGTCCTAAATCGAGTGTGCGGACGGGGTGAGGCGGGGTCTCCTGAGTGACAGCAGGGAGGAGTGGTGGGCAGAGGGCTGGCAGTGCACTGTTTCAAGTGTGCATGTCTCTTTGGATGGCCGTCTTGCGACGGCCAGTCAGACATGCACACTTTAACCCTATCAACCCAGCGGTCTTAAACAGCTGGGTTGAGAGCAAGTGCAGGTCTCCAGTGCACTGGGTAGCGCAGAGAGAGGTCGCTCCCTCCGATTAGGGCGCTGCTCTCATGCTGGTTAACCACATGTGAGTGCGCCAGGATTGGTCAAGGGAGTTTGCTGGTGCCGCTCTGCAGTCGATGGAAGAAGAGGTCAGAGAAGAAGAGGTCCGAGGACGTGTAAGGTAAGTGTTTTTTAATAATTTTCTATTTTTTATCTGCTCCTCCCCCTTGCAGATGCCACCCGCCACTGGGTAGTGGGACCTTTCTAGGTGATTCATGCATAGCCTAATGTTCCAGGGGGTGGCTAGGGTCGTGGCCTGACACAATTAAAGTTCCAATGTTATTGATCTTTAGCAAGGCCCTGGCGGAAGAACCAGATTCCTTGCAGGAACAAGGAAGAGGCCTGTTACACTTGGAAGGTGAGGACTCGAGCAAAAAAAAATCATTTAGGGGAACTGTAAAATTATACCTTTTCTTGTATGGTGTCACCCCAATGTATTTCAAATTTAGAGAGGTGCAGAAAAACTAAAATCCTTCTAAAGTTTACAAAATACTTTCTTTTTCCCTAACTTAGGTGACCATAACAGCCAAGTCAATTATTCAGATTTCACTGCAACAAGAGATGGTTAGTGCATATTGTTGGTTGTCTAGAGTGTGAGCCCAGGTGAAGCAGCAACCACAATCCTTATCAGGGTGAGGCAGAAGCCAATCCTAAATTAACCTGTGTGCCCCCCCTCTGGTAGCTTGGTGCAGAGCAGTCATGCTTAATTCAGATGCAATTTGTTAAGTATTTGTGCAACACTTCAAACAGTAATAAATAGAAAAACACTGCACAAAAAAGATCCCACACCACAATAGCAAAATAGAGTTATCTTTAATGTATAAAACAAGAACAAAACAAAAAAAATTTAATCAGTAGAACTGGAGATATGTAATTTCAAACGTTTTAATGAAAACAGTGCCCAAAGGCACCTAGCGCCAACCTTGGATATCTGATCGTGCCGGACCGGGACAAAGTCACAACTCAGGCCAACCGCGATGGAGCTTGGACCGGCTTTAGGAATCAGTTAGGCCCGCTGAACAAGATACCTTCAGTCCTGGTTCGCAATGTATTACAACGATCCATGTCGAAGATGTGTCGTGCAGCCGAGGCGATGTGTCGGTTCCAAGGTACGACAAGGCAGTGAGGTGAGGCCCTGGGTTGAGGATCCCGTCGACGATGGCTTGTGATGTGTCGTCCATATCCGAAAAGCTGTGAGGCTGCGGTGCGGAGTCTGGCATCGGCATCAAGGCTGCTGTGGACGAGAGATGCATGGGGATGGCACCAAGGATGCTTTGTGCAGCAGCGGCTCAGAAGAGGCTACAGAGCCAAAGCAGGTCTTTGCGATGGTTCCAATCCACACAGCAGTTGCGATGCATTGTTTCTGCTAGAGGGAGCACAGCACAGAAGATGCGTAGACTCCATTGAATCCACAACTGGCAGAGTACCTCAGGGCCACATCCAATTGTCCAGGACTGGGGTGGCAGCACTTGGCAGTGCAGACTCACAGATTACAGGTCCTGCGTTCAAGGATCCTGGAGCCTTATGTCCCTGAGGATCCTTCAGGAGGCTAGCTAACTAGACCTTGGAGACATTTTGAGGGCCTGGGTTCAAAAGATTGATGTCCCGTCCTTCTCACCCAGGCAGCAGGTCAGTACAGCAGGGCAGCAGCTCCTTCAGAGCAGCAGTCCCGAGTGGCAGTCCTTTCAGCAGCACAGCAGTCCGTCTTCCTTGCAAGTATCAACAGGTCAAAAAGTTTACTAAAGAGTTGGAGTCTGAGGGTCAATATTTATACCCAGTTCCTAATTTGAAGAGATGTTTCTAGAGGTTTCCACCTCCCTCAGGTGTCAGGCATTCCCTTCCTTCCTTTCCTGGCACTAGCTTGCCTGAGTTCACAATAGCCTAGTGACAAGCCCTTTGTGAGAGTGCTCAGGCAGGGCCTTTGTGATGTGAAAGTGCGGTAGGTTACAGCTCCTCCCCCTCTTTAACGCAGAGCGGCCCATTCTGCAAACACCTATCTTCCCTAAGTCTCACTGTCTGGAAGCAATACACAAAGACCAACTGCCAGCTACACCCTAGTCATGTGTCCCAGGAATAGGCTGCAGGCACCAAAGGGGTAGGACAAGAAAATTCAAACTTTCTAAAAGTGTCATTTTTAGAATTGTGGTTAAAAATCTAATTTTGCCTTTAAAGAGTGCTTATAATTACAATTCTTAAGTCACCAAACTCGACTTGTCCACCACGTCCCAATCGGAAGTTACAGCTTATTAAATTTAAGAAGATAACTCCTGTGTTACACTATGGGCGAGATAGGCCTTGCAGCAGTGAAAAAACGAATTTAAGAGTTTTTCCCTACCAGGACATGTTAAACTTAAAAGTGCATATGAAAGCTTTTAAATACAGTTCACCCCGCCCTCTGGTTTGTCCATGGCCTACCCTAGGGGCGACTTATATGTATTAGGTTGAAGTGGCAGTTTACAGCTGCACACACAGGCTGTAATGGCAGGAATGAGACATGTTTAAAGTGCATCTTAGGTGGATGGCACAATCAGTGCTGTAGGGCCACTATTAGCATAGCATTTACATGCCATGGGGACAGGAAGTGCAACCATACTAGGGACTGACAGGTAAATTAAATATGCCCATTGGGTATAAGCCAATTTTACTAAGTTTTAGGGAGAGAGCACACGTTCTTTAGCACTGGTTAGCAGTGGTAAAGTGCGCAGAGTCCTAAAAGCCAACAGCACAGGTTCTGAAAATGTGGAGGGTAAAGGCAAAAAGTTTAGGTATGGCCCTGCAGAAATGGGCCATCTTCAACAGTTAAAGCCCTGGATTCATTTATCAACTTATTAGTCTTTGATTAGCTAAATGTAATTACTGGCCTATCTCTAAAATTTATAAATCAGACTCGTGCATGGAAGTCTAAAACGGGATGCAGGCCTCGAAGATGTATCACAATGCTGGTCCAGCGTTGAGAACTGTTACTTGTGTGGAAACCTTTCAGTGTGAATAATTTATTGGAATGCAACAATCAACGCTTCATAAAACTCTTCAATAAATATATTTATCAGACAGATTGTTTTGCTTCGATGAATGGCAGCTAGGACTCTACTTGTGGACATTATCAGGTGAATGTCAGATAAGCTGTCTATATAATGCAAGGCTAATGAGGTAAGTACCCACCTAAACCTAATTGTGGGAAATTCCTAAACTTTGAAATGTCTTTCTGTGAGAAATTAGGTTGTTGGTTGAGGGAGGTGAGAGCCCTTCTTGAGCAACATCCACAATCTCTGTCAGATTGAACTAGAAAAATCATTAAATATGTCTGTGCTTAACCCACTGGTAGCCTAGCAAAAAGCAGTCAGCTTAACTTAGAGGCAATGTGTAAAGTATTTATGCATCAGGTAATCCATCCAGCAGAAGCCAGAAGATCTCCGGCAGGTCTAATTGCAGGTCCACTGCAGAGAATTGGCTTGGCAGTTGCAGAGATGCCTCTGGAGCGTGTTATGTCCCTGTAGTTCAGAACAGGAGGTCAGTTTTCTAGCTCTTGGAGTCACTCAGGGGGCAGGTCCAGGCTTCCTTCTTAGACAGAAGGGCAGGCTTCAGGCAGTCCTTTGGAAGCAGGGTAGCCCTTTGGTAGTATCCACAGGTCCAGGAGTGTACTGTAGAATGGATCGGAGGGGCCATTTTTTATACCAGCTTTGAAGTGGGAGAAGCTTCATGAGCTTTCCTACCCCTGCATAGGTGTCTGGAATTTCCTGCCTCCCTGCCCCGGTCCCAATCTATCTGCAGTCACAATAGGCGAGTGTGAATTATTTGTACATGCCCTGAGACAAAGCTTTTGCAGTGCAAAAGGCTTGGTCTGAACTGGGGTAGCAAAGTGAGCTAAAGAGCGATGATGGATTTGTCACAGATCTGTGACTGGGGGTGAATGTCTGAAGAGTTTCAGCGCTCGGTCCATTATCTCTTTGTGTTTGTTTTGTTTGCCCTAAGCTGGCAGGGCATGCCCAGGCGTGGGTCCTTTTCTCATTTTGCCACTGGATTCAAGCTAGACTGCTGATGGGGGGTTTTACCCCAAAACCAGTCCCACGATGCTTGTTTCCAGACTAGGGAAGACCTGGCTTGGCAGTTCGGGCTGGACTATTACCATGGGGTTAAGACTGATTTCCATATGGCTGGGTCTGAACTGGGATGGCAAAGTGATCTAAAGATCGATGATGGATTCAACCCAGATGCGTGACTGAGGGTGAGTGTCTGAAAAGTTTCAGCGCTCCATCCATTATGTGTTTGTGTTTGCAACTGCCAAATATAGCTAGTCATGTGACCCAGGAAATATGCTGTAGGCACCACATGGTTGGGATTAGAAAATGCCAACTTTATAAAAGTGGTATTTTCAGAACTGTGACTTCAAATCCGACTTTACCATTAGAGAGGGTTTTAAATTACATTTCATAAGACACTAAACATGGCATTCCTACCTTCTCTCAAACAAAATGTAGCACTTATCCTATGGGAGAGATAGGCCTTGCAATAGGGAAAAACAATGTGAGCGTTTTACCTTAAAAGCACATGTCCAACTTTTCAAATACAATGCTCACTGTCCTGTGGACTGTTTAGGGGCCTACCTACCCTAGGGGTGACATACGTATTTAAAAGGAAGGTTTAGGCCTGTGAAGTTTATTCTGCCAGGTCGATGTGGAAGGTTAAAACTGTATACACAGGGGCTTATTTATGAGAGCCCAGTGTCACTTTTGCGCCACACAAAGTGGTACATGCGTGATGGAGGTCTCTCAATCCTATTTATCATGAATGCAAAGCCACCCTGCATTTCTTTGAGTGGCCTCAAAAATCTTGAGTAAGGGAACATTGTGTAAATCGATGTGTTGCCTTACTCTGCACCTGGGAGGCGTTCCATGGGTGTCAAAGTGGATTTTTCCATGCAACACGCAAGGATTTCGATGCTGCACTACAAAATCATGTAAACCTGGGGAAATGTCAAATCCGTATCCCTTCTGAGATGAAGCATAACGAGTAGAGATAGCTCTATTTCTCCTAGTTTTATCCACTTTCTATGTGTGCTTCATACTGCAGCACACATTGAAAGAGCAAAAGGACTCTTAAGATTGTTTTTGAGCTTGAAGGTGTCACTTCCTCCACCAAAGCAATCCTGAATCAACAAGAGCTCCCTTGCACCATGGTGCAAGGGTACCTATGGTGGTGCTAGGCTGCTGAAATGGTGGCAGTGCAGGGAGAAAGGACAGGAATGCACCGTTTTACATTCCTGCACTTTGGCAGAGGGCAGCATAGCAAGGTGCTTTGCTGTGCTACCCTACGCCAAAAACCCACAAATGAAGGCCATAGTCCCAATGGCGGATCTGTGACATGTTTAAAAGGGCTACTTCAGAGGGTGGCACAATAGGGGCTGCAGGTCCACAACTAGCTTTACATTTGCCATTTGCAGGCCCTGAGTACTTTTAGTACCAGTTTATTATGGACTTAAAAGTAAATTAAATGTGCCAATTAGGTGAGAGCCAATTTTACCAGGTTTGAAGGAGAGAGCACATGCACTTTAGCACTGGTTAGCTGTTTTAAAGTGCAAAAAGTCTTAAAGCCAACAAAAACAAATTCAGCAAAATAGGAATACAGATGGGAATAGGTTTGAGGGTAACGCTACAGAGAAGGCCAGGTCCAACACTTTCTGACACTAATCTTATCTTCTAAGCCTACAGTGTAATGATCCACAATTAAGTGGTGAATTTGGAGCAAATAAACCAAACATTCTTCATTTCACAAATGATGTTAGGAGAAACATTTTATAAAAAGTAATTTTCTATACGAAGGAAAATTCTAAAATTTCTTTAATTTCATAAATGTACACACGCAATGTAGAAACTCCACTGGTATAGTATTAGGGAAAAAAATATGCCAGAAACAAATGCAGCTAACAATTGTTTCCAACCAACAGTTCTGAAAGTCACAGATACTGGGATATTTGTGAACCAGTTATGCAGCAGCAAATTTCTGCCGTACCTACGCAGGTGGCTCACATTCAAAGTTGTGCAGCTTTCTCTGATTAGGACTCTAGAGGCCAAAGTTTCACGCAACGCATTGCAGCAGCCAGTTTTACTGTGCTGTGTTGCATAAGGGGTAAATAACAGTGCAGAGCCATATCTTCTAACAATGGCCTGCTGCTGGTCTCGTCCCCTGCACTGGTGCACAAAAAGACTGCCATTCATGACGCACAGCCTCGCACAATGGTGCAGAGATGAGTGTGCACTGTCTACCATACTGAAAGCATACCCGTCTAGTACAAATTCCTATGTATACACAAACTAAGAAAAATCCTACACATGTGTTATTTGTTGTGCACTGTGACACACAGGTAATGCTTGAGTATGTTAAAGAACTAAATACAATCCCCCTAGATAACACCTGCTTCAAGGAGACATCAGTTTTTGAAGCAAAGCCTGGTTTAGCTACCTTAGTAGATTGGGGATTGCATCATATCCTAAGGACATTTGTGCCGCCCTGCCCTAGTAACACTCAAGTCATGTACCCTTGACACAGAGTGACAACAACAAGTCGTTTTTGCACTCAAAAAAGGGTACCTTGCAGCACAAAACAACTTTTGCCCTGGTTAGTAACGGAGGAGATGGGCACAATGGCACACATGCAGAATTAAGTGGAGCATATCTGCAGACAAACCATGCCCCAGACCCCCAACTCCCACCAAGAGACCAATGTACCCAAGTATGCAACATCCCAGCACAGTATAAGCACATAAGTCAAAGGCCTTCTCCCTTACATGCGGTGTGCATGTAAGGGAGAAGGGGCCTCAAAATCGAGCTGCAGGGGTGACCCCCCAAAATGCAGCACACACACATAACATGCAGAGCACATCAACATTGACAAAGATGTGGTACAATCCGCAACACATCCACAACAGAACACAGGACACAACTGGTGCAGCATATGTGTAGAACATTAGATGTCACTGGGGAGTTGGGACACATGCAGAGGTTAATGGAGACCATGGAGTGGACGCAGGCAGAAAGTGCGGCTGCACACCAGTGAGATGTAGCTGGGTTCCTCAATGACCTTAGGACCATCCTCATGGCATTGCTGCCACAAGGCCTGGCACAGATGCATGGTGCTGCTACCACTATATCCACATCTCCGCCCCCTGAAGTGTCAGTGCCACGCAGTGCGGCAGACATTCCACCTCCGGCCACTGATGTGTCACTGCCATACAGTGCTGGAGACAGAACACCACCACCCACAAGTGAGACACATGAAACAGCAGAGGACAAAGATGCGGATGAATCTGCCCTCTTGGTAAGAAGGACGCAGTAGCATTCATCTCCACCATATGGACTGTTTCTGCTTACGTCTGCCCTCTGCATCATCACCTTCCAATGCCCCCCGATATACTCTGCAACACTGACCTTGGACCCCGCAATGGACTGCCATATTCTGTTAGAACGCCAATGACACAGCAATCAGACTTCTTTGGACATGTCATTCCCTGAAGGACTCTGGTTGGCCTTCCACGGTCCAAAATTGTAAAGTGGTGTTAGCATGGCCCTGTACTGCTCCAGCTAGAACACATGGATCACAGGGTGACACATTGCCAATTGCGGTC